>NC_139802.1:5757990-6215018 GCF_963457635.1 Microchirus variegatus
ATTTGACAAAAACGACATACTATACTATGTCGTCCAAAATCTGACCATTTTTTTGAAAAAAAGTGTTTTGGTCCAAAACTTGACAAGAACGTCATACTTTACTATGTAATACGTCATACTATACTATGTGGTCCAAAATGTGACCGTTTTTTGAAAAAAAAATGTGGTCCAAAATTTTACAAAAACGACATACTATACTATGTCGTCCAAAATCTGACCAGTTTTTTGAAAAACATTTTGTTGATCCAAAACTTGACAAAAACGTCATACTATACTATGTAGTACGTCATACTATACTATGTGGTCCAAAATGTGACCATTTTTGAAAAAAACATTTGGTCCAAAACTTGACAAAAACGTCATACTATACTATGTAGTATGTCATACTATACTATGTGGTCCAAAATGTGACCATTTTTGAAAAAAACATTTGGTCCAAAAATTGACAAAAACGACATACTATACTATGTCGTCCAAAATCTGACAATTTTTTTGAAAAAATGTTTTTGGTCCAAAACTTGACAAAAACGTCATACTATACCATGTAGTACGTCATACTATACTATGTGGTTCAAAATGTGACCATTTTTTGAAAAAAAACATTTGGTCCAAAATTTGACAAAAACGACATACTATACTATGTCGTCCAAAATCTGACAATTTTTATGAAAAAATGTTTTTGGTCCAAAACTTGACAAAAACGTCATACTATACCATGTAGTACGTCATACTATACTATGTGGTTCAAAATGTGACCATTTTTTGAAAAAAAACATTTGGTCCAAAATTTGACAAAAACGACATACTATACTATGTCGTCCAAAATCTGACCATTTTTTTGAAAACAATGTTTTGGTCCAAAACTTGACAAGAACGTCAAACTATACTATGTAGTACGTCATACTATACTATGTGGTCCAAAATGTGACCGTTTTTGAAAAAAACATTTGGTCCAAAATTTGACAAAAACGACATACTATACTATGTCGTGCAAAATCTGACAATTTTTTTGAAAAACATTTTTTTGGTCCAAAACTTGACAAGAACGTCATACTATACTATGTAATACGTCATACTATACTATGTGGTTCAAAATGTGACCATTTTTTGAAAAAAGAAATGTGGTCCAAAATTTTACAAAAACGACATACTATACTATGTGGTCCAAAATGTGACCGTTTTTTAAAAAAAAAATGTGGTCAAAAATTTTACAAAAACGACATACTATACTATGTCGTCCAAAATGTGACCATTTTTGAAAAAAACATTTGGTCCAAAATTTGACAAAAACGACATACTATACTATGTCGTCCAATATCTGACAATTTTTTTGAAAAACATTTTTTTGGTCCAAAACTTGACAAAAACGTCATACTATACTATGTAGTACGTCATACTATACTATGTGGTCCAAAATGTGACCGTTTTTGAAAAAAACATTTGGTCCAAAATTTGACAAAAACGACATACTATACTATGTAGTACGTCATACTATACTATGTGGTTCAAAATGTGACAATTTTTTGAAAAAAGAAATGTGGTCCAAAATTTGACAAAAACGACATACTATACTATGTCGTCCAAAATCTGACCATTTTTTTGAAAAAAAGTGTTTTGGTCCAAAATTTGACAAAAACGTCATACTATACTATGTAGTACGTCATACTATACTATGTGGTTCAAAATGTGACAATTTTTTGAAAAAAGAAATGTGGTCCAAAATTTGACAAAAACGACATACTATACTATGTCGTCCAAAATCTGACCATTTTTTTGAAAAAAAGTGTTTTGGTCCAAAACTTGACAAGAACGTCATACTTTACTATGTAATACGTCATACTATACTATGTGGTCCAAAATGTGACCGTTTTTTGAAAAAAAAATGTGGTCCAAAATTTTACAAAAACGACATACTATACTATGTCGTCCAAAATCTGACCAGTTTTTTGAAAAACATTTTGTTGATCCAAAACTTGACAAAAACGTCATACTATACTATGTAGTACGTCATACTATACTATGTGGTCCAAAATGTGACCATTTTTGAAAAAAACATTTGGTCCAAAATTTGACAAAAACGACATACTATACTATGTCGTCCAAAATCTGACAATTTAAAAAAAAAGAAAATGTTTGGTCCAAAACTTGACAAAAACGTCATACTATACTATGTCGTCCAAAATCTGACCATTTTTTGGAAAAAAATGTTTTGGTCCAAAACTTGACAAGAACGTCATACTATACTATGTAGTACGTCATACTATACTATGTGGTCCAAAATGTGACAATTTTTTTGAAAAACATTTTATTGGTCCAAAACTTGACAAAAACATCATACTATACTATGTAGTACGTCATACTATACTATGTGGTTCAAAATGTGACCATTTTTTGAAAAAAACATTTGGTCCAAAATTTGACAAAAACGTCATACTATACTATGTCGTCCAAAATCTGACCATTTTTTTGAAAAAAATGTTTTGGTCCAAAACTTGACAAGAACGTCATACTATACTATGTAATACGTAATACTATACTATGTGGTCCAAAATGTGACCGTTTTTTGAAAAAAAAATGTGGTCCAAAATTTTACAAAAACGACATACTATACTATGTCGTCCAAAATCTGACCATTTTTTTGAAAAACATTTTGTTGATCCAAAACTTGACAAAAACGTCATACTATACTATGTAGTACGTCATACTATAATATGTGGTCCAAAATGTGACCATTTTTGAAAAAAACATTTGGTCCAAAATTTGACAAAAACGACATACTATACTATGTCGTCCAAAATCTGACAATTTTTTTGAAACATTTTTTTTGGTCCAAAACTTGACAAAAACGTCATACTATACTATGTAGTACGTCATACTATACTATGTGGTTCAAAATGTGACCATTTTTTGAAAAAAGAAATTTGGTCCAAAATTTGACAAAAACGACATACTATACTATGTCGTCCAAAATCTGACAATTTTTAAAAAAAAAAACATTTTGGTCCAAAACTTGACAAAAACGTCATACTATACTATGTAGTACGTCATACTATAATATGTGGTCCAAAATGTGACCATTTTTGAAAAAAACATTTGGTCCAAAATTTGACAAAAACGACATACTATACTATGTCGTCCAAAATCTGACAATTTTTTTGAAAAACATTTTTTTGGTCCAAAACTTGACAAAAACGTCATACTATACTATGTAGTACGTCATACTATACTATGTGGTTCAAAATGTGACCATTTTTTTGAAAAAAGAAATGTGGTCCAAAATTTGACAAAAACGACATACTATACTATGTCTTCCAAAATCTGACCATTTTTTTGAAAAAAATGTTTTGGTCCAAAACTTGACAAGAACGTCATACTATACTATGTAGTACGTCATACTATACTATGTGGTCCAAAATGTGACCGTTTTTTGAAAAAAAAATGTGGTCCAAAATTTTACAAAAACGACATACTATACTATGTCGTCTGAAATCTGACCATTTTTTTGAAAAAAATGTTTTGGTCCAAAACTTGACAAGAACGTCATACTATACTATGTAGTACGTCATACTACTATGTCGTCCAAAATGTGACCATTTTTGAAAAAAACATTTGGTCCAAAATTTGACAAAAACGACATACTATACTATGTCGTCCAAAATCTGACAATTTTTTTGAAAAACATTGTATTGGTCCAAAACTTGACAAAAACGTCATACTATACTATGTAGTACGTCATACTATACTATGTGGTTCAAAATGTGACCATTTTTTGAAAAAAACATTTGGTCCAAAATTTGACAAAAACGACATACTATACTATGTCGTCCAAAATGTGACAATTTTTTTGAAAAACTGTTTTTTGGTCCAAAACTTGACAAAAACGTCCTATTATACTATGTAGTACGTCATACTATACTATGTGGTCCAAAATGTGACCATTTTTGAAAAAAACATTTGGTCCAAAATTTGACAAAAACGACATACTATACTATGTTGTCCAAAATCTGACAATTTTTTTGAAAAACATTTCTTTGGTCCAAAACTTGACAAAAACGTCATACTATACTATGTAGTACGTCATACTATACTATGTGGTCCAAAATGTGCCCGTTTCTGAAAAAAAAATGTGGTCCAAAATTTTACGAAAACGACATACTATACTATGTCGTCCAAAATGTGACAATTTTTTGGAAAAACATTTTGTTGATCCAAAACTTGACAAAAACGTCATACTATACTATGTAGTACGTCATACTATACTATGTGGTTCAAAATGTGACCATTTTTTGAAAAAAGAAATTTGGTCCAAAATTTGACAAAAACGACATACTATACTATGTCGTCCAAAATCTGACAATTTTTTTGAAAAACATTTTGTTGATCCAAAACTTGACAAAAACGTCATACTATACTATGTAGTACGTCATACTATACTATGTGGTTCAAAATGTGACCATTTTTTTGAAAAAAACATTTGGTCCAAAATTTGACAAAAACGACATACTATACTATGTCGTCCAAAATGTGACAATTTTTTTGAAAAACATTTTGTTGATCCAAAACTTGACAAAAACGTCATACTATACTATGTAGTACGTCATACTATACTATGTGGTTCAAAATGTGACCATTTTTTTGAAAAAAGAAATGTGGTCCAAAATTTGACAAAAACGACATACTTTACTATGTCGTCCAAAATCTGACCATTTTTTTGAAAAAAATGTTTTGGTCCAAAACTTGACAAGAACGTCATACTATACTATGTAATACGTCATACTATACTATGTGGTCCAAAATGTGACCGTTTTTTGAAAAAAAAATGTGGTCCAAAATTTTACAAAAACGACATACTATACTATGTCGTCCAAAATGTGACAATTTTTTAGAAAAACTTTTTTTGGTCCAAAACTTGACAAAAACGTCATACTATACTATGTAGTACGTCATACTATACTATGTGGTCCAAAATGTGACCATTTTTTGAAAAAAGAAATTTGGTCCAAAATTTGACAAAAACGACATACTATACTATGTCGTCTGAAATCTGACCATTTTTTTGAAAAACATTTTTTTGGTCCAAAACTTGACAAAAACGTCATACTATATTATGTAGTAAGTCATACTATACTATGTGGTCCAAAATTTGACCATTTTTTGAAAAAAAACATTTGGTCCAAAATTTGACAAAAACGTCATACTATACTATGTCGTCCAAAATGTGACAATTTTTTTGAAAAACATTTTGTTGATCCAAAACTTGACAAAAACGTCATACTATACTATGTAGTACGTCATACTATACTATGTGGTTCAAAATGTGACCATTTTTTTGAAAAAAAAAATGTGGTCCAAAATTTTACGAAAACGACATACTATACTATGTCGTCCAAAATCTGACCATTTTTTGGAAAAACATTTTGTTGATCCAAAACTTGACAAAAACGTCATACTATACTATGTAGTACGTCATACTATACTATGTGGTTCAAAATGTGACCATTTTTTTGAAAAAAGAAATGTGGTCCAAAATTTGACAAAAACGACATACTATACTATGTCGTCCAAAATGTGACAATTTTTTTGAAAAACATTTTGTTGATCCAAAACTTGACAAAAACGTCATACTATACTATGTAGTACGTCATACTATACTATGTGGTCCAAAATGTGACCATTTTTGAAAAAAACATTTGGTCCAAAATTTGACAAAAACGACATACTATACTATGTCGTCCAAAATGTGACAATTTTTTTGAAAAACATTTTTTTGGTCCAAAACTTGACAAAAACGTCATACTATATTATGTAGTAAGTCATACTATACTATGTGGTCCAAAATTTGACCATTTTTTGAAAAAAAACATTTGGTCCAAAATTTGACAAAAACGTCATACTATACTATGTCGTCCAAAATGTGACAATTTTTTTGAAAAACATTTTGTTGATCCAAAACTTGACAAAAACGTCATACTATACTATGTAGTACGTCATACTATACTATGTGGTTCAAAATGTGACCATTTTTTTGAAAAAAGAAATGTGGTCCAAAATTTGACAAAAACGACATACTATACTATGTCGTCCAAAATCTGACCATTTTTTTGAAAAAAATGTTTTGGTCCAAAACTTGACAAGAACGTCATACTATACTATGTAATACGTCATACTATACTATGTGGTCCAAAATGTGACCGTATTTTGAAAAAAAAATGTGGTCCAAAATTTTACAAAAACGACATACTATACTATGTCGTCCAAAATGTGATAATTTTTTAGAAAAACTTTTTTTGGGTCCAAAACTTGACAAAAACGTCATACTATACTATGTAGTACAGGGGTCACCAACGTGGTGCCCGCGGGCACCTGGTAGCCCGCAGGCAGCCAATACGGTGCCCGCGGGCTCACTTCACTTCACCTCACTTGCATGTATCCGTATGATCGCTCAGTAAAATATCTTTGATATTGTTTATACAAACTGATAATCGTTAGGAGTAAGCACTGGAATGAATGTGTATGCAGTTGAATGCATAATATTAATCATTTAAATGGTAAACAAACAAAAAAATATTATATGGTAGCCCTCCACATTATTTTTTAGCCTTCAGGTAGCTCTCTGTCTAAAAAAGGTTGGTGACCCCTGATGTAGTACGTCATACTATACTATGTGGTTCAAAATGTGACCATTTTTTGAAAAAAAAATTTGGTCCAAAATTTGACAAAAACGACATACTATACTATGTCGTCCAAAATGTGACAATTTTTTAGAAAAACTTTTTTTGGGTCCAAAACTTGACAAAAACGTCATACTTTACTATGTAGGACGTCATACTATACTATGTGGTCCAAAATGTGACAATTTTTTGCAAAAAAAGAAATTTGGTCCAAAATTTGACAAAAACGACATACTATACTATGTTGTCCAAAAGCTGACCATTTTTTGAAAAACTGTTTTTTGGTCCAAAACTTGACAAAAACGTCCTATTATACTATGTAGTACGTCATACTACACTATGTGGTTCAAAATGTGACCATTTTTTTGAAAAAAGAAATGTGGTCCAAAATTTGACAAAAACGACATACTATACTATGTCGTCCAAAATCTGACCATTTTTTTGAAAAACTGTTTTTTGGTCCAAAACTTGACAAAAACGTCCTATTATACTATGTAGTACGTCATACTATACTATGTGGTTCAAAATGTGACCATATTTTGAAAAAAGAAATTTGGTCCAAAATTTGACAAAAACGACATACTATACTATGTAGTACGTCATACTATACTATGTGGTCCAAAATGTGACCATTTTTGAAAAAAACATTTGGTCCAAAATTTGACAAAAATACGACATACTATACTATGTCGTCCAAAATGTGACAATTTTTTTGAAAAACAGTTTTTTGGTCCAAAACTTGACAAAAACGTCCTATTATACTATGTAGTACGTCATACTATACTATGTTGTCCAAAATGTGACCATTTTTAAAAAAAACATTTGGTCCAAAATTTGACAAAAACGACATACTATACTATGTCGTCCAAAATCTGACAATTTTTTTGAAAAACATTTTTTTGGTCCAAAACTTGACAAAAACGTCATACTATACTATGTAGTACGTCATACTATACTATGTGGTTCAAAATGTGACCATTTTTTGAAAAAAGAAATGTGGTCCAAAATTTGACAAAAACGACATACTATACTATGTCGTCCAAAATCTGAACATTTTTTTGAAAAAAATGTTTTGGTCCAAAACTTGACAAGAACGTCATACTATACTATGTAATACGTCATACTATACTATGTGGTCCAAAATGTGACCGTTTTTTGAAAAAAAAAGTGTGGTCCAAAATTTTACAAAAACGACATACTATACTATGTCGTCCAAAATCTGACAATTTTTTTGAAAAACATTTTGTTGATCCAAAACTTGACAAAAACGACATACTATACTATGTAGTACGTCATACTATACTATGTGGTCCAAAATGTGACCATTTTTGAAAAAAACATTTGGTCCAACATTTTACAAAAACGACATACTATACTATGTCGTCCAAAATCTGACAATTTTTTTGAAAAACATTTTTTTGGTCCAAAACTTGACAAAAACGTCATACTATACTATGTAGTACGTCATACTATACTATGTGGTTCAAAATGTGACCATTTTTTGAAAAAAGAAATTTGGTCCAAAATTTTACAAAAACGACATACTATACTATGTCGTCCAAAATGTGACAATTTTTTTGAAAAAAAATTTTTGGTCCAAAACTTGACAAAAACGTCATACTATACTATTTAGTACGTCATACTATACTATGTGGTCCAAAATGTGACAATTTAAAAAAAAAAAATTTGGTCCAAAATTTGACAAAAACGACATACTATACTATGTCGTCCAAAATCTGACAATTTTTTTGAAAAACATTTTTTTGGTCCAAAACTTGACAAAAACGTCATACTATACTATGTAGTACGTCATACTATACTATGTGGTTCAAAATGTGACCATTTTTTGAAAAAAGAAATGTGGTCCAAAATTTGACAAAAACGACATACTATACTATGTCGTCCAAAATCTGAACATTTTTTTGAAAAAAATGTTTTGGTCCAAAACTTGACAAGAACGTCATACTATACTATGTAATACGTCATACCATACTATGTGGTCCAAAATGTGACCGTTTTTTGAAAAAAAAAGTGTGGTCCAAAATTTTACAAAAACGACATACTATACTATGTCGTCCAAAATCTGACAATTTTTTTGAAAAGCATTTTTTTGGTCCAAAACTTGACAAAAACGTCATACTATACTATGTAGTACGTCATACTATACTATGTGGTTCAAAATGTGACCATTTTTTGAAAAAAGAAATTTGGTCCAAAATTTGACAAAAACGACATACTATACTATGTAGTACGTCATACTATACTATGTGGTCCAAAATGTGACCATTTTTGAAAAAAACATTTGGTCCAAAATTTGACAAAAACGACATACTATACTATGTCGTCCAAAATCTGACAATTTTTTTGAAAAACATTTTTTTGGTCCAAAACTTGACAAAAACGTCATACTATACTATGTAGTACGTCATACTATACTATGTGGTTCAAAATGTGACCATTTTTTGAAAAAAGAAATTTGGTCCAAAATTTTACAAAAACGACATACTATACTATGTCGTCCAAAATGTGACAATTTTTTTGAAAAAAATTTTTTGGTCCAAAACTTGACAAAAACGTCATACTATACTATTTAGTACGTCATACTATACTATGTGGTCCAAAATGTGACAATTTAAAAAAAAAAAATTTTGTCCAAAATTTGACAAAAACGACATACTATATACTATGTCGTCCAAAAGCTGACCATTTTTTGAAAAACTGTTTTTTGGTCCAAAACTTGACAAAAACGTCATACTATACTATTTAGTACGTCATACTACATTATGTCGTCCAAAATGTGACAATTTTTTGAAAAAAAAAGTTTGGTCCAAAATTTGACAAAAACGCTATACTATACTATGTCGTACCAAATTTGATAAATAAGTCATAGGTTAGTATGTCCAAAATTTGTGAAAAAAGTCATAGGTTAGTCTGTCGACCAAAATTTGACAAAAACGTCATACTTAAAAATGTCGTCCAAAATTTGACAAATAAGTCATACTTTAGTATATTGTCCAAAACTTGACAAAAATGTCATACTTTAGTACCATGGGCCCTAAAGTTTATTTTATTTTATTTTTTTATTATTGCATACAGTGCTGATAACTCTCACTTTATCAAAAATGAATATTACAAGAATATGAGAAACAATTAACAATTTCAAAGTATACAGTATAAAGAGAGTTATGAGGGGCTGTCGCCGAGTAATATATTTAAATTTGGAATAGATTTACATCAATTCTTCATCAAATCTTCACATAAACATTTATGTGCCTAGAATTGTACGTTAATAACTTATACTCAATAATCAATAACCTTATTAATATCACTAAATCCTGTTTTTAGCTTATGTAGATAATGATTCACTGACTTTTAAGAACTAGATTTAGTTGCCAGAGATAAAAGCAAAGAAGTTTTAATACTTGAAAAACCACAGCTTCTTTGGCACTGCTCAGTATCCAGGTGTGTATTTCACACATGAATCATGGACAGACTCTTTATTAAAATGGTCCATGATCTGTGTCCTTACCCACAATTTCCTCTGCTTATTTATATCCATACTGAGTCAACCCTTCATGGCTGGACACATATAATCTTATTATGGATTTGAAGGTTGGCAATGTAGGTTTTGCTTGTTTCACAGCTTTTTCTTGCATATTGCTACGTCTTAATTCTTTCCCAGGGCAATATTGGAATCTCATTTCCCCATCACACACACACACAAATGAACAGCAACTCCTTGGTAATAGGAGAATAATAATAGAGGGAGTGCAGATGCAGATTGTATGTGAAGATAATATTGTTAGATGCTAGATAAGAAAGTGTCTCTGACTAAATGTTTTTGCTTTGGGCGAAACAGGAGCTGCATACTGTTTTCTCCAACAAAGTGACGGCTGCTCTGTCCTCTGCTCTCTCCCTCGGCTACATCTCCACCACCATCAGATTGATATTTACTTCCTTACTCCAAGTGACAGTTACTCACTAGTGTATGAAAAAAAAAAATCACACTTGGTGAGCTAAAACCCTGAGCTTGGAATACAGAGATCTGTGCTTTTTTGTACTTCTAATCAATTATTTGTGTGTGTAAATGCAATAGAATATCTTATGACTCATTCTTCTCTCTTACATTGCCCTAAAACTAGTATTTTTCTGGGCTGCAGCACCTGCTGTTCTGGTGGTGCTGTTTGTGCTCAGTGTTCAAGCTGCTGCTGCTGCTGCTGCTGCTATTGTCAACAAAGATAACACATTTTAAAAAAAATAACTTTTTCTCTTTATGTAAAAAGAGTATCGCTACACTAAAACCCTTTAAAACTGAAAAACTTAAAACCTGAAGATGAACCTTAGTGTGATTTAATACTTTCCTCTTGTTTCTCTATCTGCCCCCCCTTCCTCTTTCTTGCTCAAAAAACTCCTCTTGTCTGAGAGCTCAGTCAAAAAATCAGAGAATCTTTCCCAGCTGAGTTGAATGCAGTGCACTGTCTAGTCGTCTCAGTGTTATCCTTCTCCGGGGTTCATCCCTCAGGCTGATCTGATGTCGTTCTCCAGAAAACATTCGCTCTGAACCGCAGGATTCCCCCAAGTCGATTGCAGGATCTCATCACATGAGTGGAGAGAGGGGAGTGTTGTCCCCTCCACCACAGGAGTCCTCGGCAGAGAGAATATTATCGACATAAGACTCAAAAATGAACAAAACATGTGCAGTGCATACTGTATATGTATGTCATGTATATGTGTATACTGTATATGTGTATACTGTATATACAACATGGGCACAGATTTACAATCATGGATGAGAATGTAACTTCATTTTATCTTCAATCTTTACCAAACACTATCAGAGTCATAAGAAACATGTATTTTTCACATATTTGATTACAGTAAACTAATTCATTGAATTAAAAAAAAACACCAGAGATCACGGCTCAAAAAACATCAACTGATATAAGAAAAAAACAGATCAATGTAAATAATTTACACTTACTCTATTTGTTCTTAATTTTCAAATTAATATTATAGTTTTTACTAACTTTCATCATACATCTTGCACAATCTCCTGCTCCCCCAGTGCAATGTGCTGTGAAGTTTGTGAAACAATATTTAAGCTGCAACTAACGATTATTTTCGTAAATGGATTAATCGTTTGGTGATTGTCAAACGTGGAAATTAGGATGTTCTCCACTGTCTTGTTTTGTCCACGAACCAAATTGATTTCTTTATGTGGAGCAAAGAAACCAAGAAAATATTCACATTTAAGAAGCTGAAACAATCAGAAAATTTAATAATGAAAAAAGCTTTAAACCGTTTAATCGATTATCAAAAATAGTTAGACGATTAATTTAGTAATCGATTAATCCATTAAATGTTTCAGCTCTAAAACAATTCTTCACAAACATTTTAATTTAAACCTTAAAGCGGACCTAGACTGGAAGTTCCAATTAACGCTGTTTTTTAGTGTGTATCTGCGTCATTACCTTGTTTAAGAAGCCCTGGTGGGTTTTAAACAAACAGTTCAGCCACTGCTGAGAAAGCCGAGATCTCTGAAAAAACCTGGTCCGGTTACGTAAACAACGGTTCTCCTGAGCAGCAGATCCTCCTGCTCCGGGCACTAGTCCGGGCACATCCGGTTGCGTACATTGAACCGCAGAAGAAGAATAACGTCCGTTGTGGAGGTGTTTCACGAGCGACAGTGTCTTCTGACTCCGGGTCAAAGTCATAAAAGGGACTGCGGTCGGGAGTCGTGAAGAAGCTATTTTTAAACATTGTTAAAACAATGTTTTGATAATGTGTAGCAGTGCATCCACCGTTCCAGAGGGAGGAGCTGCGCTTCTGAGAGCGGGTGTGCTGAATATGTCACTTCCGGGTACTGGCCAATCACAAGACAATTGGGAAACCGGGGTGAGAGTTCAGTCTGAAATATCGCGGTTGAGGAACAGCGTCAGAAAAGAGGATTTCTATCGGCTCGTTTACAGCAACTAGGAGGTTTTTCACCATAAAAACAAGTAATGTATGTAAGTAGACCTCCATAACTAACATATATGTGCAACAGGACCACTTTATGTGAGCTTTAACAAAGTTTTCCTCATTTAGCGGAGGTCATATGACTTCCACAGTATTTTAGCCTGCATGATAAGAGCTGCAAACTCTTGTACACAGTAACACTGCTCACCCTAAATGCCTCTCTTTTGACATTCCTGCAGAATCAATTAAGTATTATGTGCTCTGTGAGAACTCAGAAAAAGGCCCATATGGCACTGGAGCCGCTTCCTGATGTAATAAAGGGCAACTTTTACCTCGGCACACTGTGAGATTGGGATTTTGAGCTTATTGTCAAAGTCTAATTCAACAGACAATGTGTCTGGGATGCCCTTTGGCCCCTTACTCTCCAAGGCCAAGGTACATGTACACCAATACATTTTAAATTTAAACCTGAGGCCTAATAGAGTTGGACTTTCTGATCCGTATGGAAAAACTTATTTCATGTAACCAGAGTTACAGAAATTCACAGAAGGGTGACATTTTTAAAATATGGAAATTGATTTAACAGTAGACCAAATCTATTTGGGGAAAGCTTTTTTGTTAAATCTCATCTTGAGTAAAGACATTTAAGACATTAAAATAAAACATGTTTCTGTTCAGGCATGATACCAGTTGTCCTGGAGAGAATAAATTAGCATACTGTGTTGTTTATTTAATGTGTTCCTTCAAACTGTGTAGCAGAAAAGAAGATATTTATGGTTAAAAAGAAAAGGAAAATAACATCATTTGTTTCATGTCAGTTTTATTTACTTTACAAAAGAAAAACAGGCTTATCGACAACTTTGCTGATGAGAAATGTCAAGTGATTCAGAACTATTATTATCATTTTTATATAAAGAAAAAATGACCAAACGTTTGGAATAACACTGTACGATTCGCACACAAACATTCGCACAACTTTCAGCATTGTTATAAACCTTTTATTCACCATCCAAGTGTATATTTCACACATGATACATTGATTAATTCTTCATTAAATCCTGTCCGTGATCTGTGCCCTTACCCACAATTTTCAGCAGTTTATTTATTCTCTTATTGAGTCAAGCCTTCATGGCTGGACACACATAATCTCGTTATGGCTTTCAAGGTTGTCTAGGTGAGCGAAAATTAAACGTGAGTGGAAATAATGACTGTACGTTTGCTTGTTTCACAGCTTCTCTGTGTGTTGCTACATCCCAATGTTTTTACCCGTGGCGATGTCGGTACACGCACGCACACACAAACACAAACACAGACGCACACACACACACACACGTACACAGCAGGAAACTAGAGCTAAAATTAACAGCAGCTTCTTGGTGATGGGCGAGTAAAACAATGAGAAAGGATGTAAGGGATTACAGATTGTGTGCGCAGATAATGATGTTAGATGTGAGATAACAGTATGTCTTTGAATGTTCTGCTTTTAGTAAAAAAAAAAAAAAAGTCGCTGACTTTTTTCCCCTTAGAATCCTCCTCTATCTTCAGCCTGATAAAAAGCAAAGCACACCCAATTGTCCGTGTCACCAGCTGATGCGGTGCAGATACGAGATACAGGGAGGGCCACCATTTATTGCTGAACAGCGGTTTATAAATCTGTATTGAGTGCGATTGGTGTTTTTAAAAAACGGAAAAAAATGCTGTTCTTGATAACTGCAGACTAACCAGAGGCTGCATGTCAAAAATGGACATTGTCAGAAAGCAAAAATACATTGAACAGCCACCAGGGGGGCGACTCAGTTGGAAGTCTAAGGGAAAAAATGAGCTTAATTCTCACTTGATATACAACTTCAGGAAAAATTTTCCTGAGGAGTCAATGGTGTCACATCGAGTGTAAGTGTCTGGTTTCAGCCCTAGACGAGGGTTGTTAGTACATCACATATGACTGGACACAGTGACTGACAGCTGGTGTCGTATAGGAGCCTAACTTCAGGTGATGCCTCCGAACTTCTGGTTGCACACCGTCAACTCGCCAATTTGCTAATTAATTAGTTAATTAGCAAATTAGCTTAGTTAACGAGTTAATTAACTCAAGGCAAGGCTTTGGAACGGGACCTCGGACTCTTATAGGTGACGTCATACCCTGTTGCCCCTTGGGCTAACTTTGCATGCAACAGAGCACCCACACACAACAAAAGACTCAATCATCTCTACGGGTCTGAACTTTCCCAGGGTTGTGATGACTGATAAAACCCATGTTTTCTCGTTACAAAGGAGAAGACGGAAAACGAATCTCTCTTTCTCTTTATATATATATATTTATATAAAGTGTTTATGTGCCCTTCAGAAGAGGCAGGTTGGGGCAGGAAATGAGGAGATCAATAACATCCTGAAAAGAGAGCAATCTCTGGGATACAATCACACCCTCTGAAGGAGGAGGAGGAGCAGGGGAAATGGAGACTATTGTCTATGTTTATCAAAACAATGGATTTCAGCAGGATACAAAGGAGAATAGCAATCTATTTTTCGCCACATTGTGTGGAAAAAGATAAATTGCACACGTGAAACCTGCTTTGTTTTCCAAAATTCAATGGAAACAGACATTGACAACAATAGCATGTCAAGAGCAAGAGATGTGTCCATTTGGCTGCAATCATGTATCTTTCAATTTTTTTTTCTCCCTTTTTTTTTGTATTTGGCTATTGGACAATCTGGCATAAGCAAAATTAAATATTTGGAGCTGTAATCTGTAGAGTATATTCATCTTTGTTTGTTCTAAACAGTCAAAATTTGAGATTTATTTAATCATTCATGTTGTGAAATGAGAACATCGTCCACATCGTCTGTACTCTGAAGGTATGTTTCTATACATTATTAAGAATTTCCCCCCTCAAAATAACGAATAACAGAAATCCTCAGATATCAAACTACAACCCTGACGACCTGGGCTCACAGGTTGGTGGCCTTGTTCCCAGTCCTCTCCCAACCTTGTCGAATACGGGTGAGGGTGCGGTCCACGCACGGAAGGAGGAGCAACACCTTGAGCACCAAAACCACAGACGGCACGATCAGACAGAGCATGTAGCCCGGAGGCGTGTACCATTTGTAGGTAGAGAGACGGAGAAATTTGTTCCAGCCGTATATGTAGCCATGGGCAGTGCATATGAAAAGGGTCAGGTGGCCCAGCTTAGACTGAGAAAAAAAAAAAAAAAATTGTGTCACATTTGAGACAACATGTTTTATAATCTGTCTTTTCTTTGTTTAATTTTCACCATCACCAGCATAAGCTTTTTCTCCCTCGGGTAATTACACTATTGTCTCTATAGTGAATAAGTAGCTTAAGTTGAACTGAAGTCCAACATAGAACATTAATTGACTCATACATGTTCATAAATAGATACTGAATGCCTAAAATCTGGCTTTTCATTATGAAGTTTAGGGCTCACGGATTAGTGTTTTTGCTAATTCGCTGAAACTTTTCTGTTGGTATGTCAGAGCATTGTCTGTGCATGTGGAGTCCTCAAGCATTACAATAAGCCAACAACATAAATAGTTTCCGAGCCATTCCAGAATAATTGCTTCAGTAGCACCAGTGGCCTTTGAGTCTCAGTTATTTTTAATTACTTGGATAATGTGTTTTTATTTACACTTTCAGCATTTGATTGCTGATGCTCTCATTCATTCACAGCAAATTACAATGAGAGGAAACATATATATTAATGTTGTGCAGTAGTAACCTGTGCCCCCCCCCTCCCCCCATGAGTTTATGTTTTATAGTTTAAAATACAAAATCCTATGAGTATGTGTATTCAAAAATATACATTCTTATAATGAAAACCATGATCTTATGCTCTTACAACAGAGAAAAAAGAGTTTATGTAAATGTAAACCTGTTATGTTTTTATCTTTCATAACAGGTCACATGGATTATCTTGACCCTGAACTCTGTCTCTGAATTTTATTCCATTTCTGAGGCCTACCATATATGTGACCTTTACACAAATGGACCTGTGACCTGAATTAACAATCCTCTCGCTAGGGATTATACCTGGTATCATAACTCTATTTAATGAATAGCTTAACATTTAGAATCCAGGGCTAATTTCTGCCAGGCTTTCACTCTGCATGCGTGTGTTAGGCATTTGGTTAACTAGGCTCCAGGGAAATGAAAGTGCCGGAGACACGTTCCGTCTACAACAGTTTCGCAACTCTGAAGAAAACTTGGAATGTCCAGATTATCACAGAGAAAGGTGATCAAAATTTGATAATGAGCACATGATTACTAACATCTGAGGGCCTAAAGGTGAACACACACACACACACACACATGCACATTAAGCACTTTTTAACTGCGCTCTGACCTGAATGAAGTTGAACTCTCTCCAGCTGAGGGTGCCTCCCACAGAGGGCAGGGATGTCAGTCCTAGCAGGGCATAGAGAAAGAAACCCAGGATTCCAAGCGCAAAGAAAGAGTCTGTGCCCCATGACTCTGTATCATCAAAGTAAAAAGGAGTGGTTTCATTGTTCTTCATCTAGAAGAGAAGAGAGACAGAGACACAGAGAGGGGTGAATTCTCCACCCAGTGATGGATGTATGTCACGTTCTTCTTCTTCGCACAGGACCGCAGAATGACTGCAGAAGGGTTAAAACCATGCCCGCTGTACCTCATCCACCACGCGTGAGATGAGTTTGTGTCTGACAGCGTAGCGAAGGGGAGTGATGAATGTGTAGATGGCATGGAGAAAAGCAAAGCCCAGCGCAACCAGACCCATCTGCTTCCTGCACAACATCCAGCGATCCAGCCAATCAGGGAAACGCCTAGAACACGCAAAAAGATACCAACCAAAGAATGAAACGAGGAGGAAAAAATAGTTAAGCTATAAGTTATATTTTTGGTTTGATGTCTGACTTGTATTTGGTTCCTCTGTAGAGTTGAAGGAAGGCAGCTATGACACCAGGCAGATAACACAGAGACAGCATGATGAGTGACACAATGGGAAACACCTAAAAAATGATGGATAAAGCAACAACAGTTCCTTGAAAGGGAATCCGGACATAAAAAGTGAGTGAGTGTGCGTGTGTGAGAGAGAGAGGAAGAAAGTTTACCTTATTGGCGAGAGACACCATTATCCTGTAAGACAAGTCTTTGCCCTGTTCAACATATGCATAAATGACATCTCTAATGAGCAGGTAGAAGAAGAAGAAGGCAGTGAGGCAGACGGCCACACGTAGAGGCAGCCTCCACTGCGGGAACAGCTGCAGGGGGAAGTCCTCAAGTTCCCTGGCCGCAGACAAAGACCCTCTATCCAGAACAGTGAGACCCAGTTTAGTGGCCACATCTGCTACGGCCTGCTTCGCTTCTGCAGTGTTCCCACACAGGTACACCTGGAGCATGGAGGAATTCTCATTAATTACCAAGGAGGACAGAGGGAAACCATGTCTGTCACTGTCTACTTTCTCATTCCCATGTACTTGTTACGTACATATCAACAAAAGTAAGACCCAAATAAAAGTCTGAAGAGACAAAAAGAAGCTTAAAGGGGACATATTATACTCTATTTCTCCAAGTTAACCTAGTTCCCTGGTGTCCTAATGAAGATGTAAATATCATAAGGATGAAGCACCACAGCAGTTCAATCACTCTGCCAAAACAGCCCTGTTCAGAACACTCTGTTTAGTAGTATCTCTTTAGGTCCACCCTTAAAAAAAAGTAAAAAGAAACTTAACGGACAGGAAATGACATCAGCCACAGAGGCTACTGGGAGCTAAGAGCAGTTAGCATTTGGAAAAGTGATAATTTGCAGGCGCTAGCAGGCACATTGCCGTCATATATAACATGTATCCACTGGACAGTTAAATACTCTGAGGCTGGAAGTTTGTGTAGAACTCTGTGCTGCACTGTGGAGCCAAGTATATAACTTTTTGCGGATTTCCGGTTTCCGGATACTGTTGCCCTCGCCAGCACTCTCGCGTGTTTTACGGACAAAGCGGAGGGTTGTGATGATTGATAAGCAGGAATTTAGTGCATTGTGACGTCCCAATGAATGCGGAAGTCAACATCGCGTGTTTTATCTCCTGTACTTAGACTGAGGAGGACCACAAAAATATGAGTGAGTGATCTTTTTTCACACTTTGCCGATTAATAAATCCCAAATATAAGGATTTAAATGATGATTTTAAAAGTTGATTTTGCATATTATGTCCCCTTTAAAAGTCTAAAGTCCCCATGACATGGCTCATGGAGCGCTAGTAGCTTCTGCATGTGTATGTATGTCATTTTTGGAGTGAGGCCATATAGTATGATGATGCAGAGGAGCCAGTGAGGAGGGAGAAACCAGGGAAACACAAGTTCATCCCATAATGGAGGTGATGGACATGAATGGTACGTCAGGTTGGGGCAGGGCATCAAAAGGACATACAGTATAAATAAAAAATGAGTCATCAAAAAAAAGCATAGTTGAGGGCATGGTAACCTCTGCAATCCAATTGAAATAGGAAAAGAGCCCTTATCTTATGTCTGATAAGGTGTACTAAATTCTGATTTAGATGTCATAAAGACCTTAAGTTAAAAACAAAGAAACTGAAAATTAACATGAGCAGTAATGAGGGCCAGAATAGACGAACTGACAAAGTGACCTGAGAATTTGTTATAGAGAATAAAAAGGCAGGCGGTAACATATGAACATAGGTGAAACACATCAGGGCGTTGCAGACAAGCACAGCATAAGAACAACTGACAATGACAGCAAGTAAAGTCAATGAGCAAATGTCATTTAGGACCATTAGGGGTCATGACAGCACTGTCCCACTCAGCTCGAAGCCCACAGTTTCCAAGCGAAGCTCTTTAAAAGCAAATGTATACTTTCAAGCTAAGTAAAGACATTAAGAAGCTTGGCAGCTTGGTTTAAACAATACTCAAACAGGATTAAATAGTGCATTTGTGCAGGCCACTTATTTAGTATTTACAAAAACAGGAAGATGTGTGTGGAATTAAATTGAAATAGCTCATCACACTGAAGGAACAAGTCACCCAGCAACAGTGTGGCTCTGGTGTGTTTTTATGGAGAAGATAAATCAGACAATACTTGTTACTGAGATTAGCTCATTGTTGGCTTTGTTATTTCATTAGTAACAAGGCCCCGAGCAGACAACACATAGATCATTTGTTCACTTCTATGCAGTGTTTTCCAAATATCTTTTTGTCTAATTATGTGACTGGGGCAATTTAAGAAACCAACATGACTTTATGTGTCTGTTACATTTCTTTTTACATATTCAGTTAAACTTTGAAATCAAAGCATATGAAATGAGGGTCGCGGGGGCGTTGCCAATCTCAGCTCATATAGGGTGAAAGGTCACCAGTCCATCACAGGGCCACATAGAGACAAACAACAATCCACTCTCACACGGACACCTACGTTCAATTTACAGTGTTCAAATTTGCCTTATCACCAAATCTGTATGTTTTTAGACTGTGGGATAAAAACCCAGATGTACATCTCTTCAAAAATGATTTTTTTTCCCTGTTGGCTGCAATCTACTAATCTTTTGATTTTTAGTTTTAAGTAATCACTCTGATCTTTAGATGACTTAGCAGCCATGTTTGGAATATCCAGTGCATGACTGCTTACAATATTAACCTTGTTTTGTTTATCTCCACCAGTTCTGATTAGGTTTTTTTTTTACGGAAAATGTTTTTTATAAATTCAGTTAGTGAAGCATGTAGTATCATGCACGCTGTATACAGTACATATACGGCTCACTTTGTAATCCCATTTCTAGATCTCACCATGCTGAAGCTTATTACCACAGTCACAGCTCTGTGATAAGGCGATTAAGTTGTTTATTAAGGGGGGGAAAAAAATGTGCTCTCGTATAAAGTAAGAGAGATGGCTGGAGAGCTTTGGATAGAGAGAGAGAGAGCAGTCTGACAGGCATACAGGCGAGTCAGTAGGATTGAGCAGTTTTCTCCCAGGTGTGTGTATAAGTGGACCGGGCATCCAGCCATGTCTCCCTACATTACTGCACCAGTAACAGCAGGGGACGGCCGACAGACTAAATCTCCATCTGAATGTAAATGTGACAGAGTCACAACCCTGCTGCGGATCTGATCAAATTGCTGGCTGGGGAATAGCACACACACTTACAAGCATGTGCATGTGGATATGTTACTGCACCTACACCATGCACCGCTCGTGCTTTCTCACAGCTTCCCTTTTTTTTCGGAGAAAATAGAGCACTGCGGTAGTGTGTGTGTGTGTGTGTGTGTGTGCGTACATGTGTGTGTATGGGAGGGTTGTTTGTGTTGAAGAGGATTCAAGGCAGATTCAGGTTTAGTCTCCAGAGGTTCCAGCATGTTTGCGTTTCTCTTTGTAGCCGTGAAACGGAAGCTCCAATAAACATTGGTCTCTTGACTTTGCAACATCACAAAGTGTGCTCTGTTTGTTTGTCTCCATGTGTGTTTATACGCGGCCCTGTCCTCATTTTCTCTTACATTGTTATGGAAATATGACAAAAATCAATAATGTGCGGCAACACAAATGGAATCAATCACTTTTTGTGAGTTTTGCCTGATGTGTGATACACCAATCCTGTTAGAAACAAACCTGGGAGTTGTGTTCTCGCATCACTTTTAAAGAAAAGATAAAACAAATTACTGTTGTCAGGCTCATCATGAAAATACCAACTTGTAATCTCCCTTCTGTCACTGATCTGTGTTTGCTCACACAATCCCTGGCTCTAATTTATCAGGTTCCAACTGTCATCTTTTTCACAGATTCCTCACTTGCTTTCTCCTCTCACCTGTTTTCCTGCCAGGACTCCATTCTGCAGGGCCCAGGCAGACAGTGTGTTCAGGCCTTTCACCACAGCAGCTTTCGGCACCAGTCTGGAGAACACACAGCAATGACTTTAGTTGATAATGTCTGTAACTAGGAGTAAACAGATGGGGAAGCAAAAGTCTCAAAATGGTGAAAATCAATGTTCCATCTAAACAGATACGCTGTGAGTTGTTCTACCAGGGGAGCTGCAGCCCTGCAAATTTCCTCATTTCCTTTAGATTCAGTGGAGGCTTTTGATGTTTCATGCTCTAAGTGGTGTTTGGAGGCACCTTTCCCCTAAAAATATGCTATTATTACGGATCAAATATCTAGTATTCATTCTAAAAAGAAAGATAAGAAAAGGATACATATAGCTTTAACCAGAGTTCCCTATAGCACAAACACAGTGAATATTACTTTCATGGAAACATTTACACAGAGGTGAGTAGTAACGCGCTACATTTACTCCGTTACAAATACTTGAGTAACGTTTGGGATAAATTTTAAATAGAGTAGTTTTTAGTTACTTGAGTACATATTTGAAGAAAGAACGGTACTTTTACGCTGCTCCATTTGGCTAAGTGAAGGTCGTAACTTTATCTGTTTATATCTCTTTTTATTATTACTAGGGCTGTCAAAAGATTACAATTTTTAATCAGATTAATCACAGGGTAGCTGTGGATCAATCACGATTAATTACCATTCGTAAATATGCCAAAAAAATTCAAATTTTCTCTTTATATTGTTGTAGGAACGGAGAGATACATTAAGTATTTGAAAATATAAATGTAAAGAACAATAAAATACTGTAAATAACTTGTAAAAACCTATACAAACTTAGTAAAAAATAAACACTACATTGTAAAGAAAACCCACATTATAAGACAATATAAATAAATAGAAAAAATAAAATGCTGTAAATAACTTTAAAAAAAAACTATACATTGCACTGTAAATAACTCACATTATGAACAAAATATAAAGTATAGAAGTTAAATAGTTTTCTTACTAAACCCACAGCAGGAAAATCCTCATCAGCACTTTGAAGCACTGCTTCTACTAGTTAGCGTTAGCGTTAGCGTCAGCTAGCATTCTGACGCTAACGTTAGCTGGTGTCTGTGTCCCCGTTAGTTAGACAGTGACTGTTAATGTTATGATTATATCATTATCTGCGCCAGCAGCGCCACTTACAACTGTGTGTCTTTCTTTCTTTTTTCTTCATCCTCTCTTTTTTCTTCCTCTTCTAACTTCCTGATTGATAACTCCTCTTCATTTTCCTTCAGCTTCACACAGGTTAACGTGAGGAGACGTGGGGCCCCTTTAGGGAGGTTTCCTATTCCTATGTCATTGCTAATCAACCATTGTTGTTTAAGGGGGACGGGGATGCGGCTGCTCACTGATGCATTTAGGCTCCGAGTGTCGGGAGCGCCCCTATCGGCTCGGGGCCCCATTCAGTTGCCCGCCGCCTTGCCTGTTCATAAACTGCACGTCTACTCGTAGCGCGATGAAAGTGCGTTAATTCCACAAATTAATCATCCTTAATTTTGACAGCCCTAATAAAAACATAACCTATAGCTATGGCTGACAAAATGTTGCCAATCAAATGCAGCCAGTTGTGTCACAAGACAAGTGTCGTCATGTCACTCCTTGCTGCGGCACCAGCTGTTAGCCGCTCAGCTGTTAGCCGCTCAGTTGTTAGCCGCTCAGTTGTTAGCCGCAGATTTCGACTCCACTCCCGCCACGCATTGTATTTCTCACGCTGAAATTACAATATACATTTATTTGGTGCGCCGCTATCGCTATAAAACCGGGAGGAAACTGTTCTCATACACCATGTGCTTGCTTTCTTTACTACTGAGCAGTGCTCACTTTAGTGGATACTCCACCTTGTGGCCAAAAGGAGAAACCACACCTCTGTGTATGAGCAAATTCTCATCACAGAAACTGGAGCACAAGCACTATTTTCTGAGCTACACAGAACAATGCATATATAATACATAAAAACTGAACATAATAACCTCTTAACATTTGAAATGAAATAACTTGAAAAATATATAGGAAGGCTTATTATGTTATCATTTCTTGTCCTTACACTAGTGTAGTCATATTTCCATCAACAGTTGCATTAAATACAGTTATATTTTAGATTTTATATCCTGGCCATGCATAAATTAATTGTTGCATTTGTCTGTTTCAAAGATGTCGGCCTCCTACCCCCGTCCTGAAGGACTCAAAATCACACACAATGATAAACATCATGTTGCTCAGAATATTTCAAAAATAAATCCGGAGAAACTCAGTACTTTTACTCTTGAGTCTTTTCACTGCATACTTTTTTACTCTTACTCAAGTAATTATTTTCAAGGTTACTTTTACGTCTACTTGAGTAATTATTATCTTAAAGTAACAGTACTTTTACTTTTTTTTTTAATTTTTGGCTACTGTACCCACCTCTGCATTTACATACACAAATATCTCTAATAACGACACATCCTTCATCCTGTCAACATTTTCACAAGAGTTCTTTTCTTTACCTCTGCAGGTAAGTGGCATTGGCTTCTGGGTACACGCCTTTCTTCAGGTTGTTACTAAGGTCCACCAACACCTTTACTCGAAGATGAAACAAAAGGGGGAAAAAGCTTTTTTTTAATTGTCTTATTATTATCTCAGATGATAAATAGAGAGAATGCTTATTTATATTAATAATATTATTATAATGTGTTAACCCTCAGGCTACATTATGGACAAGTTTGTGCATTTTGGCATTTTGGCATTTTGGCATTTTTTTTCCTCTTCATCTGGCCATTTTTTCTAATACATCAATAGTATACTGTGAAAACAATTTACCACAGTATTTAGAGGACAAAAATGTCAATTTAACTGTTATGAAAACATTACAGATTAAAAGATGTTCAGCTTTGTTCTGCATAAATGTCTTAAACAACTTCAGCCCTGCTTAAAACTATCAAGCATTCAATAGTTTTGAGGATTTTAACATTTTAAATTCCAGCTTAATTACTTGATCTGAGGCGCAAATATCAGTTTTTGTGTCGCATCACATTCAAAATCATGTACCCTCATAAGTAAAAAATGTCCACTTCCAAAAAACTGCTTGATAAACTTCAGTCCTGTTCAAAACTATAACCTGAGGGTTAACTTCTTTCAGGATATACCAGATATATCAGAATTACAGTTAACATCGATCATTAATCCAAATTTAGGAAATTATTAACAGTAACATCCTGACATACTGGCTATGTTGATATTCACATTTTCAGATTCAGCAGCCAACATTATTTGTCAACATCATGGCACTTAAGTACAGTATTTTTTCACCTTTCCTTCTAGATGAGGCGCCATTGTCTCGAGGAATTGATAGTGTTCTCTGTGAACACAAATAAAGATCACGCTGGTTGACTGAGCCGCTGCCACATGGCTCATCACCTGAGCAAAACACACAGTGAGGAGACACATGAACATCTTCTTTGCATGTTTTCCGTCCCCGTAACACACACTCCAGAGCCAAGCGTCATTGTTATGTGTCGTACCTGAGCTCCCTGAGGCAAAGGGCCACAGCTTTGAGGTCTGCGGCTGCCGTACACCACGCCGTAGCCGGCCTGCAGCAGACACAGGCCCAGAGATCTTCCCAAGTCTCCAGTCCCAAAGATGCACAGCAGCTGTGGATCTGAGCCACCTGATGTTGCCACGGAGTGCAGCGACATGCTTTCGGTCTTCATCTGCGTTGACATGACTCCATCCACTGTCTTGGTCACACACTGATTGAAGGAGGTCATGCTCTGTGTAGTTATACTGCTGTTGTTGTATCTGACCTGTGCACTGCCTCTCCCTCTGTGTGTGTGTGCGTGTGTGCACTGGTATGTTTATCTTTATGGGGACAATTCTGACTTTGGAAAAGTGTCCTCATATCTTCATATTCTGTCACATGTTTGTGGGTTAAGACCTGCTTTTTGGGTTCGGGTTAGTGCAGTAAGTGATGGTTAAGTTTAGGGTAAGTGGCAAACAAATGTATTATTATTATCATTATTATTATTATTATTATTATTATTATTCTGTCCTTACAAATCCCTTTTTACCCACTGTGACTTGAAAGTCCTTTTTCAGGATTGAGACATGTTTTTTGTGTGAGGGTAGAATTGGGTTTGTGTAAGGGCAGAGGCGATTCTAGAGTCTGTAGGGGCCCTAAGGAAAAATTCCCAGGGGGCCCTTACAACCAGTGTTCATCACCATGTTACAAATAATCTGACACCAATGAAAAATGTATGAGTTCAAAATATTTAAAAAAAAATTCAAAATGAATGAAATAACATGGAAAAAACGTGGTAATTAAAAAGTATGTGAAACTATAAATGTAAAGAACAATAAAATACTGTAATTGTATAGCTTTTTTTAAAAAAACTATATAAACTTAGTAAATGCTTTACATGCATTACACTGTAAAGAGCCCACATTATAAAACAATATAAATATATAGAACAATAAAATACTGTAAATAAATAACATACATAATCTGATTAAAAAAGATATGCGTTACACTGCAAATAATCCTCTTTATTTTCCAATTTACAGCCCTCAGGCTCTGAGTGTCGGGGGCCCCCTATCGGCTCGGGGGCCCCAAGTAGTTGCCTGCCTTGCCTGTTCACAAGCTGCACCTCTGTGTAAGGGTTAGGCACTTAGTTGTGATGGTTAAGGTTAGGGTCAGGGGCTGGGGGAATTCATTATGTCTAGAGGTGTGTCCTCACTAAGAGATAAAAAGAAGTTTGTGTGTGCGTTTATATGACATCATTAACGTTTCCACTCTTGTGTACCTGCAATCACATGTGCAGGAGTGTGCCAACATTTATTATGTCATGTGTTTTTATGATTCTCGCAGTGAGTCATTTCACCAGCCAGTAATTTACAAATATTTTATTGCCGGTCCTATCTATGAATTGATTAACACCACAGGACTTTGAACTGTAAATAAGCTGCTCATGGATTGATATCAGTGTTCTACATTAACTTCAGTCTCTCTCTCTCTCTCTCTCTCCTTTAACCATTTATCACTTCTTAGAAACACTGACTTCCATAAAGCTGATATCTAATTCAGACAGAATTGGACTTTTACATTTAAAAGGGAAAAAAATGTTACACTTCTGCTTTCTGGGATTGGCCTTATTCTACTGCTTTTCTATTTCTTCTGTTTCCATAGCAGACGCGGTGCCATGTGGGAGAGCCCGGCCCACAGATTCATTATCATTTCAAAAACCCACTGTTCCAACCAAACGACTATAGGAAGAGAACTGTGCAAATTTAGTCCTCGTGTTCTCATGGCTAAAACATCTGCAAAGTTCTGACGCAGACACACTCGATACATATGTAAGTGTGTGGCTGCCTTGCATTTTATGAATGCTAGGGAGGTTTTAGTGTATGTCTCTGTGTGTGTGTGTGTGTGTGTGCGCGTGGTTGCGTGCACCAAAGTGGGTCAGGGCAATGAGAGCTGAGCAGAGTCTCAGCTGTGCTTTGCAGTACCTAGGGAGTTGGACTCAGCAGCCAGGGTGGCAGGGCAACTACCTGGCTGTGGAAATGACGCATAAGATCACATCATCTTTACAGACTGTAATATATATATTCTCTTTTCTATAAACGCAGCTTCACTGGAAAGGATTTGTGCGTGTACATAGCCAGTGATAGTTATGGCAGATGTGCAACACGTTACCTCAGGAGCCTTCACAGTCAACTCCATAACTAAAGCATTAATGTCGACCTGGGGTGATATCGGAGCTAAATGAGAAGTCATTTTATGTCGAACCTTTAAGGCATCCATTCACTTGTGGTGTTGTTAGAACTGACCTGATAGCAGATCCACTCAGACGACTCTGCCTTCTGGACATCTCTCTTTTCTCTTCTCTTCTTGTCTCATCTCTCTTTTTCCTTTCTTGCTGCCTCAAACTCAGTGTGTCCCTACCCTTACGTCACCTCGCTCATCTAATGCCGGTCTTTTTCTGTCCCTTATTCTCTTCTTTTCTCTCTTTCTCTCTCTATCTCCACGAGTGCCCCCCCCCCCCTCTCTTCTCCACTGAGTCTCTAAATTGACAACCTTTCAATTCACCAGCTATGTTTAACTGACACTGTTGACAGTTGAGCTGGTGATGTCTTTGGTTAGCATAATGGCAGTGATAACAATGGGTTTTAAATAAAGATATGGTGTAAGGTATAAAACCACTGGGGAGCGTAAACACAATGTCAAGCGGCTCATCTGCCAGAAATGCAACAGGAAAAGAGCAACTTAAAGGTGCATTATGTAATAAATCTAAAGCAACTGGCCATAAAATCCTCCTAATATGTCACTGAGACTCAGGAATAATGTTCATGTAACAAACTGAACTCACCAACAACAACAGTACAGCCAAAATATTTGCATTAAAAAAATATATTTTGCAGACTGCAAATCATGTTTATGTTTTGAAATCATGTTTTGGCATGTGGCGCCACCTACCGCCGTCTACCAATTATTGCAGTGAGTAGAGTCTCAGCTGCCGAGCAACCACGGGTTGCTAGTTACCCTTTAGTCAGAAAACGAAACCTAAAAGACCTCAGTATTTTGAATTTGAATGTAGTAACTGTTTTTGGCCACATTCTTACATATGGCACCTTTAAGTATCTTTTTAAAGCAATTAGCAACCGGTCATGAAATAAGAATTTGAAATCTGAAGACTCACCAAGCTCTTCTTGGATGATACTCGCTGTCCGTCACACTTGTGTCCACTCTGTGGGCATGTCCTATTGTCCTATGTCCTGTTGAAGAAGACATGAAAGTATAGTGATTGAGAGGAGGAAAATGTTTACAGATGTTATAAATAAAGAGAGAACTATAGACTTCTTACCTCCTGATTAGCTTCAACTGGCAAAAACTAGGTCCTATTTGTAATAGCATTAAATACTTTAATATTAAGTAGCACTTCACTGCAGGTTTGCACAGAACATTTACACATTGCACATTTTTCTATAAGATATTTAAATAATTGGTATTTTTTGACAATGTTTGTTTTGATTGAAAGCTTTTATGCTTGTCTTGTGACAGGTGATTCAGCTTCTCCTGTAAAATAAATGTGTAGTAGAACAGAAAACAAAGTGTGTGAGTGTAGAGTTATTACTGAATTAATGAGGAAAGTCATTGGGTTCTGTGATTAGCTCCAAATACATGTGTGCCGGTGCTGCAGTTAACGAATGTTTAACTTCTTCTTTTCGCAGGGCGTTTGGGTATAGAATAGTACCTAGGGGAGCAAGAACTTATGGGAATTTGGATTATTCTAATAAATATTAAAATAATAAATAAATATAATTTGAAAATCATTATTAAATATGTGCAGTATCAGTGCTGACTGTAAAAAAGGGCATCATTTTACATCTTGCTGGTCAGAACTAAAGAACAGCAGAACAGCAGAAAATGAAAGATATAAAAAAAACTTTAATGTCGTGAATTATTTAAAACCTGCATTAATTGATTTTTGGCCACTTAGCAGTGCTGGAACGAGCTCAAGACTATATTTATGTATTGTTATTAGGAAACAGTGGTTTATATTTACACAATGAGCTGGCATGCAGCCACACATACACCCATTTATAAACTGTGTTTCTGTCCACCTCCATATATGCAAGTCCAATAATCTCCCTCTCCCTTTAGCTGTGATTTGCATTTAAACCATTCCTGGGGAAAATATCTATGCTTTGCCAGTTTGTGAAACGTTAATTTTAAAAATCAGTTGTTAATTGACAAACGATTAAAGCTGTTAGTAGCGATTAAAACTTCATCTGACTCCAACAAATGCCAACCCTAAATATAGCCGTAAACTAAAAACTAAACAAATATATTTGACTGGTGGAATTCGTTGAGGCCAATGCGGCGCCCAGACTGAAGCATCGCCTGAGGGGGTGAATGCATACAGTGCGGTTCAAAATCTGAGTCCAAATGTAGCATGACAAATACAGACAGAACTCTAATAGGCTTTTCATGACCTGAATTTCTTAAAGGGTTGCAAAGAAAGTCCAGATTTTAGTAGTATTTTGTGCTTATCTGAAAACATCTTGTGACATTTAACCGCAATGCGCTCTGGGACATGTTTACACCAAACACATGCTGAAACACCATTTTATAAATGTCAGGGTGAAGCTGCAGTTTGCAGCCTGTGCGGGAAATTTAGCCCAACTTGAGCCAACTTTGAGGAGTTGTGTCGGCCCACAATTCATTACTGAAGATTGTACATGCAATAGAGAACATTAAACATTTATTCTTCCAGCTTAGTGGATGAAAATGTGAAAATTCTCATTTGCAACTCTTGCTGACTGTACTGCAGGCAAGCAAAGCAAGAGTGGATGGGGCTGTGGTGCTGCAGGCTCAGTACCCGCATGGAATTATTTGGGAGATTCCAGCTGTTTTCAGTTGTCAGATGACTCACAGGATGATATGAGCCATGGTTATTAAAGACAGCTTTGAGTTTCAGCATGCATATTGTACGTAGCTCCATGCTGCTTCAACAGACAAAGAGAAGCCTGAAGCATGGATGAGTTCAGTGGGATTTCTATGATGACTACTACTGAACTGCATTAGGAATGAGGTTCAGATGGGGTTCTGACTCAGTTCATGTTTTAGACATTGTTGAACACCGTGCAGATATAAAGAGAGGGAAGGCACAGAGAACGACACTGTATTTACAGTGAGACTCAAAGACAAAAACGGGAAGAATAACAGAAAAGACTGAGACGCCGAGTGAGAGGAAGACAGAAGCAGAAGAGATGCAACACGGGAAAGCAAAAGTTCTGCCTAAGTGCAACAGAGATACTTCTTAAAACCACAGTTTCCCACAAGTATCCCCAGAAATATTCTATAAATATTTAATGACTGGCTTTCCAGAGAGACACACTTGGGATGCTCATTACGAAACACGTGTGATAGGATTAAGAAGAATCAAAGGGAGTTTGAATGGGAGTGAGGACCTATTTTTGCAGATGTTTAATGGATATTGTTGCTTTAGGGCTGATGAGATAAACTAAACTCATATGTATGTTTATGTGCACGTGTGTCTCTGAATGTTCTGTTAATGGTTATGTTGGTGTGAGTTCCCCCCCCCGCGTGTTGTTGCCGTCCTCAGTGTGTTGGTGCGACTGCGGTTGAACGTGCACTTCTGCGCGATAATGTCGCATTATCACCGTCACCGCAGCAGGACCGCATGCATGCCACAGAGAAACATTTTGCGAGCCTCATCTTCATAGCTCTGCTTTAAACGGTGACGAGCACCGACTGCACGTTTGAAGTTTCGAATCTTATCTGGCAGGCCAAGCGGCAGAAATCAGAGGCAGGAGGAGCTGCGTGAAGCTGCAGATTTCGTCACACATCACTTATTTCAGAATTCAGCCTTTTTTTTTTTTCGACAACAGAGGGGACTTTGACTCTGTGAATATATCTCTGCTGAGACAATGCTTGCATTGGATTGTCTCACTCTCGACTCACTCACAGTGACTTCCTTCACCTCTCCAATTATGCCACAGTTTGAATGATCGAGGACAGATCGTCACACTGAACAGACTATTTGGTTGCCGGGGGCCCTGAAAGTTGAGATGAAAATCTGCCATGTATTTGTGTCCTTCTATATAATCATATCTGCAACAAACAGCTGTGGCCTCCAAATAGCATGCATCCACACAGCTCTTTCATGGCTGCGGGAAAATCAGCAGACCATTATGAGGCTGAAATAGGCCTGAAGAATGTTTTCGCCTCATCTCCTCAGCCATAGCTCTAGTCGAGTGAAAGAGCTGACAAGGTGGGAAAAAAGTTGACACAAAAGTCTAATTATACAGATAAAAACCTCGTACTCATCAGAGGGGCAGTTTCCCTGAGCTGTATTTTTACTACAGGAAGGATGAGAGGAGAAGAAAAGGCAATGGCAGCACGCAGTTTGCACAAATTTAATGAGCAGAAAGATGATTAATGGCGATTTTGGTAATGGTTTGGTTTGCACCAAATCTACTGTTAACAAGGGGGGGGGGGGGACTTCTGCTAACATTCAAGAGTGCTATTCGTTCTCATTCTATCAAACTGCCCTCTGGGATACAATGCCCTACCCACAAAGACCAATGATTGGAGAAACGTATCTATGAGCCAGCAGGCATGTTAGATCAGCAGCACGGTAACTAAAATTAATTGATGCTTTGTCTGTTATGTCATCTAAATAACTGCCTTCCTCGCAGTATCTCCCTCTATCTGATTACGATGTCAGAGTTTGCTTAAACTGTAGGGGCCTACGTTTTATAGTCTGCAGTTATAAATGTTAATTGATTTTTTTTGTTTGTTTTAAAGTGAGTAAATCTAACTGTGCCACTAGGGCTACTTAGTTGAAAATGTGTATGGTGTTGCTATGGCATCACCTGTGTGCAAAACCTATTTTCCCCAGGTTTGATTAAATTTCCCATTCAATTTTCAAGAACGATTAGACCATGAAAAGTAAAAATCATTTTGGTTCAGAATAATAAGAATATTAGTCGTTTCAGTACGGCCCTCACACCAGTTGGTCCTCGAGTCCTAATTAAATCATCAATAAAAGTTTATACAAGTAATCCACAAAGCTGTATATGTCAATAAGTGAGAGCTAAAAAAACATAATACGTTTCTGAGAGCGGGAGAAGGAAAAAACAGCAAATTAATGTTCTGTTGACCTGAGAAAGTTTTGATTCTTGCAGCCACGACAGCAAAGGTCCCTCAATCCTGTTGTAACGTTAGCCTTAATATGTTAAGCATCAGATCAGTATGTGCTAGTTTGTGTAGCCCTGCAAACAATACATTCTATGTTTAAAGGTGCATTATGTAATAAATCTAAAGCAACTGGCCATAAAATCCTCCTAATATGTCACAGAGACTCAGGAATAATGTTCATATAACAAACTGAACTCACCAACAACAACAGTACAGACAAAATATTTGCATTAAAAAAATCATTTTGCAGACTGCAAATCATGTTTATGTTTTGAAATCATGTTTTGGCATGTGGCGCCACCTACCGCCATCTACCAATCATTGCAGTCAGTAGAGTCTCAGCTGCCGAGCAACCACAGGTTGCCAGTTAGGTCAGAAAACGAAACCTAAAAGTTTTGGAATTTTAATGTAGTAACCGTTTTTGGCCACTTCTTACATATGGCACCTTTAATTTGGGCATCTCAGTTAGGGCAATATATGGAAAATGACAGACATCATTTTAGATATAAACTCCTATTGTACCAAACGGTCAAAAAGGAAGGAAATTACTTTTAACATCACTGACTTTTTGGTGGATCGTTTCATATCATTAACTAACTGTCGCTTGGACATATCGGAGCTGACCGTACTAATACCCATGAAACAAAACCAATGCAACCTTTGCAGGTGGTGCATGTGCGTGAAGACTGTTCATCTCCCTGCTAGTTACAGAGTCCATGTGTTAGGCCACCAGACTGTCGCACAAGAGCGTGCACAATAGAGAGAAACAATGATTTCCAGGGATTTGCGCTTAATTGATGCGCATTGTGATGCTAATGTAAAGCTTTGTTTCTCAAGTGTCTCTATAATTGCAAAAACATAATCACGAATTCAGGACCATCCAGAGTCTCATTCTCTTCTCGACAAAACACAAGCACACAATACTGTCAGTGCTGATAAGAACGTGGCAGATTCTCGCGCAATCTCGTGTCGGTGTTTAATAGAGAAGAGTTATTAATTGTCTACTACACTTATTTGTCTGTAAAACTCTACCCTTGTGAGCCATTTTATGTGATTTGCGTTATGTGCTATTGCGCGGGAACATCCCGACGCTTTCATTCAACATCTAGTTTCCAAACAGCAGATGGCTTGCTGGTAGCGATAAGAAACAGACATTTAGCAGATAAATGAATAAATAATGATGTGTGGATGTACTTTCTAATATTACATACTGTCAAGCTCTTATTAACACACAACTGTGTTTGCATCACTGTCTCCTTTGCTGTCTGAAGGCTAGAGTGTGTGTGTAAGGAGGCTGGTCTCATGTCATGTACAGTATATCACAGAATTTCATACAAACACCTTGAAACATATACAGGGTTTCATTGGGGGGGTGTACTACATATGTATATTTACCATATATAGCAATTACAACATTTGAAATATGGCAGAAATTAAAAAAAAATAAAGCTGCTTTTTCTGTGTGCATTCTAAGACATAGACATAGTCTAGAGAGAGATGTCGGCATGTCTGTGTCATACAGGAAAGTATATTTTGAGGGAAGCGCAAATAATTAATGACTCGAGGCAATCACTTGTTAGGGAATTCAAGCGTGAATGATGTGTATTTGTGTTTCGGTGCGCATCTGTGTGCATCACAGTTTGTGTGTCACAGCAGGCAGGCGTCCTTGCTCGGGAGCCGGGAGAAAAAAATTCAGCACATGCACCCATGAAATGGCAGGTGTTGGTTAGACCAGGTGAAAATCACGCACCGGATAATCGTGCCTCATTCTCTGTGTGTGTGTGTGTGTGTGTGTGTGTGTGTGTGTGTGTGTGTGTGTGTGTGTGTGTGTGTGTGTGTGTGTGTGTGTGTGTGTGTGTGTGTGTGTGTGTGTGTGTGTGTTCTTGTACTTGTGGCATACTGAGGACCTGTGAGGGTTTTTAACCAACAAAGTGAGGTCCTTTTTACGGAGTGAGGACATTTTGGCCGGTCCTCACTTTGTTTTCATTGAAATCAATTCCTTAAGTTGCTATAACATGCTATACTCAATTTGTCAAAAAGAAAATCTAATTTTGGACCCAATTTTTTTTTTTTTTTTTTTTTCAAATTTTGGACGACATATCTCGTTTGACGTTTTTGTCAAATTTTGGACCAAAACATTTTTGTCAAAGATTTTTTCAAATTTTGGACGACATAGTATAATGACGTTTTTGCCAAATTTTGGACCAAAAATTTTGGGTCAATTTTTTTTTTCAAATTTTGGACGACATAGTATAGTATGACGTTTTTGTCAAATTTTTGGTCAATTTTTTTATTTTTTTTTGGAAGACATATCTCGTTTGACGTTTTTGTCAAATTTTGGACCAAAACATTTTTGTCAAAGAATTTTTCAAATTTTGGACGACATAGTATAGTATGACGTTTTTGCCAAATTTTAGACCAAAAATTTTGGGTCAATTTTTTTTTTCAAATTTTAGACGACATAGTATTGTGTGACGTTTTTGTAATTTTTTGGACCAAAAAAAAAAAAATTTAAAAAGTTTTCCAGCCCTTTTTGCTCTGGGGCTCCACCTGCTGATATTTTATGGTACTGCAACCAGTAGTTCTTTGTAGATGTCATTCATGAAGTAGCTATTTGTAATTGTGTTGATTTATAAAGTGGAAATGCTGGTCCTCAGTATGCAGCAAGTTAAAAGGGCTTGTTCAAGTCAAGTCATGTCAACTTTATTTAGCATTATTTAAAAACAACCAAGGTTGACCAAAGTGCTTTACAGATTTAAAGGCACAGCAACATAAAAGGCATAAAACGAGGAGTAAAACATTAAAATAATGACACAATAGAATAGTAAAATGGTAAAACTACGCAGAAGTGACTATTTTTATCCTGAGGCGATAGCCAAGTAGAAGAGGTGGATCTTTAAAAGCGATTCAAAATGTTCAATGGTGAGGGTGGATTTAATTTTCATGGGTAACCCGTTCCAAAGTTTAGGGGCAGCTACAGAAAATGCCTTCAGCTTTTTAATTGGTAAATTAGCACATCTAAAAGCAGCCTGTTTATTAGACCTCAGAGCTCGAGATGGAACGTGAAGACAAAGAAGTAAGACGGTGCCAAACCATTACGAGCTTTAAAAACCAACAATACATTTTTTTTTATTTTTTTTTTAATCAATACTTAAATGAATAGGAAGCCAGTGGAGAGAGCAGGTGTGATGTGGTCTCTTCTGTGTTCTGGACTAACTGGAGTCACCTGGAGTCGACAAAGAAGTCTTAACCTTTTTGAAGGTTGGAAGTTGATGCAGTGTCCTAAGAATAATAGCTGTGCTGTGTGTGTGTGTGTGTGTGTGTGTGTGTGTGTGTGTGTGTGTGTGTGTGTGTGTGTGTGTGTAAGAGAGAGCGATAGACAGAATTAATGCACAAATCTTTCTGTACACACGTTTACATTAAAATCAGTACATTGTGTACCCTCGTTTTGCTCACTCTAACGTGCAAATGACTGACCTCACCAAAAAGGTGCAAATAGAATTGAACAAAAACATGACGTTCATCTGCCCTCACCATTGAACATTTTAAAGACCCACCTCCTCTGCTTGGCTTTCAGTTGCATCAGCTGCACTTACATACGCATGCACGTGTGTGAACATGTAGGACAGAGAGAGAACGTTAGGGGTAATAATGAGGAGAGACACTTCGTACACGATGTGTAGGTTAATTGCTGTGTGACCATACTGAGAGCAGTGAACTCTGACCTGTCAGGGTCACGCATGGTCTTTTTCTGATTGGCTCACAGAGGAGGAAACGTATAATTACACTGAAAACCCTTGTCGATGACCTTCGTTCTGAGCAGAACACACTGCAGCTGAACATGTACAGTAGATGCAAAGTCCACAATTACTAATTAAGAAGTTTTAATCAGTCATTTTTTTTTTTTTTAAATTAAGCGACATATGGTATTTCATCGCAAAAACGCATTAAAAAACTCTAACTGCTCCACCAATGAGGTTATGCGTTTGGCTGGATTAATCTGTCTGTGGGCAGCATAACTCAAAAAGTAAAGGGCAACTTGAGACAAAATTTTCTGCTGATGTAGGTCATGGCACAAGAAAGAAATGATGTGGTTATGCAATCAGAATTTCTTTAAAAACAATAATTAAACTTGCGAGATAGTAGAGTGTACTGGCATTGAGGGAAAGTGAGCGGCCTTGGCAGACGTTTGTACTCACTAAGTGCATTCTCCGGTTTAAAGGGTGTCGAATAAAAAAATCTAATCTAGCGAGAGCTTATTTTCAGACATCTGCTGGGTATGGAGGAAAATAAAACTTAGCCTTAACTATGAGATGACCATATGTTGCTAATGATGCTAATACACACTTGATTGAAATGTGAAATGGATCAATTTGTGTAAGAATATGGCTCCGAGAAAAAGTCTTGCTCCATTCAAAGAGAATGCCTTTGTGTCAGCAGTGGAGCGTAATTAGTCTCTGGCTTCCTGAGCTATAGATTGACATTTAAGTGTAATCTGTTCTTTTTTGTCTTGGTATGTGTGTGTTACTGTGCACATTACTGTGTGTGTGTGTGTGTGTGTGTGTGTGTGTGTGTGTGTGTGTGTGTGTGTGTGTGTGTGTGTGTGTGTGTGTGTGTGTGTGTTCTTGTATTTGCGGCATACTGAGGACCAGTGAGGGTTTTTAACCAACAAAGTGAGGTCATTTTTACGGAGTGAGGACATTTTGGCCGGTCCTCACTTTGTTTTCATTGAAATCACTTCCTTAGGTTGCTAAAACATGCTATACTCAATTTGTCAAAAAAAAAAAAAAAAAAAAAAAATTGGGACAACATAGTGTAATATGACTTTTTTGTCAAATTTTGGACCAAATTTTTGTTTTCTATTTTTTTTTCAACTTTTGGACGACATAGTATAGTAAGATGTGTTTCTCAAATTTTGGACCAAAAATAATTTTGTCAAAGATTTTTCAAATTTTGGACGACAGAGTATAGTATGACGTTTTTGTAAAATTTTGGACCAAATAAATAAATAAATCGAAAAAGTTTTCCAGCCCTTTTTGCTTTGGGGCTCCACCTGCTGACATTTTATGGTACTGTAACTAGTAAATCTTTGTAGATGTCATTCATGAAGTAGATATTTGTAATTATGTTGATTTATAAAGTGGAAATGCTGGTCCTCAGTTTGCAGCAAGTACTAGAATGTGTGTGTGTGTGTGTGTGTGTTTGTGCCAGGATCCACAACTTCCAGTTGCATTGTTTGTTGCACGTACCATGTACACACGCTGTACGAGGGCCTCAGGATGCTATTCCCTCGCTCTCTATGTCATGTCACATGCTGGCCGTAATCGCAGTTGACAAGTTACGGCAGAAACGACGGCCTAATATTGTGTCATCACGGCTGGCAGACCCTTAACAGAGACAGACTGACTGCACTCAATACTAAACGGATGAGGAAATATGTGTTCTGTTACTGTAATATATGTATGAGGACAGTTGTATTGTGCTTCACCATAATCCCACTGTACTGTAATGTTTTATTGTGTGTTGTAATGCACTCTGTGAAAATACAACATTTTTTTGTATTTTTGCCATATTTCACTTTGCCTGTCGTGGGGCAAACTGCCTGAGTGCAGCTGACGTGTCCTCAGGACCGTCTGTAAATGTTCGCATTAAAGAGATGTAATATTCCTTTAGCTGGATAAGTGTTCCCTTAAAACACAAATTGCTCTGTATTAATTCCATGGAGGATTGTGTGAAAGCTGTCAGAGAACATCAGGTTCCTAAAATAGACTCTGCCTGTGGGAACAAAATGAAGGGAAAGAGAAAGAGAAAGAGAGAGAGAGAGAGATGGCATAAGGTTTAGTAGGGATTCACATTTGTGAGAGAAAAAGCCCAGATTCTGTGACAAAGATGAATTATAGATTAGAGAATACAGTAAACACACACATACGTCTATTCTAACACAAACACACTCACACACCAACAAGCTCAACAACCTTGTGGAGTTTCTTGTCATGGCACAGCAGGGGAAGCCCGAGCATATGGCAGGTCCTCGCCTCTTACTGAATATACCGTGGAGCACTTTAACTCTGAAATAAAGGGTGAATTAAAAGTGTAGCACTCTGGTTTTTTTGTAGCAAGAAGAAGCGGGGGTTTGAGTCCTGGTTGGAACAATTAAGGTCCTTTCTGCGTGGACTTCTCATGTTCCCCCCCATGTATGCGTGGGTTTTCCCTGGGTTCTGTGTCCAAAACCATGCAGAGTTGGGGGTTAGGCAAATTGGACACTCTAAATTGACCGTAGGTGATAGTGAATGGTTGTTTGTCCCTATATTTTGCCCTGTGTTGGACAGGCGAACTGTCCAGGGTGTACCACGCCTTTGATGGCGGATGGATGGAGGAAAATTAAGTGACTCATATAGGAAATAGTGCATGGCAGAAAAAGAATTAAGTGTACTTAAGCAATAATAATAATGATTATCATGTAAATCTACAGCACTCAATGTAAATGTAAAAAAATACAAATGTTTAAAGGTGCATTATGTAATAAATCTAAAGCAGCTGGCAATAAAATCCTCCTAATATGTCACAGAGACTCAGGAATAATGTTCATATAACAAACTGAACTCACCAACAACAACAGTACAGCCACAATATTTTGCAGACTGCAAATCATGTTTATGTTTTGAAATCATGTTTTGGCATGTGGCGCCACCTACTGCCGTCTACCAATCATTGCAGTCAGTAGAGTCTCAGCTGCCGAGCAACCACGGGTTGCCAGTTACGTCAGAAAACGAAACCCAAAAGACCTCTGTATTTTGAATTTGAATGCAGTAACTGTTTTTGGCCACATTCTTACATATGGCACCTTTAAAACAGAGACACATAAAAAAAGTGTCCTTTAAATAATATCTTACTGAGTTGAATATGTACAGGGTCATATACACAGTATGCCATCCTGTGTCCTGAACCCCCTCATTAAGGCTAAGTGATGGACAATGAATTAATGATTAAGCACATTGACCTCCTTAAATAAGGGGTAATCTACTTCCCGCAGTCTTAATGGATATAATTTAGAAATAAATAAATACACTGCTGTACCCACTGTGGTCAGCTTGAGCAATTCTGTTGTGTACAGATTGAAATATGAAGGTGTATTCACTGCTCCTCTTTAACTCATTTATTGTTTTTCTCCCCCCCCCCCCCCCCCCCCACAAAGGCGTCTTCCTACATTGTCACATATTGTCTTCCCTCTGGGAAAAAAAAATGTCAAGTTCTAGGTGAAGTTCTTCTTGTGAATTCAGTTATGCGCTATAAAGGAAGTGCAGAGGAGACAGATAAATCATCTGTCAGAATATACTTAAAGAGAAATAAAGGAAAAACCCACGTGCAGTGTGTATCATCACATACTTTGATGAGGGAACATAAGCCCGTGCTGTCTCTGCTGCTGCTGCTGCTGCTGCTGCACACAACCCCCTGCTTTCCTTACAGGAGTGGTAGATAATTAAAAGATAGAGTGAGAGCATGAGAGCAAGAGGACCACTGAGACCTCATCTGTTTTCCGTACTCTGACATAATTAAAATTAAGACTTCATGAAATCATTCACTAGATTCATCCAACTGCATTTTTTATTCGTATATCAAAAAGTACTTCATCATAAGAAATCATTTTCAGATATAATGACTCTGCTTCAGAAGAGGACCTGTTAAAGACATGGGATATTTTATGGGTGCAATCAAGGCAGTCGTTTAATTGCTTCAGGCTGAGAATTGAGAGGTTCACTGTGTTATCGTAGTCGCAATATAACCACAGCAAAGTCCTCAGGGGAGTAGTCATTCTATTTATTTATTGAACTGCTGTAATTAGGGCTATATTGCAATTTACCTTCCTGTTCAGTTCAAGCAGTGACGTTGTGTTTTCATGGTCATGTACAATTCAGTTTATAACTGAATGCAGAGTCTTATAAACACTTATAAAAAATGTGTTGACAGGGTTCAAGAGTGTTTTAAAGTTGCAGTGTATATGTTTGCCTGCCTCTGCTTCTGTTTAGTCTGCCTGAACAGAAAGTACGTAACATTGTTTGTATATCGCATCCTTCATCTCCAACCTGTTTGTATCTCTTTATGAGCACAGTGTTACTGTTGCCTCCATCTTTCTTCGACATTGAACCACCGCTATACTGAGAAACACAGAGAGTATTGTGGGGGTGCTGGTTGGCTTAATCAACACTGTATATAACATAATACGCATAATTGTGAATATAACAGATTTTGTTGATCTTCTCTATGAGAAATGCCTGAAAGAGAAATTAGGAAAAATTGCCAGTACACAGTATGACATTGATACTTTAAAGCCCACATAGAGTGATCCTGTTGCACATATATGTTAGTTATGGAGGTCTGCTTACATACATTAACTTGTTTTTATGGCCAAAAACCTCCGAGTTGCTGTAAACGAGCCGATAGAAATCCTCTTTTCTGACGCTGTTCCCCAGCCGCAAGATTTGAGACTCAACTCTCTCACCCAGAAGACAAGAGTCTTGTGATTGGCCAGTACCCGGAAGTGACATATTCAGCACACCCGCTCTCAGAAGCGCAGCTCCCCCCTCTGGAATGGTGGATGCACTGCTCCTCATTATCAAAACATTGTTTTAACAATAGCTTCTTTACGCTTTAACAATCGTCACACTGTTAAAATAATGGCCTATGTAATTTTTTGTCAAAATTGTTTTTTTGGCTAAATCATCTCCTCATGACACCAGCCACATATGGTAAAATCGCCTACATCTTCAGTTGATCAGATCATGTGATTTAACCCCTTTAAGATAATGGCCTGTGATAATGGCCTATGTCAAGTGTGTGAAGTTTTTCGTGTTTCCTGAAAAACTTGAAAAAATGAGTTAGGCGATTATTTTAACAGGGTGACACAATGTCATACTGCGTAGTACCATACTCTATGGTACTACGCAGTATGACACTGATACTTTAACTGGGCCAGCAGCCGAAACTACATTACCTCTGTACTAGTTTAAATTTTAGTGACAGATACAGATTTTTGATTTTTAATACTGACTTCACATTTTAAATACCGATAATGTTTGGCTTTTCTTGACAAGTGTTTGTGCAAATAAGGAGTTTTGTTTATGAGATGCAAAGGCCGTCATATTGTTATGTCGTTGTCACGATGTGTGGTCATATTAGTTTTATATACACTATATGCCCAAATCATAAATCACAAATGTGCCTCAGAGGGCTTCGAAGGCTACAAAGCAAACACAATTTATGAAATAAAAATACACCCAAAAATCACTTTAGATTGAAGAGCAACAGAGGAGGAGGGATGCCTCCTCAAGGACAGGCAGAGACACCCAGCAGATGTTTTATTTACAGAACAGACAGTAATTACAAAAGGAAAATACATGTAGCAACAGTATAAAAGATGAAAGACAAAATGATGCTAACAACTTCTACAACAAGTTCCAATGCGACTATTTCTTACTTGATTTACAATGTCAGAAAAAAGAATTCCTGAGAAGTTAATGATCTCAACAATAGGAGCATTGTTGAAGTATACATCTATAGACCTCCAGTAGAAAAACCTCAACATGAAACTGGCCAAATTGCAAATCTCAAGGCTGGTGGATTACGTCACTCAGTATGTTTACATGCACAGTTTAATCAAGCTAAGGCAGTAGTCCGACTAAGACAGGCAACCGGACAACTTGCCGAAATCTGAGTATGCATGCAGAAAAGAAAATCAGTTGATTGGCCGTGTACGTCCTCAGTAGGTGGCGCTGTATCTCTCTATAAGCTATTGCATATTAAATCAGGTTCCTGTTTCCTGTTTCATACCAGCTGTACATGTTAATGTGATATAAATTAGATGGAGCACGTTTGTGGTTGCTGTGTTGACACCGTATGAAATCCAGCAACAGAACTGCAGTTTATACGTCGTTTCCTTTTACTTCCGGGTCAAAGTGCAGGGAGAAAAATTTGGCGTCTGACTCCAGACCGACTAAGTGTATACATGAGGAATCATCGGATCACATTATCCAGGTATGTTAGTCCGATTAGCTCGATTTTAGTCAGACATTTACATTTACATGACATTAAAAAAATAAAAAATTATTTTCTTCTTTTAACATGCATGTGGACGTACTGAGTGACATTAGAGGGAAACTTGTCATAGTGTAGTTGCATCATGGGACCAAAGTAAGTTCCGGTTCTTGCTTGTTTGTTTGTTTGTTTGTTTGTCCTCTGTCTTTCTTCCTCTAAGCTCATTGACCACTCCTGGTTAACGCTCCTCTCGCTGTAGCCCTCGTGGATGGATCAATTTTGTCTGAAACTCAGCTCTCCATGTCTTCTTGAGTACCACCATCGCTCCTCTTCCCCTTTCTGTCATCTCACTGCCAGTCCCAGCATACCCCACTGTAATCCCACTCATAGCCCCATTTCTGTCCCCTCTAACTCTCATTTGTTCACCTCACCATTCCACTTATCCCCCCTCCCCCTCTTTCGTTTTTTGCATCTTCTAACTTTGAGTGCATTTTATTGCTTTTTATATACATAAATAGACATTTATTACTGACATACTAAGTGTGTGTGTGAGTGTGTGTGTGTGTGTTTGACAGGGGGGGGGGGGGGTAAGAGATAGAAAAAGAGGACTGCTAGAGCTTTTCTAAATCCCAGGTAAGAGCAGAGCTTTTCTGTGGGAGAATTTCATTTCAACACCTCTCATCTTGCACAGAGAGCAGAATGATAGGAGCCTCACAGTTATGAATCCAATAACCATTGTGTGTGTGTGTGTGTGTGTGTGTGTGTGTGTGTGTGTGTGTGTGTGTGTGTGTGTGTGTGTGTGTGTGTGTGTGTGTGTGTGTGTGTGTGTGTGTGTGTGTGTGTGTGTGTGTGTGTGTGTGCGTGCGTGCGTGCGTGTGTGTGTGTGTGTGTGCGTGCGTGCGTGCGTGCGTGCGCATACATGTGTGCATGTGTAAGTATATGGAGGATGGGGTAGTCTTGTTTATAGGATTTGATGCTGTTCCTATAAACTCCAAATGAAGGTCAAAGAGAAAAAGAGAGGCACACATGAACAGGGATGGAGGCAAAAACGATGCGTATTTGTGTGTGTAAGCACATATGTGTGCACATATGTATGGATGAGCTGGTCAAAGAGCAAAGGCACAGGGACGCAGAGTCAAGATGGCATCAAGTGACACACACCTACACACACTCATATGCTCACTGTCTTTATGTTAATAGGCTTGTATTGACATACAGTATAAGCAAGCTTGCTCTTAGACACCCAGTTATACAAACACACATGCAGGCTGCAGCCGAGTGAGAAAGAGTGTATTGAGTTAGAGAGCTGAGGTCAGCTCTAAATCATTACAGGTCACCATGGCAGGCCTGGCTACCAGATTAGATTAAAGTCTATCTGATAGACCCAGCCAAGCACATTAAACACACACGCACATACACGCACATTTTTGTGCATGGGATAAACACAGAAGTGGATACCCCAGCACATTAATCACAGCAAGGCCTGGATGTAATGCACTGTGATGCAGCTTTGGGGTTTTTTTTTTAATACAGAAAGCGAGGCAGCTCCCTGACCCCTAATCAGTAAACAGCATACAGCAGATAAAAGCAGCAACAGTCCCAGCAGAGTGGACTGTTGGGAGAGCAGCCCATTAGGAAGTTGCAAAGTCTGATTCGATTAAAGCAGGCTGAGACACTGTACTGGTCCTCGTGGCTCCAGAGACTCTCACCACTACGATGACACTCGCCATGCAGTCCTCAGCCTCGGATATTCACTTCGCTTAATTCTCTCAGAAATACGACACTTTTGTCGAGATTAAAAGGCGTGTGTGTGTGTGTGTGTGTGAGTGTGTGTTTGTGCCGCTGAATGGAAGAGAGGACAAAATGAATAGAGGAGCAGCTGCTGTTTATCTGTGTGGCATCTCTGCTTTCAAGCACAAGAACAACACTATAAAGCTCTCCTGGTGGGCTATATGTTACTGTGAGCAAAGACGGTCCCTATATCCCACTCTCTATGTCACTCGCACTTCTGTCTCTGTTCAAAACGAACAATAGAGTGAACGATGGAAGATTTTTATCTTTGTCCTACCCCCTGCCTCCCCCCTTCCCTCCCCTCTATCTCTTTCTGCCCCCAGCCGCAATGCCTATCTATCTCTGTGGGGTGATATATGTATGACCTTCAATGGTGAATCTGCTATTTGGTGCCAAGTGGCTTTTTAACTGCTTCCATGAGTCACATGACCTCACTTCCTCTGACCCTGCTAGGTGCGGCTCAGTGTGGCTGGCAGCCAAGAGTGGAGGGACAAAAAGCCATGCCAGATAAGGGCTTTTCCAAATCAGCTTGTACCCATCAAAGCTCCCCTCCCCTCCTCTACGCTCCTCTCCACTCATGATGATTATTGATGTACAGAGGTGGAGCCTCTAATCTCTCGCACACCATATTTAATCTCAACTGTCATTGGTTTGAAGTGCAATAATCATATGTGAAGGATCTTGAGTGTGCTCCTGTTTTTGACAAAAAGTTGCAAAGCACAGAGTGCTTCAGTTTGTTCCCTGGAAAAACCTAGAGACCCTCTTAAGTAAAGAGGGTCTATTAAGAGTCTTAACCGACCTTATATCACTTGTGATATTCTAAGAAACTAACTTTGAAAAGAACTTATACTGTCACAGACAAGATCATTGTGTTTTTATGCTTGTGACACAGCACACTGTTAGAAATGTTCCTGTAAAAAACTGGCAGCTGGGTTGCCATTATGTTACTGTAAAATTATTTTTACTTCTTTTTTACTGTCACTGAAATGTACAGTTTTGTCCTCTAAATGAAAAATACAGTGTAAACTGATATTTAAAATTACTTTCACTGTATTTTACAATTAAATGACTATTTCGCTTGTATTATTTGTACATTTCAATAATCTGTAAAAAAAATTTGATTGCACACAGTTAAAGGCACTTTTGTTTCGAAAAACATGTTACATGTCATTGACTTTAGGTTTCACAAAATCTCTGTTTGAACCTGGCCACAAGCACAGAAGGCAAACCATAATAAAATTAACCTACTGATTTTTCAATCATGTGATTAAAATGTAAGAGAAAAAGCAGCTTCTTGTTGCACTTTACTTTTATTTGAATGTAAAGATGACATGTAAAAACTTCACATGCTAAACAAATTGCATGTTAAAAACAGTATTACGAACATACATATATTACATATGTTATCAGTGTTACGAACACATGCTGAATATTATGATAATAATATATAATAATAATATAATATTCCAGGATACTTTTTGTTTTTTTTGAAGAAACTCAGCTCACTGTCAAAGTGCATCAGGGCAAAAGGATAATTTCCTGAATTTCAAAAATTCATCAAAATGATTCCTTCAGAGGTTTTTCAAATATTTTCAACGCATCCTTGTTCAGGGCGATGCCGACTTTTATGATGGTAAATTTCAAGTCATTCCATGATTCTTTTTTTTTTTAAAGAAACTCAGCTCACTGTCAAAGTGCATCAAGGCAAATGGATCATATCCTGAATTTCAAAAATTCATGAAAATTATACCTTAAGAGGTTTGGAAATATTTTCAACGCATCCTTGTTCAGGGCGATGCCGACTATTATGATGGTAAATTTCAAGTCATTCCGAGATACTTTTTATTTTCAAGACTTAAGTCAGCTCACTGTCAAAGTACTGTTCGAAAGTCCAAGAACATTGGCAGGAGAGTTACGGCTCACTCAAAGACACCAGGTTTCTCAATCCAGCCTGTAAGCAGCAGTGGTGAAAACAACTACTGCATCTGCAATATCAGAGAAATGTCTCAAAAAATCCTAATCCAAATGAACAGGCAATTGCACAATGCAAGATTGGAAAAACAATCAAAGTTACGGCAAAGCAAATATTCTTCAGTATTATATTTGTGATTCAATAATTATCTTGAAAATAAACGTGCCTTTAGGCAGGTAAGTCGCTTCACGTGCAGCTCAGGCAATGCTCTTCCCAGAATGCCAAAAAATAATGCATGATACTGTTATCTAATACACTTTAACAGTAAAGTGCTGTAAAATAGGAATACATTAGAGTGCTGTTTAAAAAAAACAGTAAATGAGCTGTAATTTCTCTGATGTTCTGTAATATTAACAGTAAAGAACTGATTATTAAAAAAACACCTTAATACTGTTGAAATTCTGCTGTAAATTTACACAAATTATTTACAGTGCAGTATCTTTGATCAAGAGGAAAGTGTTTTGAAAAAGGCTTCAGAAAACAAAAGGTGTATGAAAAAGGTTCATGGAACACAGTTGGGACACAAGTGCAAAACACACACACACACACACACACACACACACACACACAGACCATGAGGCCAAATAAATGTCCAAGCACACACACAGAAACACACTAAAGACTGGTGACATCCATTCATGGACAGGATGGTGTGAATTCCAGTATTGGTGCTAACTCTACGGCCCATTACTTTCATCTGCAGCAGAATATATGCTGATTAGCTTCCAGGGAGCAAGACAAGAGTGGGGAGAGGGCTGCCGGAGGAAGACGGGGGCAAACGAGGGAGGAGGATTGTGAGATATGTAAAATAAATTGCTGTCGAGGTGAATTAAAACTACATCTCGAATATCTACCCGTTCGGAACATGGCAAAGTGAGTCTGAGCAAATTCATGCAAACGCAGTCACACAGAGAACCTCGAAATGCACACAAACATGTAAACACACATCTCCCCTGCATATGTATGAGTGTGAGTTGCAGCCCTCATTAATAGTGTTAGCGCAGCCAGCGCACCTTAATGATCCCTATCTTTCTCAGTGCATCCTCCTCTGACATGTTTCCCTTTAACTGCAGGGGCAGCAGGGTTCGCATCAGGACAGAGCAAATCTCATATACTGCCCATAAATCAAAGACATTTCAGAGCACTTTAGCAGAGAGTGACTAATTGACCACCACGCAGAAGATCAAGTCAGCAAAGCCAGGTTGTCAGCACTGACAGTCGCAAATTTGGACCTCATCCCATATTTTTAGCTCGTCTTCCTCCTCTCTGCCTCACGCTGAGCAGAGGCTAGTCTACTCTTATTCTTCTGAGGTTTGTCTCAGTGGACCAGATTTGACCAGTTCCCTATTTTCCTATTCCATCTCCCTGTACAGTAAGCCTGAGCGCAAGCATTAAACCATAACTTAATATAAATCATCCTTTTTCCTTACTCTATCACTCTGATAGCCCTTCCACGCCCCCATTTGTTCTTTTTTCCCCTCCGTCTCCTGCTCTCTCTCCCTCTTTGTTTCTCAAAGTCTCTCTTTCTTGCACTTCACCTTACACAAACATAGCTCTAATAAATTGCGGCGCTGGTAATTACATAGAACCCACCGGTAAATTTCACTTCCATTTACATTTAGATTAGAGAATATTTCATTCCTATCAATCTGCAGTGCAGGACCAATGTGTGCATGTCTTTGCACATATGCAGACACAACGGTTCATGGCATTTGTATTTTCTTACTAGTGCACGTCCACACACACACACACACACACGAGTGTGTATACAGGTGCACTCATGCTCACAGAGGCACAAACACAATGAGCAATAAATCTCAATATTCACCATCACACATGGCCAAATGCACATATTACAGTAGTAAATCCTAATTCCATTGCCCGTATACTGTATTTATGTGTGCACACACATGTGCACGCACACCAGAGACACTCATAGTTGATGGTACCTTGGGGGCAAATGACAGATCAGGTATGCTGTGTTCATAAATTGAATGCTGTTTTGAAAAAGAGCCACAATTTACCTTGAACTGTGCAATCTTTATCTGATGAAAGAAATCACCCGCACACCCTCCTCCTGTGTGGAACTCCATGCAGTCGTGTTTATTTTAGCTGTAAAGAAATCATTTTGTAAGGATATTTATCTGCCTACACTCACATAATTTGCATAGTATTTTCTCGGCAGCAACGCCACGGTGAGCTCTGTGCAGGTATAGTACACTTCTGACCCACACGCAGACACTCCACGACGCTACACGTTTATTTTTTCACACACAGAAACTTAACCATGTCTGGATCATAATACATTCATAAGCAATCTCATCCACCGCGTATAAAAGACAGCAATATGCACCCAAACCTAAATGTAATATTTCAAAGGTTTATAAGGAGCCAGAGGCAGCAACTGGGGAAATGGATACCACCAAGATTTTGCTTTCTCTTTTTTCTTCCCTTTCTATCTTACCATCTCTCTCTCTCTCTCTCTTGCGCTGACTCCCACCCGCCCTCCTCTCAGCATTACTGCATCATTTCCAACAGTAATGAGTGCACCAGGAGCACAGAGAGAGCAAGAAAAAAGTGGGAGGTACTTTGGGGACTTGGGGTGTTTAAAATATACACAACGGGTTTCCTCTTGTGGATGATCAGTGCAAATACCCTCATCCACCCCACTATTCCCCACACACACACACAACACAGTCTGCAGGTACTGATGCAAACGCCACCTGTGCTTTCCGATCTCCGCATTATTAGAACATTATTAACAAATTCAAAGGACATAATGTTTTCAATCACTACAGAGGAGCCCTAAGTGTAAGTGCCATTGTCTTCGGCATTCATCATCACTGCTGCTGTTTTGCTCTCAGTGGCACTCCAGGACATTGGAAATACATTACCTAGCAGTACTTAAGTGTATGAGACATTAACTAAAGCTTTTGCCACAAGATAGTATGGAGGTAATTTCCTGCGTGAAATTGGTTTCCTTTTTCTTGTGTGAGGGAAGTTTTATTCCCAGGAAGCCAAGTGGCTGAGAAAAAGACACAATGTTTCCATTACTGACACAGGGCAGGTTTCTGTGAGGCTCCAAAACATGTATAGCATGGATGTGAATATGTTTTCTTGACTCAGATACACTTATCGTCATTAGGAAGTTTGCTGATATGATCTGTGGATTTTTGGACCGGTGGCTTCAAGAGGAAATTATAGTAGCGTGGTGATGCAAGAGTTGAGACTCCAGATCAGCGGGGAGCCAACTGATAATGCTGGTCATTGGGGGGAGATCAGCATCCGAACAGTGCACACAGCGGCACGCACACTGGTGAACATCAGGGTTACAATGATCTCACAAAAGATCCTGAGAATCTGAGCAGAAAGCAAACCATAAGGGAGACTGAAGTCTGAACGAGCAAAAGAAAAGTGCAGTAAACAGCAGTTTTATCCAGTATGGAAATGGTCGTGTTCACTGTATAAAAAACTGTAAATATGTAAATATTTGGTGATGGGATAAAGTAGTGTATACATTGAGGTGTGTGTAATGGGAATGGGGTAGATACATATAAGTTTGTACATCTGCTTATTCCTTTTCAAACATGTGAACGGAGAGATGTCAATTTAAATGTGTTGTGATTGTAAATGTTGCTTGAAATAAAAAATAAATCTAGTGCCTGTGTAAGAAACGAATAACACACTAAATATTTATGTCACAATATTTTTGATAATTTGGATTTTTTTTTTACACCATATGAAAAATAATATAAAATTGTTCAAAAACAAACAAACTCTTTTTTTAACTGAAAGCAAGTGTATATGTATATCTGGTAATGCTATTTGTTGATCCAGGTGCAACTCTTCTTCATAGTTTTGATATTATGCAGGTGACAAAATCCAGTGTATGTCTCCCTGGTCAAACAACAGCTTCTGTATCCAAATTTTTCTCTGGCTACTTTAGACCTTGCATGCATCACTGGTACACCCTTGCATCACTCTCTTGTCTCATGGCTCATAAACACAGGCTCCTCCTCCTTTTTTAAAAGCAAAAACTGTTGCTCTGTTGCCTTTCTCTCTCCTCCATGCCCACTTCTTTTGGCATTTTTGTATCAAGCATTGGGCAGAGTCAACTGCAGAAGAGGGGATTTATTTGCAAAGGTGTGCAAGGTTTAGACCAACACGTTTTTTGTTTTTTTTACATTTTAATTCTGAATTCAAGTAAGAAGATCTCTAGATCTATCTTGACTCTCTTAGATTCTGAACAACTAAATGCCAGTCATGTGTTGTTAAGTTTTCTTTGAAAGGACCAAAGTAAAAAGTAGTTTTATGCAGATTATTAAGTCAGGCACAGACCAAAAACTGCAATTAAATCTTTGCATGTTGAATATGTGTGTCGACACACACACACACACACACTTCTCCCTCTCTAGAGCACACAGATTGAGTTCACCGAGCGTCACTCTGAACTCCTGCAAAGCCAAGGGGACGTACGTGTGTGTGTGTTCTTGTACTTGCGCCATACTGAGGACCAGTGAGGGTTTTTAACCAAAAAGTGAGGACATTTTTACGGAGTGAGGACATTTTGGTCGGTCCTCACTTTGTTTTCATTGAAATCACTTCCTTAGGTTGCTATAACATGCTATACTCTGTTTTGTCAAAAAAAAAAAAAAATTCAAATTTTGGACGACATAGTATAGTATGACTTTTTTTGTCACATTTTGGACCAAACATTTTGCGTCAAATTTTTTTTTTCAAATTTTGGACCAAACATTTTGCATCAAATTTTTTGTCAAATTTTTTTTCAAATTTTGGACCAAACATTTTGGGTCAAATTTTTTTTTTTTAAATTTTGGACCAAAAATTTTGCATCAATTTTTTTTCAAATTTTGGAACAACAATTTTGCGTAAATTTTTTTTTCAAATTTTGGAACAAAAATTTTGCATCAATTTTTTTTTCAAATTTTGGACCAAACATTTTGGGTCCAATTTTTTTTTCAAAATTTGGACCAAAAATTTTGCATAAATTTTTTTGTCAACTTTTTTTTCAAATTTTGGACCAAACATTTTGCGTCCATTTTTTTTCAAATTTTGGACCAAAAATTTTGCATCCATTTGTTTTTCAAATTTTGGACCAAATTTTAGTAGATGTCATTCATGAAGAAGATATTTGTAATTGGTCCTCAGTATGCAGCAAGTATAGGAAAGTGTGTGTGTGTGTGTGTGTGTGTGTGTGTGTGTGTGTGTGTGTGTGTGTGTGTGTGTGTGTGTGTGTGTGTGTGTGTGTGTGTGTGTGTGTGTGTGTGTGTGTGTGTGTGTGTGTGTGTGTGTGTGTGTGGGTGTCATGAGCCATGCTTAATTATTTCTGGGTCCAGTGTAACTGGGAGTCCCTGGAGACCAAACCTCTTATGCACATGCAGTAGCAGCACAATCACACACTCACTGAGTCATAACAGATAAAAAACAGAAAAGCTACTTTGCTGTGCACAGTGTAGCTCTGTGGCACAATCAGGTAGCAATGGTTAGGCAGAATTAAAAAGAATTAGGAATCAGGCCTGGAGACTTTACAGAGGGAACAAAGCAGGGATATACTGAATGAGAGAATGGATGCGATTCAAAAGAGCAACAGTTTGATTTAAAGTACTCTAGGTTGCTGACAATAATCGCAAACAAGGTACAAAGCTCTTCCGTGTTTTGTATTTGTTTTTCAAATTTGTCCTTTGGATGTTTGTTATACAACACGTGTTGTGTTGAAGATCTCAATTTCTGTGCATCAAAGCAGCAGCAGCTGTTATGTGTATATTATATTTTGAGTTAGTCGCAGGAGGAAGATATTTAAAGCTGGATTTATTGCTGCAGTAAATCTAAAAGCTATTGACGTGGGAGGATAAGCAGTCTATTAGAGGCTGCTGTTTATGTTGAGACCTTTTTCATTTTCACAAGAAGTGAAGGGTATCCTTCCTTAAGCTTACATAAAAAAAGACGAGAAATTATTTATTTCTCTGTGATTGCACATAGAGAAGCAAGAAGTGGACTCTTGTCCCTCTGTGTCCTTCCTCTGTATGTTTACCTTTGTCTGTCTGTGTGTCGGTGGTATTCAGTGCTGACGCTGGCCCACAAAAGGCACCTTAATCCCGCGCTGAATATGCATGACGCGCCGCGCGCTGCTGTGCTGTTGGTGCTCGCAACTTAATATTTTCAGCACCACGGTGGTGGACAGCTCCATACGCCGCGGAGACAGACTGAGGCTCAGCTGCAGCTGGTTCCGAGTTGTGCTTTTGACGGAGCCCGGAGCAGTTTGACAGGCCGAGCTGGAGAAAGACTCCTTTATCTGTGATCTAACCATCAGCTCCGAGGGAGAAACTCCCCTGATGACACGGAGACGAAGGCTGCAAAGAGGGAAAAAAAGAGAGAGAGAGGGGGATAAGGACGGGAGCGCGAGAAAGAGAGAGAGAAAGAGTGGCAGCGGGATGCAGGGGAAGAGTAAACACACTGTCATTGGCTCATTTGCAGATATTTTAAGTATCTGTCACACAATGTCCCACGTCTTGAAAATAAAGTTGTTGTTTTTCCCCCTTTCCTCCTCCTCCTCCTCCTCCTCGTGGCTCACAGAGAAACAGAGACGACATGGAATAGAAATGGTAGAGGCGCGCGCGCACTTGTCAAAACAATTAGTCCTCACGGAGACCACAATCTGGTCCTAATGAGGCAGACTCTAATTTCCGAGGGAGTGGAAAAAGTTTACGACAAAGCTTTGGGAAGTGGGGGCTGCACCTGACAGCTTTTCTGTCTGCGTGTCCGTGTCTGCGCGTGAGTCTGGGACACAGGGATCCACTTGTGTCAAAGCTGTGCTTGAGTAACTCCGAATTCAAGTGCGTTCCCTCAGACACTCAAACACACACACACACACACACACACCGAGACACACACACACACACACACACACACACACACTCAAAGACATGATGCATCTTAACCATCACAATGTAATGCATAACTCCGACCCTTAACCTAACCCTATAACATAAACCTAATTTTAACCCAAACACTCTGAGAGAGAGAGAGAGAGAGAGAGAGAGAGAGAGAGAGAGAGAGAGAGATAGAGAGAGAGAGAGAGATAGAGAGAGAGAGAGAGAGAGAGAGAGAGAGAGAGAGAGAGAGAGAGAGAGTTTCCCTCTTGACAAAGAGTCTGAAGCACTTCAGTCTGCCTTCACTGGAGCCTGATAATAACTGGGACTGCTCTGGATGGATTTACAGTCTCTCTCTCTCACACACACACGCACACCCACACACACACATACCAACCAGGTGCTAATCAGAACAGAACAGTGCCAAGAGGAGGGAAAAGAGGGTCAGATGTTTCCCCCTCCTGTCTTTTTTTTTTTTTTGCTTCGACGTGCATGAAGCAGAGAAGCACCTGGAAAAGCCTATGCTCCCACTCTCTCTTCACTGAGAACCCTAGTTGGGCTGCTGCTGCTATTCGGACTGGTCCAGTGGTCTAGGGAAAAAGGGGGGGGGGGAAAGACAAGGAGAGGGGGTGAGAGGAGAAATAGAGAGAGAGAGAGGGTGGGAGGGAGAGAGGGAGAGAGAGAGGGAAGCAAGGGCTGGATTTTTCCCTGGTACTCTACAGGCGCTCATTCATTTGTTCATGCCCGACCGACGACAGTATGCCCAGCTCAGACTCACGCGGCGGAGCTCGGTCAGTATAATGTCTGTCTCTCAGTCTGTCTCTTTCACTCTTTTCTCCGTCTGTCTGTTTCTTGTTGTTGTTATCTTAGACAAACGCGCGCACATATTATGCGCATCATTATCATCTCGTCTCTCTCTCTCTCTCTCTCTTGTCATTATACAGACAGACACTTCCAAATAGAGGACAGGAGGAGTGAGACTTTCTGCTCCGGCCGCGCTCTCACCGGGACAGCAGCATCCGTGCGTAACACCCGACATCCAGGACCAGACCACTTCTATACCCACTTGCCAACAAGCCTCTCTCCATGGGTCCGAAACCCCGCGAGGCGCCCGGGATGGCGTGCAGCGCGTGTTACTATCTAGTCATCAGCTCCACACACCTGACCAATGGACACTTTCGACGCGTCAAGGGAGTTTTCAGAGGACCACTGTGCCCAACAGCAAGCAGTGATTCACCGGTAGGAGAGCGTTCATTTGTGTGTGTGTGTGTGTGTGTGAGTGTGTGAGGGACTGTAGCAGTGTGTGTTTTTGTTAAAGAGCCTATTTTAGTCCAGTGACACCCTTTTTTCACTTTTTCTTGAATGAAGTTCATGATATGGGTCAAAGTCAAGTTCTGACTGTTTAAAAGTGTGTTTGTAGGTGTGTAAACTCTGCAGGTGCTGCAGGTTTATATTTGAGAAAACTGGAGGTAATTTAAACCATTTTGCAAGGGATTATATTTTGTTTTCTTGAGACATAAAAGAAGCTAATTTCTTAACAGAGGACAGTGAAAAAGAGGAGAAAGTGATGCTCCCAACTATAAAGTCTTACCTCATTTTCTCTCATGGCTGTGGGAATTAAACAAATCAAATTGCATTAGTGGTTTATTTGGGGAGAAGATTACTTGCACAGACGAAAAACGAAGAAACGACAAAAGCACTCGTTTCCATGGGGAGCATTTCTCGTGTATGTGTGTCTGCGTGTGCGTGTGCATGTGTGTATGTGGTTGGAGGTCAACCGATATGGGTTTCTCTATGACCGACGTCGCTCTTTGTAAATCAGTGCAGCAGATGGTCGATATATGATGCAGATTTCTTTGTGGGTCAATGGCCAATTTATTTTTTTGTACCCTCATCTGATAAAGTACAACAAGTGATTAAAAAAGTAACAAGTGATACACAAAATTGCTGACCTTACAAAAAAAAAAAGTCATTAACTGAACAACACTCCCTTTGTGCAAGCAATTATGTCATCTAAATGATTAATACCAGAACTATAGCTTCCTCCAACTGTGGGATGTAAATTAAGTTTTAATGATTCAAAAGTGTGTAAACGTACATATATAATTTTAGTAATCAGCGCCAACCGTTCATTTTTTATTATGTAGATGTTGGTGTGTGCACTTTTCTGGCATAAACAATGACCTCATCAGGAGTCCTCATGGAGACCAAAACCTGGTCCTAATGAGGAAGAGCCTCACTTTTGATTAACTGCCAGAAATGCTGCTTACGCACATTTGCTCTCAAATGCACATTTTGATATGTCAAACGACTAAATGAGATAATTAATGTATTATAATAATAATAGGTATAATACAGTGTGCTCATTCAAATTAGGGCTCCTCTTAATGTGATCGTTTGAATCATCTGTCTCAGTTGCTGTTCATTCTCTTTGTGGACTCATTAAATGCAATTTTTATTGAATACTTTGATTTAGAATGTTGTCAAAAATGACACTCAAAAGATTAAAAGGGATGAATCATACGACAGCTCACCTCAATGGAATATGAAGCATGATAACAACTGCTATATATTTGTTACCCCAAGCATCAAAATATGTTTTATAAAGTTTCCCAAAAAAATGTAAACTTTTTAGATTACGATCAATTACCACGCACGTAAAGCAATCATTTCCCCATGTCGCTGTTACCAGCTTCCCACAGTGAGCTGTTCATCACTTTGAAGTCAATTAATAATCGTGTCATAATACTATTCAGGAGAATAATTCATAATAAGAATAGTTACTTGTTGCGTCGCTTATAAAAAGCATCATAAATTGGTGTTCTTTGAGCAGATATTTAGTCAAATCAAATCATCGGTGGCGGAGCCTCTGGTCTTGAGAGACCATGGATCTCAGTCGTGTTGTGCTGCGGCACTGGAGAGTCTCTCCAGGGTAAAGGTAAAGATCTAAGGAAAACAGGCCGTTCTGTTACCTGTGGTCCAAGGAAAGGCAGGTGCATATACAGCTTGGCACCGAAGGGGTCACATGACCAGTTGGGGTGGGACAGTCCAGTTACCGTGCCGTCCGAGGACTTGTCCCCTGCCTGGATGGACTAGACCAGGCATCAGCATAATGATTACCCTCAAAGGGCCAGATGTAACTGTCATACAGAATAAATGTAACTAAATGTAATCAAATATAATGTAAAACAAAGGTAACTAGTCTGTAACATATTGCTACATAACTTTCTGTATTTATTACTGATTCAAGTTACAAATATGATGCATTATAGATGTAACCCGGTCCGCGATGGTGTTTCTTGACAAACTAACCGTTTTAAAAGTCTGTATCTGGTCAGGTCAGACCTGCTCACACAGCTTCAGCATGCACTGCTTCAAAAACACACCCTCAGAAAAAGACTTTGAAGCACGGGTGATTTCTTCAGCCACAATAAAGCGAGCTTTCACTGCCTCGTCGTTTTTTGGTTGTGGCTTTTGTGAACACATTCTGCTGCGATCACAGTCTCAATCTCAATTTCACTCGTCGCATGATGCGTATACAGTGATACACTGCGATCTAGTGGTGGGATGCAGTCACTTTGCGGGTAACGCAATCGCCATGCATTGTGGGAAATTTAGTTTATGGTCAACGCACGCCTTAAAGCAGCATAGACCTATATTAGCACAGATTTTTAAGACCAATTAATCACTCACGGGCCACATTAAATGATGTGGCGGGCCACATCTGGCCCCCGGGCCTTGAGTTTGACACGTGGACTAGACAGATAAAAAAAAAATTGACATTGTATATTTTTTTTACACAGTCAAGGCTGGTGCAAAACAGTTAAAGCAAACAACATGAGCAGCAGTAACTCTGATGTTTTTTCTCCAAAAGGGAAATATAACTCACCTGGTTGAGAACTAAAAAAGAAAACCAGTCAAGGTCTCACAGCCTTAAATCTAGCTGACCCTCATGCGAAGAGGAAAGATAGAAAAGCATCTTTCTATATGTCATTCGTGGAAGGAAGGGCATCCTTGACCTCCGAGAGCAAACTGATACGGCTACATGTGGAAAGTTTTCAGTGTGGGAATATGCTGGCTAAGAGGGTGTGCAGGGTCACAAAAAGATGTTCTTTCACATTTATCCATATTAGTTTAGACATGGGCCAATTTATAGGCCTGTCAGTATGATATACAGGCCGCACCAGTGGCCAAGAAATTCAAAAAAATGACCTCTTTGTTTAAGGTGAGACACGGTCCTTCAGCCACGAGCAACCGAGCTTAACGCGCCTCTTCAAGACCATTAGATATGGCGAGCGGCATCTTTTGCTCCTGTCTATGCCACTGTAAACGATTCGGCTGCAGCAGCCGGAACGACAGCTACTGTAGCTGCTGTTTGATTTAGCTCAGATCAGTGGAGTACAAGAGATTTATCAAAGGTGACTTCTTGCATCTTTACTTTGATAAGGCGTTGCGGCATTAAGAAAACACGTGGGCAGCTGTAGGTGGTGAAGAACAGCTGTCTAGACACACACAGCCCCCTTCTCTCCCTCCACAACAAATCCTATGGCGTTTGTTAAGATGTCTCTGTTTTGTTGTTTAGTTAGCGTCCCAGTGGAGTGCTGCTGTATGTCTCGATTAGGATTTTGCTCATTAGTGCTTTATCACCGCTAATTAGCCATTGTGATAGGCTTCTGGAAATGCGTCTGAATGTTGGTTCCGGTATTTATATTAGTGCCTAATCATCAGTGCTTAATCATTCTTCAAACTCCTAATTATCAAGGCTTCGAAAGGTTTTAAGCTCCTGGTGTGAGAGTAGACGACAGGAAGGAAGACGTAGCACCAGAGAGGCGTATAAAGAGGACACATGCGGGTCTAATGCTTCTCTCTATCCAGAGAGGGGACAAAGTGATTCACCTCTAAGACTGAGAATAAAAAATGGATGTACTCCTCTGGTTTGAAAAGTGAAGCCAGGGAAATAGGACACGAGTCGGGGGGCTGTCATTTTATTGTCTGAAAGTCAGATTTGTGTTCAAACTTTTAGGTGTAGCAGGATCAAACTCAAACCGTAAAAAAAAAACATACAGCCTACAAGCACTTCAGACTGTCTGTTATATTGTTCTGCAGTGACATGCAAACTCCACACAGAAAGGCCCGGCCTGGGAGCCGAACCAGCAACCATCCATCCATCCATTATCTACAGCTTTATCCTCCGGAGTGCTGCGGGGGGTGCTGTGCCTATATCAGCTGACATAGGGCGATAGGCGGGTTACACCCTGGACAGTTCGTCAGTCTATCGCATAGAGACAAACAACCATTCACTCACACTCTCACACCTACGGTCAATTTAGACCAATTCTCCTAATCCCCAAATATGCATGTTTTTGGACTGTGGGAGGAAGCTGGAGGATCCAGAGAACAACCACACACACAGGGAGAACATGCAAACTCCTTGCAGAAAGGCCCTTGTTCCAACCAGGGCTCGAAGTTTAACCGAGGACATAAACAAGCCTACATGCCCTCCCAAGCGAACAATCACAACACTAACCGAACGCGGCGCGTGGAAGTACTTCTGCTTTCGACACCACAGATGGTAATGAGCTACTGTAAATCTCACAGAGGCGACAGATGCGTCACACACACAAGATTCTGTCTTTACATGAGTGCGTGTCGTATCTTTCGACGGTAAAAGAGTGTCATATAACATTCGTTCGAGCAAGACTTTTAGTAAAAAAAAGTGACAGCAACTGTAGAGAAGTGGCAATTAGCCACCAGGGGGCCACTCCACTAGTTGTGGAGCCTACTTCTCACTCGAATTTATAACATCAGTAAACATTTTCCTGATGAGTTAATGGCCTCAAGACGTCTTGAATAGCAGATGTAAATGATGTTCGCGCTGGCAAAAAAATGAGATGGCAGATATGAGTGGACACTAGTGTGATTGACAGCTTGTGTTGTCCAATAGGTGCTTGGCCGCAGGTGACATTGGTTAATTTTCTGGTTTCAAAAACTAGCGTAGCGAATCTCAAAGCCTCACAAGCGGATTTCACTGTGCAGCAGGAAGACTACGTCCATTTTTATATATAGTCTATGATTCACCTTCAGTTTCTTTTTCTATCTCTGAATCCAATCCATTTCCCTGTCTCCTCATTTGCTTCAGAAACGAGTCAGAACATTACAGCCTTGTCTATACGTGTCTGTGTGTGTGTGTGTGTGCATGTACTTAGCTGCTTATCCACTGCACACCACCTTGATGAATATTTCACAGCCATTGCAGAAAACAGATGAATCCTTGACTGTACAGCAGAGTGTCAAAGTAAGAGCAAATGTGCCAGTGTGTGTGTGTGTGTGTGTGTGGGGATGTGACTCTGCACACTCGTGTTTTCATTGATGCTGTGGGGGAGCTGAACAGTGTTTATGTAAATGAGGTGACATTTAAACATATGCCCCCAAACAATTATCTTGAAAAACAATGTTCAGAATGAGTCAAGCACTCACGTAGCTACAAATAATTAAGCCATCGGGAGGGGACAGAGGCGAGATGAGCAAACTGGACTGTCATGTGACCTGCCCAGTTTGCTCCTGTGCCTAATCACAATACCCAGAAATGTTTGCACACGCTTTAATGGCGGTCAGAATGAGTTCAGTTCAGTATGAGAGAACTTTCAGGAGACAATCAACCAGGATAATAACATCTTGACATTTATGATTTTCAACAAATGTCAGAAAGACAGAGATCAGTGAAATGTGAGTTCTAGGCAAAATGTTGTTTTCCATAAGAGTTCAAACCTAGGGCTGCACAATTAATCACACAATAGTAGAACAATACAAGCAAGTGAAATATCCAAATTGACAGACACCACCTGATGTTTTTAGTTTTCATGGATAGTAAAGTATTATTGGATGAACTTCGTGCCACACGGTTGGTGTAGAAATCAGTGCTGTTGCTTATGCAGCAAACACAAGGGTTCATGACCCGGTCGGAACAAGGGCATTACTGGATGGAGTTTGCATGTTCTACCCGTATGTGCATGGGTTTTCTCCAGGTTCTCTGTTTTCGTCTCGCAGTCCAAAAACATACAGATTTTGGGACTCTCTAAATTGACCATAGGTGTGAGCGTGTGAGTGAGTGGTTTTTTGTCTCTCTGTGGCCTATATTCTGTCTATATTCTGATTTGTGTATACTGATAAATATAAAAGGCTCATTCTGGGTTCATGAAAAACAACAACTCCGATAATTAGGTCGTTGTATACTTATGGCAAATTAAATTAAGTATAAATAATGATTTGATCTGAACTGAAAATAGCTTCCTCTTTTAAATGTGCGGGTACTGTATGTGGGTTAAGTTTGTCATCTCCTCCCAAATGAGGCCCAAAAATCTTGCTTCTCAGATAAGAAAATGCTGACTACTTTTATACCAGGAAATGAAAGTCTTCATGATACTATCTTTCATGAAGATAACAGGTGGATACTTAACAAATATATCAGGATGTAAAAACGACAAGTTGTACCAGTTATGAATCATATTGCAATCGCAATCAGATTTTGTTTTGTTTGGTGCAAGTTATACTTAAAAACCAGCTGATTTGCCAGAAAAGCTACTTCAGAGTCAGGGCCCGTAATGCTGCGGTCACTCATGTTGATAAAGTCTAACGTTAATTTTCACAAACACACACACACACACACACACACACATCGACTCAGCCACTAGGCCCTTGTGAGCAGTTAGAGAGCGAGCAGGTGAGCGCTGCTGAATGCTAAAGTCCTGTTTGACTGGCCCATTCCTGCTGACCGCTGCAAACTGCCACCACTGATCACTGCTAATGTCCTCCATCACAGTTTACACTCAACACTCCACAGAGAGTGTGTGTTGGGAGAAAGGTGTGTAATGGGGACAGATGGGTGAGGTAGGATGAAGGGAAGGGAGAGGAAGAGAGCGAGAGGGAGACAGTTGGCATTGATTTTAACACTCTCTCAAGCCTTTATTGACATTTCATTTAGCTAATGAATTCATTAGTGCCTCGTAGCACTAATGCTTCAGTAACCTCTACTTGATAACCAGGATGATTCCCCCGGTGGAGAAGCACTGTCGACTCCATCGCCTCAGTATTTCCTGACTTTTCCAAAGTCGTTCTCAGCTTCGTTTTTTATCTCGCACCTCTGTGCCTTTTCTCTTTCTGTTTGTTTGTGCTACATTGTGTAACTTGTAAATGAAACTGTTGGCTGAGTTGACACAACCCGCCAGCCTTTCTCGCCGCACACACACACCCTCGGGGAATGATCGAGAGGAGGAGGGAGGCGCGAGACGTACGAGCGCATTTCTTTACTTGTGTAAAGGTGTCTTTGTGCCTCGGCGCAGGCTTTGTGATGCTTGTTCACCTCTGAGATGGAAATTATCTTTATTCAGTTTCTGTATTTGTGTCTCTGATCTGCTGCACACTGAAAAATACAAGCATACACAAAAACACACGCAGCCCTGACTTGACTGAATTGCCGTCTCCACTTGAACAAAAAAAAATGTTTTTCATCCACCAACAGGGTGATGGGTTGTTTTTTTTCCCATCTGTAACTCATCGTACCTGTCCTACCAGACATCAGAGGGTAATTTGAAGGGTAAAAAATCTGCTTCTGTGACATAATGTTTGTTGATCTGCATGAGCTCTGAGTGGGTGTGAGCATTTCTGGAGGGTATAGAGTGGGCCGAGATTGTTTTGGAATAGTTCAATAGTACAGGGATGAGGAGAACTGCGACTGTATCTCTCGATGTAAACATTTTTATCATAACTGCATGTCATACATGTGTGAACACACGCACACACACACGCATGCACACAGCAGATGGCCAACCTCTCAGTTTGTATATCACCCTGGGACAGATGTTTGCCTGTGTGGTCATTAGTGATCGCAGCATCAGATAATTACCTGGAGACACACCAGCACATAAACACACACACTCACATACAATTAGTGAGTGTTAGATAATTACAGCATGTTTGATGAACCATCTGGAACACCAGCTTAGGCGTAAACTGGGAGAAACTCTCCAAACAAATTATGCGCACAAAAACATCAAATTGTCATAATCAAAATAGTGTCATTGCCCAAATCTGAAATGAAATGTGAATGGCAAGACAGCAGCAAAGTTGAAAAGTATTTTGGTTTCAACCGTCATTGGTGTGTCAGATTTGGAGAAGATTCAGTCTTATCCTTCTTCTTCTTCTTCTTTTTAAGTGATTTCCCCTCACGGTCTGAACTCTACATCCTCTGTCTCTGCTTCGCTCTATTTTTTCAACTGCCATTTGCCAATGCCCTCTGCCTTTTAGCCCCATAAATTTCTCGAACCAACACCCAGTCTCTACCTTGACACTCCTCGTATCTCCCTCTCCTATTGCTTTTTGTCTCATCTCTTTAGCCCATTAATTTTTTAGAAGGTCAAAGGTTTACGCTGTTTAGGCCTTAGAATCTGTGTCTGTGTGTCTGTGTGTCTGTGTGCGTGTGTGCGTGTGTGCGTGCATTTTTGGTATGTCTTTAGGACATTTTCTGGCTTAAAGACTGATCTTGTCAGGACCGGTAGTCCCCATGGAGACCAAAACCTGCTCCTAATGAGGCAGAACCTCTTTTTTGAGGAACTGGTTAAATTTCAGGCTAAGATTTGAATAGTGGTCAGATTGGTTGTGGTTAAAGGTGCCATTTGTAAGAATGTGGCCAAAAATGGTTACTACATTCAAATTCAAAATACCGAGGTCATTTAGGTTTGGTTTTCTGACGTAACTGGCAACCCCTGGTTGTTCAGCATCTGAGACTCTACTGACTGCAATGATTGGTAGACGGTGGTAGGTGGCGCCACATGCCAAAACATGATTTCAAAACATATACATGATTTGCAGCCTGCAAAATATTTTTGTCCTCTGTCCTTAGACCTTCGACCAGGGTAAGGAAAAACTACCAGGGAAAAAACCCTTGTAACAGGGAAAAAGGGCAGAAACCTATGCAAATATTTTGGCTGTACTGTTGTTGGTGAGTTCAGTATGTCATATGATGGTTATTCTGAGTCTCTGTGACATATTAGGAGTATTTTATGGCCAGTTGATTTAGATTTATTACATAATGCACCTTTAAGGTTCGGGATGATGCTTTGTGTTGGCTGTTCAAAGGATTGGAAGTCAATACAGTGTCCGAAGAAGAATAGCTGTGCAAACCTGTATGTGTGTGTGTGTGTGTGTGTGTGTGTGTGTGTGTGTGTGTGTGTGTGTGTGTGTGTGTGTGTGTGTGTGTGTGTGTGTGTGTGTGTGTGTGTGTGTGTGTGTGTGTACAGTATGCCTATTTTGGGAGTTTGAATGAAGGCAGTGGGGGCGATATTGCAGTGGCTATATTGCTGAAAGATCGTTCAATGAATGAATGAAAGAAAAGAAAGACTGGGCTTTATTTGATGGTCAGACTTTCTATTTTCCAATAACCTGGAACACACTGAGCACTGGACTCATGCCTTCATGTAGGAACAGATGTGTGGATACAGCTGCAGCTCTTGGTGTACAGTACAACGCATGTTATTTGCAGCAGAGTGCTTGAATGCTCGTGCGTGCCCACATGCAGGCCAGGGTTAAGAGCACCTCAGACAAATTAATGATCATTTCTCCGGATGAAAAAAAGATGACTCATTGACAGAGAAGGTGTGAACCATCACATCTTGGTGGAGCAGAAGCCCAGAAATTATTTCTAATGTCACTTCCCTCTGAATAAAGCAACGTGGATGTCATCCTCAGCGTGATATTTAAAGCGTATTCTCTTTCGAGTTTTCATATACGTAAGGCCGATTCATAAAAATAGGTGTGACTCGAGCAGTTACTTTGCATTTATAGATCAAAGTGGCAGAGGTTTTTTTTTTTTTTTTTTAAACGCATGTGAAGAAGTTTCATTTCCCTGAAATCTCTGACAGGAATCAAGGCTTTCATGTTTTGTGTTGCTGTGCGACATGCAGAGCAGGCAGGAATGGGTCAAACTGCAGTGGCATACAGTCACAGATCAGTTTAAGTTGTAGCCTGGAGCAAGAGAATCAAGAGATGCAATAATTACTGTATTTATACAATGATAACGTTAGATATGATGGTTTTCTTTTGTTACGATGGCAATTTTCGACATTAAACATGAACTATTAATATTTGATAAAATCCAATTTGATTGCAAGCTTTTCTATCAGTGTGAATCTCAAGGTGAGGCCTTTGTGACGCTTTTATGCATGCGCTGCTTCAGTCGCCCCTGACCTTTCACCTTTCCCCCTCAGACCTCTGACAGGTGACCCTCAGGAAAATGATGTGTGAAATAGGTCAGTGTTGCGGTCATGGATTCAGAGAGATTAACGGGACATTATTGAGCTATCGCTTTATTTATGTCTGTGTACTGGGGGGGAAAAAAAGACCGATTGTACGTGTACACTGTGTACTTGTGTATTATACTGCAGAATTCACTTGTACATTCACACATACAACCCCCCGCCTATCGCCCTATGTCAGCTGAGATTGGCACAGCACCCCCCGTGACCCTCATGTGGAGGATAAAGTGGTAGAAGATGGATGGATTGATGGATGGATTCACAGGAAAACTATACCAAGAGCACCAGGGAGTCAAAAAACGAATGTAGTATTACACCAATATTGTGTGCGCTCTCATGTGTCCTCTCTCTGGTGTGCTCCTCTGTTCATGCATCCGAGCAGATAGGACCTACAATGACATTCTGATAACACAGGGTCGGTCATGCATCAGTAAGATCGCATCAAAATCATATCAGACTTTACCTCCACCAGTAGCATGAGCCACGATGCAAACACTAATAATTCATACTGTTAGCTTCAACCGGCCTTCACATCCCCAACGATGGGGAGGACACAACCCATTGCAATTACCATGAGCAGCATTTCCGTGCTTAGCAGATTGGAGAAGCCAGGCTCTCAGCTTAGTGCTGCAGAAATGTTCTTTCTATGTGTTGCCAGGACGGCAGAATCACAGTTGTCCACAAGCAGCTTCCATCTTCCAGCCACCAGGTCTTGGCTACTGACTTCTTTTGGGCAAGATGCCAGTTTCCTCTGTCCATTTGTGTATTTACAATTGGTGTTATTTTGTTTGGGTATTTTTGCATTAGTATGTGCTGTGTATTTGTACCCCTTTGGTGCGGGATTAGTCACAAGACTAAATGGTAAGACATGGAAACAGCAGTAGTGCAGGGAAACAGAGGTAGAGGACAGGCGAGGAGACCTTTGACCTAATTAATACAGATATTTCAGCGTCTAAAATGTGAATATTTTCTGTGTCACTGCTTCATATAAGAAATAAATCATTAAAACTGATTTTTTTTTTTTGTAGACAAAACAAAAGATTTGACAACATCATCATTTTGAGGTTTGTGAAACACAGATCAATAGTTTTCGCCATTTTCTGACAATTTATGACCCAAACAATTAAGTAAATAATTCACAGATTAATCCATCAGTCCATTATCCACCGCTTTATCTTCCACCAGAGGGTTGCTGGGGATTCTATGCTAATCTAAGCTGACATAGGACAATAGGCGGAGTACATCCTGGACAGTTCGTAGGGCCACATATACTAACGATATACTCTCACATTCACACCCACGGTCAATTTAGAGTGACCAATTTACCTAATCTCCATATTGCCCGTTTGAAAACCCACATGCACACAGAGAGAACATGCAAACTCCATGCAGAAAGGCTCTTATTCCAACCGGGGCTCGAACCTGTGTCTTCTTGCTGCAATGGCAAGAGTGCTAACCACTACGCCAACCGTGTGGCCCTCACAGGTTAAATCGCTTATGATGATAAATAATTGTTAGTTCTAGTTCTGCTTCAACTTCAAGTTCTACTATACTGCAATCTTACTGGGTGTGGATATTGCATTTCATCAATGGTAGTGCAGCCGTGCAGCACTTGTCATTCTGAATTATGTGTTTGCAGCCTGAGTAAACTTGTCTCCACCGCAGTGTTGACGGAAATTGTGTGTTTTTGAAAAAGTGAGAGCTGCTGTTCACATCACATCACAAAGCGAGCAGAAACTCCACGAACTATGTGGGTGTGTGCGTGTTTGTGTTGATGTGTGAGCATGTGCGAAATGGCAGTGTGTGTGATTTATGTATACGAGTGTCATCGGCCGAGGAGGAGGCAGAATTCCCAGGCCTGATGAGTGGCTTAATGATTCATCAGCCAGGCTGAGGCAGGCATCAATAATGGATGACAGAGTGGGTCATGCAGGATTGCTCGCCCCTTGATTAAAGTGCTCCACAGCTAAACGCTTCACTTCCTGCCTTTTCTCACCATTCCCTCTGCGAGGATAAATATGCGCGCACACACACACACACACACATACACGGCCACACACACACACACCTCTTCGTCAATCTTTTTTCCATAGAGCTTAATGTCATCTCACCTCTCACATATGCTTAATAAGCTCTCATCCCTTCTTCATCTCCTCACTCTGTTTCTTTGGGCTTAATCCAATCACGGTGAGAAAAGGGTAGAGAGAGGTGGTGCTGGAAAGCGTGGGCTGAAAAAGATGAGAAAGCCACAAATGAATGCTTTATGATTTGTCTGTACAGAAACGGAACCTTTCTCTCTGCAGATAAGACAGGAACATAAATGTTCTTTCTCTCCCCCCCCTCCACTCACAGAGAGGGGGAGTACGTTCTCTCTCTGTAAGCTGTATGTGGGTGTTGGTGTGACAGGACAAATCTCTGTCTATTAGGAGACATAAACCTCTAAACCCGGTGCTACACAGCCACACATACTAATGCACGCCATACAGGCTAGGGTAGAAGTTTGGAAACGACAGTGAGGACAGAAAAAGAAAGAGATGTAGAGAGCAGAGAGATGTAAGGAGGCAGAGCAGGGTGTGTTGAAAGCAGCACGTTCTGGCGGGATTTCAATCCCTGGCCAGCACAGGGTCTTAACTACTCCAGGATCTCAGAGTACAGCAAAAAAAACAGCCTTAATAAAGTTGGACTGATGTGCACCACAGAACAGGCACAGTAAGCTTGTGTGTCTCTCTGTATGTGTGAGTGTTGAAGCCAACACTTAATTTCTGCAGTATCATTAGCCGCCGTCTATGGACTCATCCTCTAATGTGCCAGAGTAAGGATCACTCACTCTCACATTGTACACACTCACATTATCCCCTGATAGCACCAATGAACAGGACTGTGAGTGAACACACACGCACTCACACACTCACCCATACTGAAAAGCCTCAAAAGAAAATGCATCATAAGAGCCTGAAGAAGAGCAATTATTGATCGATTCACTGACAGCAGCAGTCCACTGTACTTTCTCGCTCCCATCTTTCCACTCCCTCACTCTGTTGCTCAAGTTTCCCAGCGAGTGAGACTTGTGCTCAGACTGTAGCGTGTAATCTTAATGGTATTAATGCTGTTCTTTTTTTTTTTTTATCCGTCACTCCCAAAACTGATTACCTTCATCTTGTCTTTCACTCCAATCTGCATCATCATCACACCCTGACAGATTACACTCGTAGTTTGATCACGTTAACAGATAGAGATGCAATCCTCTTTGAAGCAGTCAATCAGCAGCCTTGTCTGGACAGACAGACAGTGTGAGTGTACAGCGTGCATGCGTACGTGCACGCAAACTTAACTATGCCGAATCCATTTACCTGTGCAGGGATTTCAGTTGTGCCTCTAATTTAAATGTCAAGAATCTATGGTCTATATAACTATATATTATAATTCCATTTTTTCTTCCAGCTAGGAGACAAAAGCATTTAATACCAGAGATGACATTTAGCAAGAAAGGAGAGACACCCGAGAGGCTCAGTGATGGTAGGACACATAACTGACAAGTGCTTTTAATGCAAGGGAGAGTAAGGAGGGAAAGAAAAAAGAAAAAAACTACATCAAGAAAGGAGCTGGAATAGATGGTAGTGCTGGGAGAGGAGTAGTTGAAAGGATTATGATCGCATTCCACCAAATCCATCCACACTGTAAATAAGACAGAAACATGAGGTGCAACAAAAACAGACTGCATACAAAATAGGCATGGGATTGTATGAGATCCTGACGCTGTGACAACCTCTCGCAAAAGTATCGCAGTGTCACAGTATTGCAAATTACAGCTTAAAAATGTCACCTCCTTCGTGCATCCTAGCGTCACCGCAGAGGGTTGGAGAGTCGTGTCACTCAATCACTGAGAACCCGAGTGATTCCTGCACTCTATTTTTGATGAGTTATTAAACAACTCCAACCTTTGGCATGATATGACAGAAATGTTTGTGGTTTGATAGCCTGACTGTTTAAAGGTGCCATATGTAAGAATGTGGCCAAAAAGTGTTACTACATTCAAATTCAAAATACAGAGGTCTTTTAGGTTTCGTTTTCTGACATAACTGGCAACCCGTGGTCGCTCGGCAGCTGAGTCTCTACTGACTGCAATGATTGGTAGATGGCGGTAGGTGGCGCCACATGCGAAAACATGATTTCAAAACATATACATGATTTGCAGGCTGCAAAATATTTTTTTTAATACAAATATTTTGTCTGTACTGTTGTTGTTGTTGTTGGTGAGTTCAGTTTGTTATATGAACATTATTCCTGAGTCTCTGTGACATATTAGGAGGATTTTATGGCCAGTTGCTTTAGATTTATTACATAATGCACCTTTAATTACTGAGATATGTTTTGAAACAGGTTATTGGCCTATACGCCTAATACAAAGTGCACTTTCTAATGTGTGCAGATGTAAGTAAACACAGACAAAGAGTTAAGGTCCCATCTCCATCCTCCAACTGTTTTAGAATGTTTGCCTCCCAGACGGGGAGGACCGCTGCCTTTTCAAAGAAACAAATACAGCTCCCCGAAGAGCACAGCAAATGACGGTAGGATCATAAAAACACTTTAAAAGTCACAGAAGCGGCCATACTTTGCAGAATTTCAGGAATGTGCGTGCACACACAAAAGAAAGTATGGGTCATGTTTGTTCAAAGAGGAGAATACATGAGGATTTTCTTTTTGTCTCTAAGCTGCCATGGCACGGTAAATCAGTTGAACTTGTCCTGCACAGGCCAGAGCCCGAGCTCACATTATATTCACAAAGGCACGCACGCGAAGAGAGATTGAGAGAAGAGGAGGAAGATGTTGAGAGGTGGGCAGATTTTAAATGCGGCACAGAGGAAGATGTGATCAGCGATACAAGGAATGAAAAGAAGGGAGCCCTGTTGAATGGTGAGGAGAAGAGAGACAGAGAGAATGGGAGGCACAGAGGGGTGGTCAGATCATGTGGCCTTGCATTGTGATGGACAGGGAATTAAATTTTGATCTCCGGCTGAGCGATCGTTTGGTCGGGTCTTGTGACTAATCATAGATTTATGACTTCAACCGCAGAGCTTTGCTATTTGTCTATGCCACAGGCTTCCTACTGTAGGCGCAGACAAAGGCAGTGCGGTTGCATTGAAGCTTCTGAATCCTTTTTTTTTTTTTTTTTTCTTCTTAACGTCTTTTATTATTTGGATGTGATGTGTCACATTTTATACAGTATATGAAGTCGGGGTGATGTCTCGCAGCTCTCCCTCTTTTATAGACAAGTTTAGGTCTTAAAAATATATCAGCGCCTTCGATGCCGATGCAGATATGTTCAGGGCAGATTTATTTTTAACAGTAAAACTGTAACGCAGTAAATCTGCAATAAGCAGAGCATGAAAAAAGCACTTAGTGTTTAGCCACTATTTAGCCAGTGACATATTTTGTTTTTGTTGTATGTGCGCACGGTGTTTTAGATTTAGAGTCTAACAATGACCGTGAGGTTAAAGTGCTCGCTTTACAGCATTAAAGGGATAGTTTGGATCATTTCAGCTGTATGTTATATGTGGTACTTATCCATAGTCACTTTAATGCCTGCAGAAGATTGGGGTCATCATGCGTTTATTTCAGTGGAGAAGACAGGAGTACCCGCCGAGAAGCGGAACTGCTGTAGAGCAAGTCAGCAGAAAATCTTTATCTGTGGCGTGTGCTGTATTTAGAATTTTTTTTTTTTTTTTTTACCACATTTTCTTGAAATTAAACAACCCTCTCCTTGGCATAAATTTTTTTGACCGAGTTTTACACACACACTAAAATGGTGACGGTGCTTCACTGGTTATATTATAATCTACATTGTGGGGGATAATGCTAATACATGCGTATACCAACAATGCCGGCTGGATCCTTGCAGAAGAGAAATACCACAAACATCTTAAAAAGTAATAATGAGCGTCTGGGCGCACTGCTCTTCAGACACAGACATTGAGTACAGCGTTCCCTGCTGTGGCAAGAAATATTCAATAGCCTACACATAAGCCCAAGCTGTTACACAGTAATATCTGCTGACTTGTCTGAAACTTTCAATTACCAGAGGGAGCAATGTCAGCATGAGGTTAACATCTTGTAGTTGCAGCAGCATAATTATTTCCTGTGGACACGCTGTCCTTTAAAGTGGCTGTATATTCGGGGGCCAACGTCCCCACCTTTTATTTGTGAAAACAAATTGGTGGAGTGGAAGTTCTGTTCTCATTTTTAAGTGCATTGTTACACAGAAAACCCTTTTTGTAGTGGGCGTCTGGCATAATATAGTGTACCTGCGGATTCATGGTGGAAGAACCATGAATACCGCACCGCTAATAACATTTGACATGAAGGGAAGAAGTAGATTCATCCTTTTTGTGCGAATGAAATAACAGTTTCAACTGCTCACCTATGTTTAAAAAACATACATTATGAAGTTTTACAGTTTAAAACAGGTCACTAACAGGCGGACTGCGGTCCGAGTCCGGACCCAGACGCCGTCCTGTACGGACCTGGACCTACAGTGAATAAATAATTTCAGTATTTTAAATGTTGACAAGGTGCTTCTATTTTGACCGGCGCAGCTTCTCTAGACTTTATGGTACTGGTTGAGCGAATCCGGAAATCCACTGACCAATTGCATTCGACTTGAGCCATCCGACGTGACGCCACTAAAAGCCAATCAAATCTGTGCATCCCGCTTAATAGCGAGTGACAGACAGGGAGTGATACAGCGAGAGAAGACACAGAGAAAAGAGTGTTTACAGCGAGAGAAGACGGAGAAAATAGAGTTTACAGCAAGAGAAGACACAGAGAAACGAGAGTTTACAGCGAGAGAAGACGGAGAAAAGAGAGTTTATAGCGAGAGAAGACACAGAGAAAAGAGAGTTTACAGCGAGAGAAGACGGAGAAAAGAGAGTTTACATCGAGAGAAGATGGAGAAAAGAGAGTTTACAGTGAGAGAAGACACAGAGAATAGAGAGTTTACAGCGAGAGAAGATGGAGAAAAGAGAGTTTACAGCGAGAGAAGACGGAGAAAAGAGAGTTTACAGCGAGAAAGACGGAGAAAAGAGAGTTTACAGCGAGAGAAGACAGAGAAAAGAGAGTTTAGCGAGAGAAGACGGAGAAAAGAGAGTTTACAGCGAGAGAAGACAGAGAAAAGAGAGTTTACAGCGAGAGAAGACGGAGAAAAGAGAGTTTACAGCGAGAGAAGACGGAGAAAAGAGAGTTTACAGCGACAGAAGACGGAGAAAAGAGAGTTTACAGCAAGAGAAGACAGAGAAAAGAGAGTTTAGCGAGAGAAGACGGAGAAAAGTGAGTTTACAGCGAGAGAAGACAGAGACGAGTTAGCGATACAGAACACATACAAACACAACATTTTTGACCAAACACACACAAACTCTGAATTTAGGTCACAGAATATACGCACTCTCAGAGCTTCTTTTCCATTGAGAGAGAAGAAAATAATACATATGTTCAGTGTTACATCTATATAATTGTATAAAAGTGACAATAAATATTGTCGAAATGTTTTTGAATTGTTCTTTCTGTATTTGATCTGACAGTCAATTGTTGATTACATGCAGACTACTAGGCGACTTCAGTATATATCCCACTACTAAATAATAATGCAAGTTAGACATTATGATGTTCCTTTGATTGAGGAAATTTTCTCAAAGTGGATTAGGATTTTAGTTGATTATCCCTGGTTTAAAAGATAAGAGTGTTCGTCAGGCTGATGTAGAATCCACAGACTAAAATCCAGAATTCTTCTATTTGACGTTTTCCAATCGTCCAAGTCTCCAAATTGTACAGAAGTCAGTGGATCAGACATCAACATAAGAGTGAACTCTGCCTCCTCAGCGGTGAAATTTGAAGCAAAGAACCAGATCTTAATATCGCATGCAAACAAACTGGCTGCTCCAAAGGTTGCAGACCCCGGGTTTATGGATTAAGCTCCCCTCATATCGACGAGGCAACAAAGGGCACACGGCAAATTAGCTAATATAATCTCTTCATCATTTATTTATTTACTTTGTTTCTTGCATGCTGTTTCGACACACAAAGGTCAGAAGGCGACAACACATTTGGAATGAGAGGCAAAGAAAAGGATGAGACAAACACAGACGATCCACAGGTTAGAGTCATGGATCACTGGGAAACATTGTGTTGTGTTTTTGAACAGTTTGCTGGCAGTTTGTGAGATGACTTAGCTCCGTGTTCAAACACATCTGTCCTTTCTGTTTGGCTGTAAGACCCTGTTTGTGGTCAGCATCTGTGGCTTTGGCTATGTTTGCTTTATCTCCTTGCTTTTGGCATATTTCTAACAGCTACAACGAGGGTTGAAACAAAGAGAGACGCACAAACACACACATAAACACTATCAGACAGTTGCACCCACAATGCACACAAAGGCACGGACGCGCACGCAGATGCGTGCACAAATCAAACGGTTCGATGGCTGGGCAGGAGACATGCAGGACACATTAAAGGCAGTCGAGGGAGATGTATTTGGACTGCAAACATCGAGCTCAGCGGCACTTAGCTATCATGTTTGGCAGTCTGTGTTTGTGCGGGGTGTTTGTCATCAGGATTTAGAGGACATTACAATAACAAAATATAGCCCTCGGGTCAGTCCTTTCAAGGAGAGACCTCCATTTGTGCAACACGTGTGTTTGTGAAGTGAAGGACAGAATTACCGGGACACTGTAGAGACAGACGGAGGGACAGAGCAGGAGGCAAACTGTTATTTGTCGGGGGGGGGGGGGGGGGGGGGGGGGGGTGCCACAAATTAAATAGTTTCTATTCATTACAGTGGCCAAGTTAGGGTGATAATTATAGCAGAGGATAATTAAAGGCTTAATTAGGCTTGATAAACACTTATGAATTGTTTATTGAATTGTTCTCACAAGGCACAGTAGCAATTAGAAGTTCTCTGAATTCATAAAGGTCTCTTTTTCACATCTGTCCCCGTGTCCTCTCCTCTCCTCTCCTCTCCTCTCGCCTGAACAAATGCTTGCATTACAGGAATTGTATTCAATTGTCCAGTACACTGCACTCTGCAAAATAATTTCCATTTTTACCCTGGAAGAATACCACGACGTTAATGTTGCTTGAAGAAAGGCAGCGCTGGGAAATAACTTGAAATCTATCTATCTATCTATCTATCTATTAAATCTATTCCAGCCCTTTTAACACGAATCCATTAATCTATACTTCTTAATCGATTACGCGATCACTAAATGTAAATGAAATAAGTAAAGGGCAAACGAGATACAACATAATGTGAAAACATTCAATTAATAAAGACGGAGAAGCACAGAGAAATTAAGCAGCAGCAATATAACACAGCTTAGCAGTTTAATACAAGGCTGTAAAATTTACACAATGCTAAATGGCACGTAACCTTGTATTGTATTTGTATCAGTGCTGAAACTTCAATTACTGTCACAGTATTTTCCACAGTAATCCACACTCATTAAGTTATTACTTTTTTTCTTTTTTTTTTTTTTTTCTTCCGCCTGCAGGGAAAGTTCTTTTCAGCACAAGTTAATGTATTTGAACAGAGAGAATCTCTTACCACCAGTTGTCTTGTTACTGGGCTCAGCTTCAATCTCTTGGTGGATTTATAATCCATGCTGAGCTGTTTTTTCGTCTGGATATGTTTTGAATTTCATACAGAAATAAGATTGCAGTTGCGAAACCGCTGCTACGGCGCTGTTAACGATTATCAGATCTGATTAAATTGCATCTCGGCAAGTCTTGGGAGACACAAATTCATGCTTTCCTTGACTGCAAAAATAAATTCATCTATGCCCCTACTTAATAAACATGAAGCCCGTGAACAGCATTTTAAGGTGCACAGGGTTGTCCTATCATTATTTACAGGCATATTTAACCTATTTTTTTTCATCCCCTTTGTTTCAGCTTATATACTTTTAATGATCTCCCAGCACACTGTGTCCTATACAAACCAAATCAAATTTGCCTAGAACATAAACAAACCTCTTAATACGAGTTTTTTGGAGACTTTGTACACACACACACACACACACACACACACACTCAAGGCTGAGTCCAGCCATCCATGAAGATGTTGTTCAATATTTAATTACAACCGACAAGAAAGTGACCAGAAAGACAAGTGAAACGTTTTAGCTCATACACGGACAGTGTGTAGCCGAATTATATAAACTACTCGTACTATGATACAACGTAACATATACAAGTGACAACAGTTTACATACATGACAGCAAATTAAAACCAAGAAGCCCATTGACCATTTTCAACTCACTCTACCACGATAGAGTTTAATAAAAATGCCTTGTTCATTTGCATATTTCTATGTCTTTAAAGAAAAGCTTCAATCGACTGACTGTCATGTTGTTCATGTTCATGTGTGCCACAAATAAGGATGAATATTTAAAAATCCAAGAGTTCCATTGGGCACAGTGGGGATGACTGTGTGAATGCATTAGTGAGGCGCTGTCCCATTTTTAATCTGCACAACTTCCAGTGATTTCACTCTTCTCATTCTCTTCTTTCCGAATAGGTTTTCATGAATATATTACATACCGGTGGTTTGTGGTACACAGGTCTGGACAGGGGACTGCATGTGTAAAGCAGTTTTTTTAGTTCGACCTGTTCATTTTCTCTGGAATTCAAACTGCTCCATAATGAACCCCTAGTTGTGTCATAATTTCAGCTGTGAAAAGGTGGCACTTCCCCCCCTTTAAGTAGAGGATAAATGACGAGAGACAAGAAGAGCATTTAAACATACGTATACACAGCTTTCCACAAACACTCGCGCACATAATAATACAAATAATCGCTGTCTATTCAGGTCTGCAGATCTCCACTCTGCTCTTTCTGCAAACAGATTTATGCGACTGAGGTAAATTGAGGTCTAGATTAATTTAGCACCGGAGTATCGGGTTGACAGGCTGTGACTGTGCATGCATAAGTGTGTGCTTTTGTGTGGGCCTGAATGTGTGGACTTATTCGGTCATAAGAGGTGTGCAGATTCAGAGCAAATAAAGCAAATAAATAACCGTGTTTGATTTTAGTATTCGCTGGGAAAGGGGAGGAACCACATCACAGGGTTCATTTGACATAAGGGAAAAACACACATCTATATGCACATACACAAACACACTTTCACTCCTTTACCTGGCGACTGATACGAACTTTAACCAAAACTACACTTAAAGCCCACATAGAGTGGTCCTGTTGCACATATATGTTAGTTATGGAGGTCTACTTACATACATTAACTTGTTTTTATGGTCAAAAACCTCCTAGTTGCTGTAAACGAGCCGATAGAAATCACTCCTTACCGATGCTGTCCTCAGCCACGGTGTTTCAGACTGAAATCTCACACCCAGAAGACAGACTGTGTTGTGATTGGCCAGCCAGCATAGAGCCTTCCCAACTGTCTTGTGATTGGCCAATAAGCCCGGAAGTGACATAATTAGCACACCATCTCTCAGAAGCGCAGCTCCCCCCTCTGGAACGGTGGAGGCTACTCATTATCAAAACATTGTTTTAACAATGTTTAAAAAATAGCTTCTTCACGACTCCCCGCCGCAGTCCCTTTTATGACTTTGACCCGGAGTCAGACCCAGAATCAGAAGACACTGTCGCTCGTGAAACACCTCCACAACGGACGTTCTTCTTCTTCAGCGGTTCAATGTACGCAACCGGATGTGCCCGGACTAGTGCCCGGAGCAGGACGATCTGCTGTTCCAGAGAACCGATGTTTACGTAACCGGACCGGGTTTTTTCAGAGATCTTGCTGAGCCTGAGATTACAATAAAACACAGCGTTCTCAGCAGCGGCTGAACTTTTTGTTTTGAACCATCAGGGCTTCGTAAACAAGGTAATGACGCAGATACACACTAAAAAACAGCTTCCGGTCTAGGTCCGTTTTAACCTCAGTGTTAACCATAGCCTTAACACAAACCTAACCTTCAAACTTCTTTAATTTTTAAAAAATACTTTATGGTTTACAGTGATGGTGATGATGTAAACAGATTTTTGTCCTCACAATGTGATAAATTCTCACGCACGCAATTCTGCTTTGATGCTTTTGTGCTTTTTCTTACATGCACTCCTCTTCCCTCTCTCTCACATCTCTCCCCTACATATATTACTGTTGAAAATAATTACCGGGACAGAATGCAAGTAGGTGAGAAAGAAGGGTTCAGGAGTACAAAGGCAACATGTGCACTAAAACATGCGCCGGCTCGCATGTACACAGATATAATGAGTACATGTATGAAAACATGCACATACGCAGCTCCTATAGAATCCTGCACAAGCCTAAAGGTTGACAAATACACCGCGATCATTATCTCAATCTCATCACCCCAGCAGTACTTGAAGAAAGGCCGCTCTGTGTGATTGGATAACTTCCTGGTCGTGACTTAAGCCTGCAAGGAAGATCAATACACACACACACACACACACACAGACAAGCAAGGATCAATGTATATTAGTTACCTGTCTGTTGATTCAAGTGTGGTGGAGTTAGTCAGCCTTGTCGTTCTTCTAACTCTTACTCTACACCCTCTGAGACTACAAGCGATCTACCTGCAGATGGTATACATGTGAGTGTGTGTGTGTGTGTGTGTGTGTGTGTGTGTGTGTGTGTGTGTGTGTGTGTGTGTGTGTGTGTGTGTGTGTGTGTGTGTGTGTGTGTGTGTGTGTGTGTGTGTGTGTGTGTGTGGTGTGTGAGGGCAGACAGGGGTCATCTCTCCTCTTGTCTACATTGCTGCCGTCTCTTTCTTTTCCCTCACACTTCTGTTCCTGTGTGCAGGTATATTACTGAAGCAAATTGGGGCCAATAGACTCTGTCTGAGGATGACCCGGGGCCCACCAAACAGAAAACGAGCAATCCAGAGAGAGTGAGAGAAAATGTCAAATAGAGAGGGGATGGGGGGGGAGGTACAGAAAAGAAGAATAAGAGCAGGTAAAGAAAAAAGGGGGCTGATCCAATAATAATAAAAAAAAAGAGCTGGCAAAGAGAGGGAGAAAGAGTAGGAGATGGACGGAGGGAAGAAATAGAAGCAGAGGAGGGGAGAAAAGTAGTGACAACCTCAAATTAAATTCCCATCATGTCAGTGTAGAACACAATTCAATAGTGTTTATTGGCAGCCCCTAGCCTGAGGGAAATTACATTCTGAAGCAGAGCATGGCATGAATGCGCATGCACGCACACACCACTGCATCGGCACACAAATACACACACACACACACACACACACACACATATATGCACAAGTACACACAGATATAGTGCGCCACACTGTACTTGTCCTTAGACCAAGAAAGCCCTCTGGCTGATGGGAGCATGCAGACAAGAGGTTTATTCCCTGAGGTCTATATTCCATTTTGTGCTGTGCATGTATGGTATATAAGTAAGAGGGGCCATCAGGGACTTTATTCAGAATGACCATGCATAATATGAAAGCACACTCATTCATATAATTTAAAAAAAACCTCACACACAGAAGTAAAAAGCTTTTACACAATTACACATGCTAATGGTCATACACAGCTGAAGTGCTCCCTAATAATACTGGGCGAGAGGATCAAAACTAAGTGGCGGCGCACTTTATATCAACAAAATGACACATTAACCATCTCTAAAGAGGATATATAAAAAATAAAAGGTTAATTTGTGCCATATACATTGGACCATCTTACAAAACATCAAAATTAATCAATAATGTCATAGTTTTTTCATAAAGGTCGTAATAAGTATTGTGTGTGTGTGTGTCATAAAAACCCAACAAAAGATGCCATTTTAAAAATGTATGAGGACAGATGAACAACCATCTCTGAATCAAATATAACAGTCTACAAGAATACGCAACCCAATAACGCATGTTGTGTTATGTATCTTTCATAACCTTATGTACCCATATTGTAAACAAAAACAAATTGAAAACATTCTATTGGCTGTTTTTTTTCTTCTTCTTTTTTGAAACTCTAGTTTTTATTTTTATTTTAGTTAACTAGGAGGAAAAGAAAGGGACAGAGAGAGTGATTCAGTGAAGCTTTTCATGTGTGTGTGGTTAACAGTGAAGTATGTTTTGTCCCTAATTGTGAATATTGTCTCTTCATGTTTATCTGTCTGTCCATGTGCTGTTTATGCAGATGTGAGTTGTGTGTGAGTGTGTGCATGTGTGTGTGTGTCATTTACAGATGACTTTTCTAAGGGGAAAGTAAATTACATTTACAATGAAATTGTCATCGCCAGAAGCCACAAGAATCAAGGGTAAAATATTCCGGTTGTTTTTAGTCTGTTAGCTACAATCGTCTTTTGAACTGCATTCTGACTCAGACTATTTTGCCATCATTTCAGTACACACACAGGTTTCTATTATAGTGGTTGTATTAAATGCGTCCACAGGCTCAAATTGCTACGAGCACAGGTCATCAGTGCCTTTGTCCGTTCTCCAGCAGCAGCAGAGGCAGAGGCAGCGGCAGCATAGTTTAATGGGAAGCCGTTTAGCTGTTTTATGCAGAGCACATGTAGAAGCCATTACTGCTGATGTCTCTGGGATGCAGATTCGCTCTAAATGGCTAACAAAAGCTAAATGGCTTACAACGTGCCACTCTTTTGACCCCACCCCTAACTGCTCTCGCTCGGCATCCGTGCCCTTCTCACCCTTAATATCTATTTGCTTAAGCGTCTCTCGTAAATCTGTTTCCTCCTCCCCACAATCTCTCTCACTCGCGCTTTGTCTCTCTGTCTTTCTACAGGAGCGTACAGACGGGGGGGCTCTGGGTTGCTCGTTGGAGGATTTGAAGGCTCTTTTCTACTGTGAGCTGTGTGACAAGCAGTACCTCAGACACCAGGAGTTTGACAACCACATCAACTCCTACGACCACGCGCACAAACAGGTACAGTATTACTGTGACACACCTGCACCGCAGATACACACAACGTTGTTTATGATTTCTTGACACAGAATTTAGGTTTGTTTTTGAAATGTGTGTGTGCGTGTTGATGGGAAACTGCATTATATGAATCCACCCACTGGGTGCAGTTTCAAGCGAGTAAGAGTAGGAGTGTGACAACCATCATCTCTTATAAGCCCACACACGCACACATTCACTCACAGGTGGAACATCTTCACTTTCACTGTATGTGCCGCAAGCCAGATTTTAAAATGTTAAGATAAGATAAGTTAAGACTGCATACGTCTATTTGCTTACTGCAAAAACATGTCTTCTGTCTCTGTCTGAATGTGGTTTTGTGAAAGCCGCTTGTTGGACACTCAACTCAAATTGTATGATATTTTTGAAGTACTCGTCCTTGCAACTCATCCAGTCTGGTTTTCCAGCTGTTGACGATGCTTGGTGTGCATTTCTATTGAAAAAAAAAAACAAAAAAAAAAACAACTTTCTGCATCGCCTTTTTTTTCCCTGACAGTCATCATGATGCTTGTCACAAACTATCGCTTTTAAGGTTGTGTTAGATTTTATGTAGTATTGCTGGGAGCATTACCATTACTGACATTACTGGGGATTTGAGTGAGATGGTTCCATGTAAAAAAATAACTGTCAACAGCAATGACTGATATAACACATGAAAAAAAATCCCTGTTATTTTTTACTAATTTACTGTAGACTTTTTAGGAGCACAACATCATTCTCATAATGTCATATTTTGGACATTTTCTGAGATGTTTATTACAAAAGTCAGGTAGGTGAAATGTGTACTTGTCGAGCAGCTAGATGTCAAAAAAGTCCCAATCATTAAGTGCCAAATTAAAAGATCATGACATTTGAATCTTCTTCTATCTTTTCTAATTCATGATTAAGAGCAGTTGTTTTTTGATGTATCGTGTACAAAAGGAACAGTGCTCCAGATTCAAATCACTCTTGTTGTGAACTTCAAAGGGGAAAAAAAACAAACATCTTGTACCAAATAAAATATGACGCTATTAGTCACAGTTCAGGTATAATTGTATTATTCTGGTTTGGGCAGGATGAGGCCAATGGACCATTAGGAAAAAAGCCTGGGAGCAGGTTGTTGTTTTTTCTCCTGTGTTCTGCTTTAATATCCATTTTCATACACAACCTCCACTCTGGTCTAATATGCTGAAGGTTCTGCTGATAACACATTACCCTACAGCAATCTGTTGTCATGCCAAGACATACACTCGTAACAAAAATACACCACAGACACACACTTGCCCATGTACACGCTCGTCCTCAAAATACAGGCAATCTCCAAACCAAGCCGAGCCGCTCGCCTCTTCTGAACGCCCACACTGTGCAACATGAAATAAACATTAAGTAAGATTGTTCCTCCTTTTGTCATTGTTCTTTGAAAATGAATTGAGACAACTGCAGGCCAGTGTTAATGCTTTGTTTTAGCCAGAGGCAGACACATGAAACGAGCTGTATGAGGCACTGAGCTGACAGTAGCCACTGGCACTGTTGAGACACACACACACACACACACACAGGCATCCATGCACTCTCTGCCCACCGAGCAGACAACAGATGAAATTCTAGCTGAAGACAGTTTCCCTGCAGGAGTATTGGCTTTGGGGAATGGAGGCTGAATGCATTTTTCCCCCTGTCTCCTTCCCTCGTCATCGGTTCAGGGATAAACATGTCTGAATATGGCACTTTATCTGAATTTACTGATGATTACAGAAAATTGCTCATTACGACAGACCTGCGCTGCCTTTTTAAATAAAGGGGCAATCGACTCTTACTCGTTCACAGTTGCCTCAGCTCAAGCACTCCTTAACACGTCTATGGGAATATTGACTGAGGCTTTGACAGACAGCACAGAGACTATTATGTTGGGGAGAAGCGGGAACACAACATCGCCACTGAAAACAATAGCATCTGCCTTTAAAGTACAAAACAGAAGTATCTCTTCCCCGTGTGCACACAATGAAAATGGCTCTCTGTGTGATATTTCATTTGGCTCTAAATATAGCTACAGGTTTGCCTGCAGTGGGACCTGTTTAAAGAGACAACAATAACCTGGCAGAGTGCAAACGTGAGAGCACGAAGAGGTATTCATCTTCTTATACTCCGACTATGATAAACTGCTCTTGCTCTCAGTCATTGCCATGGACAGCGACATCACAATGACTCTGATCTTTTCTTCCTCCACCCCTTCCCTGGCTCCGTCCGCGATGGTTCATTATGCATGTGTCTCTGCTTGAACGTGATTAATATTTCCCAAAGAAAGAGTTTGGCATCAAAGCTCCTCGCTGCACCCAAGCAGATTTTCTTGTGTGATCACACACACACACACACACACAGTTCCAGTGCAAAAAAAAACACCTACAATTCAAGACATATGTTTAAGGGATACAGAGCCACAATTGATGCTCCATTGGCATATAATTCGTGCTGTCTCGAGTGAGCTGACAGTGGGATGTTACGCACTGAGTGATAATGTAAAGAGACACGCGCTTGTGTAAGACTCAGCAGAGATTAACCTGACAACTGTCAGCTCCTGCAGAAGATCGGGGTGCGAAAGAGAGTGTATAAATAAATCTGATGTCTGAGGGGCTAATCTGATGTGTGCATATGTGAGTGAGAGCGAGAGAGAGAGAGAGTGTATGTGTATGTGTATACATGCGTATGCGTGTGAGTGTGTGTGTGATGCAGGTGGATAATAACGGGATGTGATCTAAAAGTAAGAGTGGTGTAATCCTGTTTCGATTTATACTGCGGGATAGTTCACAAATGTGTGTAAAATAAACAACAAAATCCCGAGTTGATAAGCTACGGGTGGATTTGCTGAGGGAAGAAAAAGCTAAAATTGTACTGAGAAGCGGAGAAAGAGAATAAGACTGAAGATAAAGCAGGATGATGGCACACAATACTGCAGCTATTCCAAACTCCCGAGTACCTCCTTAGCCCTCAGACACATGCAGACACACAGCGTCGAGAAAAACGCACCAAGATGCACACACACACACAAACACACACACACACACACACGCACACACATACACACACCTGCCAAGCATGGATAAAGGAGGGATTAAAGTGTGTCAGAAAAAGGAAACCACAGAGAGGCATGAATCACTGTCTCCTTTAGACGACTTGTGCACCTACAGATGCATCGTTGCACACGAATACATCGCAAACGCACAGAAAAACACAGCTAACTGTTACATTCTCGGCACAACAGTGTAGATAATGGCCCACCAGTTTGTTATATAAATATAAATCACCCAGTATGGTGTTGTGGGTTTTTTTGTGGGGTTTTTTTGCATCTGTGTTTGTTTATGTGTGACAAACACATGCTTGCATACAACGCATACAATGGTTCATCATTTTCCTCACTGAAATCCCGCGGCCGATCGTGGACACTTTGCCAATGATCACAAGCCATGCCTTTGTCTGTAGGGATTTGCGTTGCGATTTCAGCATCAGTAAATCAGCATCTTTGGTACACTCCGGCTACAAAGCAGATGTCAGTGGATCAGAGGCTCTCAAACTGAGCTGTGATGATATAGGACTGAAGAATTGCTGGGTAACGAGAAGAGGTGTCAGTCCAACAGAACTCAAAAAGGAGCGTCTTCCTCATTGGATAATTTATGTAAATTATCTTGTCGGCATCTGTAATCTACTATTCACTAGTTTGGTTGTTTGTTCTCAAGCTGTGTGTTGGAGGAGAAATGCTTTCCTCCAGCCCTGAATGGAGTTAATTTGACATAAGCTTTGGAGGAGAACATCTGCAAATACTGATGATGTCTATGATTGGCATGACAGCTGCATGTGGAGAGCTTCATAAAACAAATCTCCGTCGCTCTCCCCTCCCTCCTTGCTACACCCTCGCATCACACACACACACACACACCTTCTCCGTCCCGACCTTTATGCCCTCTAATTTTCATTTCCTGCAGAGGCTGAAGGACCTCAAGCAAAGGGAGTTTGCTCGCAATGTGGCCTCAAAATCATGGAAGGACCAGCGCAAACAGGAGAAGGCTCTCAGACGGCTGCACCAACTAGCACAGCTGCAACAGGAAACTCAGCGGTGAGTGCGAGGCGTGTGTGTGTGTGCGTTTGTGTGTGTGTAATGAGACCAGGGGGCAGGAGTCCAGGGAGGTTACAGTGTGTCACATCCAGTCAACATTTCCTAGATTTGATGGATGTATCCACGGATGCGAGAGCGCTCCGTTGGCCTACATAAGCCACAGGTGAAGTAAATATAACAGGACGCGTTCCTGCTAACACTCTGAGAGTGGATTATTTGTAGGTTGCAGCAGATGGAGTTTCAGAGCAGAATGAATAGGAGAGAGGGGGGGGGGGGAAAGTGAATAAAATGAATGAAACAAGATCAAAGATGAAACTTGCCTCAGGGTTTGCACACCTGAAACAATGAAAACAGCGTCGCAAAGCAATGCATCACATCATAATGAACTTGATTGCATCCATGACATGCACGATTAAATCACTTCTATAGAAAAGAGCTAAACAATGAAATAATTACTTTGCATGAGAACTTAAAGAAAGTACAGGAGGCCCGAGTGGGGTCCTGTTATATCCACCCCACGTGTATTTTAAAGGGAATAATGAGTAATTACAGAATTTTCCAAAACTTAATGACTCAGAAATAGATCTGAGTGATTACCCTTTATCGCTAACAGAAATCTATGACTGTGTAGGACTTTTGAAGGATAACAAATCCCCTGGAACAGATGGTTTATCTTCAAAGTTTTATGAATAATTTCCTCAGCAGTTTTGTGCCCCTTTTTCTCGCAAGTGCTTAATGAGACTTTATTAGCCAGTGCCTTACCTTGAAGTGTGACTCAAGGCTTCACAAAGACTTACTTTATATTGACAACCGGTGCCTCATTTGTCTGTTTAATAATGACTTTAAAATGTTCACCCTTATCCTTGCTTGAAATTAAAAAAAAAAAAAATCCTGAATTCTCTCTTTTGAAGTACAAGTAGGAATCATCAAACAGTGCTAATGTGACATCCAGCAAGGAAAGACTTTGTCTGTTTTTTTTAACTTGCTGCCCAACTTGAATGTGCACTATGTAAAGTAATGTACAGGATATCACCTCTGCCAACAAAGCTATTACTATCATTATTATCAGTCAGCTTGCCTTGAAAGGACAGCACACAAGAGAGTTGGGATCAAACTAAGCTTAAGTCAAATGTATTGTATTTTTCTTGTCACCTCTGGTTGCAGGAACTCAGTGAGGACATGTGGGCTAAGAAGTAGAGCCAGGGCTGCGTGCCAGCAGCGAGAGAGAGACCACAGTCCTGAAGAAAAACCTGAACCTTTTAACCACATCCAGCAATCGTACGCTATGCAAACCAGCACAGCCAGTCTCAGTAAACAACCTGAAGATCCATGCCGATCTCCTTGCCAAGCGTCGTTGGCTACTGCAGAGTCCAAACTAATCACACAACCACAATCCAACACAGACCCCCATGCGCTAATCCAGCCATCTTGTACGGGCTCATATCCCCAGCTGCCTCTCCCTGAGCGGGAGCGAGTAGGTGGCAGACTCGGGGTGTCCTTCTGCTTCTCCCGCAGGGGACCCAGGCTGGAGCCATCTGCCTCTGTCTTCTCAGACCTCGAGGAGGAAGAAAGAGAAAAGAGGGAGCAAATGAAAGAGAGGATAAGAGAAATAATGGATGACAGTGACAGGGAGATTGGGGCCACAGAGGAGAGGAAACGCGGCGTGAGCGAAAGGCGTAAGTCTAACTCTGACAGTGTTGGACCAAGCGAAACAAGGTCAATCCCTGGAGAAACTGTGAGAGAGGAGGCGATTGAAAAAACAGACATTGTAAAAGAACACTCTCTCATTTCCACAGCAGCACCCAATAATCACACCCACAATTCATTCTCACCGTCACAGACCCAGGTGACCGTATGGGCCAGAGAAGTAGCAGGGGCACACGTGGACACAGAAAACACAGACAGTGATACAGAGGTAAAGGCACAAGCAGAAGCAAGGAGGGAGGAGAGTCAGCGCATGTCTGTGCTCGGGAAAGATGGCTCCACCCATCTGAGATGGCCTGTCAGTTCACTTAAGTTCACTAAGTGTCAGCCGCACATTTCCTACAGCTGCAACCCACTCTGCCTGAAGTCCCGAAGACAACTCACAGATGATCTGCAGGCGTCACAACAGAATCAGCTTTATGCTCGCTCAGATCAATCAAACTCCTGTGTGTCAGTTGCTCTCATATCAGATGCCCACTCCAGCTTACAAAGAAAGACAAGACACGAGGTGAGCGCACCGGAACAGACAATTGCAGAGGAGAATTTCAAGGCAGAGCAACATATTGACGTGGAGACGAAAGCACACCTGTTCCAAAACACAACAACATCGGAAACAGGAGCTGAAAGAGAAAGATGCAGTTTAAGTGTGGATAACTGTGTGAGGGCAGCCTCCCATCCATTTGACCCTGCCAATAGTGACAGCTCTGACACAAACTCCCAGAATCCTCTGGGAGGAAGATTAGGGGTTGCAAGAGGGATAAGGAAAAGAGCCATCACAGCCCTGAGCTGCAAATTAGAGTCTGTCACCCAGTCTGGCACACAGGGGATGTGCATTAGCCCATCCAGGTGCGAGTGTAGGAGTAAGGCGACGTCTGAGTGTGCCGGTGCTCCGCCGCTGTACGTGCGTGCCTCAGAAGTGTCACGCAAAAAGAGGAAAGCTAGCACAAAGAAACACAACCTGGGGAAGAAGAAGCGGAGCGTAGAAGAGAAAGCTTCAAAGAAGCGCCAATCAACAAGGTGCAAAGTGAGGAGTGTTGTCTCTACAGTCTCCACGGTCTCCACAGTCAGAGAAGGCAGGGGAAAGGCTGCAGGGAGCTGGGGGAAGAAAAGGAGGCAAAAGCAAAGTGGGGAAGTGAGGATGAGGTGTGGGGTGCAGAGAGCAGGGAGCAGTTGTCTCCAGGGGAGGTGTGAGGCTAAGCCAGTATCTGTCTCTGTCAGAAAGAAGAGGCCCCACAGGAGCCACAGCACTGACTCCCAGTCACAGCCAGAAGACTGCAGTGCTTACTCCAAACTCACCAGACACACGGCAGACAGCAGAGACACCGAGGGGGAGGGACAGCGAGACGCCGTTGCAGTGACTTTTCCTCGGCGGTCTCACTTCTCCTTACGCTCCCTCTCACCAGGATGCAACTCAAAGCAGTTTTGGGAAAAGGGTCACCATAGCAACCCCAGGAGTTTCATTGACGGCTGTTACCGTGACAACAACTGTGGTAGCGGCCCAGTGAGAAAGCGAGAACTCGCCCACAAGGACAGGAAATTCATTCATACTCGGAGGAAGAGTTCCAGGCATTGTGAAGTCTGGGAAGAGAGGGGTAGGAAAATGGCAGGGAATTCAAGCATCAGACACAGAGGCCTGATATCAGATACAGAGCAGTGGGAGTGGGTAAGAGGAAAGTGCACAGGAGATAATGAGCAGGGCAGGTCAATGACTGGGTGGAGATCAAGAAATAGAGCAGTGGAGAGGGATCAGGTGGTCAGGTTTAGCCCCAGCACCAGCAGCTGGGGCAGGAGAGGCAGACATGTTAGCACGGAGGATGCAGACTGGGACAGGTGCAGTGTGGACAGATGGACATGGGGCAGCAGTGACAGCTGGGAGGACAGGGGAGCACACAACTCCACGTTAGCCTCCAGGACAGGGGCTGACAGCAGAGACAGCCTGGGCTGTGTGTGGCGATGCACAGGCACCAGACCCTCAAACTCCAGACACTTCTCCAGCCCTGAGTGGTGGACAAGCAGGCAGACGTACAGCCCCCAGAGTGTGATCAACACAAGAGCGAGCAGATGTTTCAGCCCACGCTCCTGCAGCCCCTGCAGCAGCACGAGCATCTCCGAGCTGAGCTGGGAGTGGAGCAGGAGCAGCACCTGCTCGGAGGTTACAGTAGACGGGTTGAAGTCGTCAGAAGCAACAGGTCTCTCACTGGAGCCTCCACAAGAGGTAAAAAGGCAGAGGAGGAGTTCCACACCCACGACACCCGACACTACATCTTGTTCCTCTGCTCCCACAGTTCCAGGTCTTAAAATGCACCAATGTCAAACAAATCCTTTTCAGCTAGAAGAGGCCAATTCACAGTCTGATCTCACCCCTGGATCCACAGCCTCTGTCACTACAGGCAGCTCAGGCATATCTCTTCAAGGACTATCCCCCAGTAAGTCTCTACCACAGAAACAAGCGAGAGTGTTGTTTCTGCCTCTCATTGGAAAACTACCTGCGATGCAGAGAAAAGCCAGAAGGAAAAAGTGGCTGCTGGAGAAGAGTCAGGACAAAGAGGGAGAAGAGGAAGAGGAAGCTAAGTGTATTGGAGTAGGCCCAGGAGCAGTCATTGACAGTCAGCAGCATTCTCTGGACATGGCTGAGTCAAAACCCAGCAGCATGCCAAATCTCTGCCCATCACAGTTTAGGACTGATGACAAGCAGACAGGTGGAGAGACAGCAGCGCCAATCAGCTTTACCGCGGAGGAGATTGACAAATATCGCCTCCTGCAAGAGCAGGCAAGAGAGCACATGCAGAAAGTTTTGGACCAGATGCGGGAGAGTGCACAGGAGACACACAAAGAGACCGACTACACACACCCCACCACTCAAGGAGAGAACTGTGGAACTTCTGGGGAACAATACACGCATCCCGTACCTGCTGCAGCCCTGCACAACCACTCACAGACTCAAACCCAGACAGTTCACACGGACATGATGCAGACACAAGCACACCACACCCTTCTGGACAGGCTCCCACTCCTACATGTGCCCCCACAAGAGAGCTTTACTCAGCCCATGACTCTGGGCGTCCCTAACCTCCCCCCTCTTCCATCCTCCCCCCTCCATCACATTATTCTACAACACACGGGCCTCTCCATGCCGCCTTCCTCCTCCTCATCTTCGTCCGCCTCAGCCCCGTCCCCCGCCATCCATCCACACCGCGCCATCCAACATCCGCATCCGCTTACACCCATCCACCCGTCCCTCTCTCATCACCTTCACCTCTCTCCTTTCTCCATCTCCTCCCTGTTTCCCTCCATCCTGCTGTCCCATCAACCCATCGCTCTCCTCCCACAGTCTGCTGCGTTCCACGGCACACCGCTGGCTCCCCTCTCCCCAGTAGCACTGCAACCCTTGAACCCTCAGCCTTTCATGGACAGAGTCTGGCCATTGAGGTTTCAACAGAAGGCGCTATGATTTTCACAGAGCGGCGGCTGCTGCCATGTTTATTCATCTTCCTTGGCAACACGGACATGGTGAGAGGAGGGATTTTGTGTTTGTATTTGAAACAATGACACGTCAGTGCTTTTCTTTTTTACTTTAGTATCGACTCCAGCTCCTCTGCTCAAGTGCACTCACAAATTAAACTTTTGTTTCGCTGTTTAGCCTCTGCTGTGTTGCACCAGACAGTGAGAAGACAGGCTTTGATCCTTTCCTCCTTTTCAACCATTTCTCATTCAGGTGCAGAATAAAAGGAAAAGTGCACCTGCAATTCAAAGACAAACTGGGCTGGTGTCATCCTCTCTAGATCTGTTTCCTTCTGAACCACACACAGATCAGCTGCCTTTTGAAGTATCATTCATGCAGGGAGAGGGGTGGGGGTCAACATAAAGTGATAGTATACTCTATCCCTATCTCCATTTCATACAGGTTATCTTACTCTGAGTGGGACTTTCAACATAACATAAATAACATTCAAGGGACTGAGGGCAGAGTACAGTCATATTACAACCGCGTGTGCGTGCGTGAGATAATTATAGAAAGACACACACACACATCATAAGAACTCATTTCCATATGTGACATCTGTTTTGTCTCTATAGTGTAAATATCCTGACAGTGAGCGATGACACTAGATTCACAGGAAACAATAACATAAAGGGTGAACTTAACCTTTAGCAGTAGATGAATATTAGACACTTGGTGGCGTCAGTGACACAAACACTCCAAAAAAACCTTTCAAATTTCAAATCTGTGGCAAGACATTTTTCTTTCATGTTGCATTTAACAAATCAGCTGTCGGGACAGCGATGAATGAAGTTGAGCTGTAACATTAAACATTGGTTGAATATAAATGTGTTTCTCTGCCTGATTCACAATGATTGTGCAGCATTTTCATCCACATACATAATTTATACACTGTGCGTTATCATTTCCTCAAAATGAGAGTCCAGAGTCTTTCTAAGATGACAGAGCAGTGGTTACAAGCCTTTTCAATGTTATGATCCTTCAATATGACGTAATGTGTGACCCTTTGTCAAAGTGTTTCCGAACTGTACGCATCGAAGACGTCAGAGCATGAAAAAAAAAAAGAATAGGAGTATTATTTTTTTAAATCACAGTACTTTTCCAAAGAAGAAGAATTTTAATTATTATTATTATTTCCTACACTGCTAATTATCCTGCAGTTCCCAGATTGAAAGACAAGATGGTGTGATAAAGTAAGTTTGAAAATTGTAAAGCCTGTGTTTATTTAAAAAAAAAGAAAAGAAAAAAGCAATATATTCAATAAAATGTGTGCAAAAAAAATATTCAAGCTTAAACTTTTTTTTTTCTTTTCCCTTTCTAACTCAAAATAAGTCTGTTTTTGCTTTTTAATGTGCTGATTTTGTTGTAAAATCTTCTATTTTATTTTTAAAAAAAATCCTGCATGTCTTGCCATTGGTTACAGTGGCTAGCAACTGTTGCTATGCATCCATGCATGGTTAATGGTGAAGGCGTGAATATATGAAACTTGCTTGCCAAACAGTCGATCACTGCAGCGGCCGGCACTCGGGGAGCAGAACACAGAAGGCAACGGAGCGGCATCCAGATGGTCTATGGACTTAAACTACCCAGAGTGCTTTGAGAGACCGGATTGATTTGTCCTCTGTGATATGAGTGGTCACCGACATACAGGTGTGTGAGTGTACGTGTGTGTGTGTGTGTGTGTGTGAGAGACAAAAGCAGATGCAATACAAGACAAGAAATGTAAATTCCCGGTCCTGAGGTTTTGGCTGCAAATGTAAGTCAGCTCCTGCAGAGATTCAGTAATTAGAGCACAATTTATCTTTCTCCTCCTCGTGACCCCTGAGCATACACTGGCATGCGTGTGTCCGTGTGCACGCTTATGAGAAAGAGACACAGAATCCCTATTTGTCTCCACAGGACAAGAGATCAAACAGACTGTGTGAAATATAGAGCAGCAATAATTAGCAGTTGTTACAGAATGAAACATTGCGGTCTCTTGCACTTGCACGCACACACACACATACACCCTACTGCTCTGTTTAATTTAGTAATACTCAAATTTGCTCAGCTCTCCAATTCTGATCAAAATCATGACATGAAACTGTACGCCTCTTTCTCTCTCTCACACACACACATATATACAAACAAAGTTTTCCACACACTGTTCACGTGGAAATTAGTAATCACAGAATCACTGTACTTTCTGTCAGTGACTGATTAAATCATTACCTCAGCCCTGTGATTCTCCCCCCCCCGGTGAGTTCACGCTTTACTGCCGTTGGTGTGCGAGCGTGGTTCGTGCCCGTGTACGTAGAACGTTGCGCGAGTGTGCAAAAGCGTGTGAGCTGATTTATGATGGAGAAGAAGTGGTTTCCTCAGTCAATCGCTCCTGTGAACTAATGAGGTATGAGAACTAAAGCTGGCGCTCAGTCAAATCCACAAACAGTCTCAAAGAGCTTGCTGCCGGGCCACGATCACTTGTACTGGAACCACATGTGAGTGTTGGGGAGAGAATAGAGTCTGCATTGATCAAAAAAGACCCCCGTGGCTACTGAAATGATCCATTACACTAAATTGCAATGCTGTATAAATACAACACTTCCCATCTCTTGCTCTCCCCCCCCCCCCCTCGTTCTTTGATCCAGTCAGGTCAGTAGGACTGTGTTCAGCTCCACTTGCTTTTCACTGACTGAAAAGACACCAATACACATTGTTCTCCCCACATTCAGAGCAAATGAACATGTTTTAATGCTGTTGAACAGCACAGGCACTCACAATACGATGTGCAATGCTGTATTATTATCACAGCACAAAGAAAGCCCTTGTCATACCTTTTCTCTGGCACTGACATTTATTAAAACATTTTTTTTTTTTTTTTTGCCAGAGTTTAACATTCGGTACTGCTGTTCCAATCCAATTTACATCTTTTTTTTCCCCCCCTGAATCTATGTGGCTCAGGGAATGAATGGCTTACTATTCCACAGAGCCACTTAATGAGATTCAAATGTTAGAGGTCAATAAAGTTGAAAAGAACCAATGTGCTCATGATCAGGACGCATTAGATACTGAATTGACATTTCGGTTTTCATTACGTAGTTGAACAGTTCGGTAGCCGATAAGTCACGTCACTGAATCGCACAGTATTCTCCATTTTTGGTTGATTTAAGGATGATGCATCGCTTTGTTAACTCCCATAAAGGTGCAGTTCAAAGAGTGATCTGTCATCACTGAAGCATCAGGAGGCATCGCTGTCGCTGCAGGTGTGATGTATGGAAAACTAAGACGCTGCAGGCTGTTTAGTGCTTTTACATCAAAAAGATATATCACTGTTTATTATTCAGACCCAAAAAAAGCACCCTCATCTTGTGGAAAAAAAACTGCCTATTTTTTACTTTTTCTTTCATCTCATTCACTCCTCAGTATGCTTGGCTCTCTTGTTGAAGAAACTTTGTCTGTGTAGGACTCGTATTATACAGAAATCATGCCGAAATGGGAGTGTGGGTTCAGCTTCACGACGGATTTAAGGACTAGAGGAGGTAGTTGGCTCAGTGATATTCTTAAAACTTGGTGCCCAAGGACAGGACACACTGCCTACACTGATTACACACGCACACACACACACGCGTGCACACACGCACACACACACAGGTGTAATAGGGTATAATTTAGGGGGCTGTAATAATGAGATGTGATGCTCGGTTATAAGACAGTGTGGCTAATTCCCTGGTTGTGTTATCTCTGAGAGACAGATGTTCCCACCAAAGATTGCTATGCATACACACAAAACAAAAGCGGCACGCACACACACACACACACACACATTCACACACACAATCGTAAACAACATGCATGCAGAAATCCATGAACACCTTTATGCCGTAGACAAAGGGAGCAGTGGGGTAGTCTAAAATAGCCTTATTGACCAAAAACACAGATCAATGATGAAGGGTTTTCTGAGTCAATTACGAAATGTAATGGGTTTCTGCAGAATACAATGAAGAGAAAAAACAACATTTCTCACACAAAGTTTTCCTCAACAAATCAACAACTTAAACTATCAGCCGAGTAATGAATGCGAGCTTCCAGACTAAGACTACTCGCCTAAACGCCTGTTAATGGTCATAATTCAGCCTTAGTAAGCTGAGGGTATTAACCCTTGGTGCTGCAGAGCTGGTCCTAGGTCAGGCACACTGCATCTATGACTACAGCAGGTCCATTCTGAGCCACCAGCAGAGGGTGAAGGTCTTTTGAATCGTGGCTTCTCACAGGGGCTGTTGGGAAAACCGATGGATGACATCAACGCTCTTATTATGTCATTAATTAAATACCAGATGCAAAGAATGTGACATATTTCCCGTCAATCTAAAAGTCCATCTTGTCCTCATTCTTATTTGTCCTGCTTGTCGGAATGTATCCATGGTTTTCTCAGTTAGTGTCACAGAATAGGCATAAAAACCTCTCCTGTGCACAGACACAGCACTGAGAACCAAATGGAACACATTTGACTGACCCTGGAAATAATTTGAAGAGGACCGAGTATAAACCATTCGTCCTTAAACATTCTTTTTTTTTTTTTTTTTTTTTTTTTAATCTGTTGGTTCGATGTATTATACATTGAAGATAAGAATATCCTGCATAGTATTGTCAGTCAGATAATTGGAGTCTGGCAGAGAGACTTGCATTTCCTCTGGGAGAAACAGGTGATAAAGAAGGCGAAAAACATTATCAACCAGTCTAATCGTGTTTTCTCTACTGAGCTGATGTTGATACATTTAGGCCGCGACTATAAAGTACCTTCCGGGAGAAAATCCTTCATTCCTATCAGCTTACTCTGACAGAGGCAGTTTTAAAAGACATCCAAATATTGTGCACTTTACAGGACATTTTTTGATTATCTTATCTGATTGTTGATCTGTGACCTGTGTGACGTGTATTGTATTGATTGTTTGTGTGATTTTAATAGGCTGCAAATGAATTGCCTTGTTGGGATCGTTAAAAGTTGTTTGAATATGGATATGAATCTCAACTGCCGACTCAAACTCTGCTCCTGATCGCCCGCCTCCTGTTTCCGTTTAACTGGTTTCATATTTAAGTCTCCAGATTCTGATCATTTCTCTCTTAATCCCTTCAGGGGAGCATCCTGCATAACTCTCTAATTAAGTCAGTGATACACACATGCCCCAACACAGGATAAACATTACACACACACACAGCTTGCAGCATTCAGCTATCTGATGCATGGACAGTTTCTCTCGCTCTATGTGTGTGTGTGTGTGTGTGTGTGTGTGTGTGTGTGTGTGTGTGTGTGTGTGTGTGGTGCATTTGTGTGACTGCATTTCAGTGATTATGTCCCCATCAGGATGTTGTTATGACGACACATGCATTTTTAAGATGTTAATCCAGGATTATTCTCCCCGTTAGCTCATCTCATTACTGTCGATTATTAAAATAACACACACTGGCACACGCGTGCACACAAATACTAATTATGGGCAGGTTTCCCTGGAGACTCAACACATGCTGCAAGGGTCTCTGCAAAGATAGCTTATATACAGGTAAAAGAGGACAAGTCTGCTTAATGGATGAATGCACTTCAGGCATTAATTAAGGCATGCGTCGTAATGATTCTTTTTTTTTTTGTTTGTTTGTTTATGTGGATGCTCCATACATTTATTTGAAAGGTGAAATCTTGAATCTTTGCCTCTCGGTGAGCAATTTTAGCACAGAGCGGGGAAACACTGTAAGCAAACAGCGTGTGTCCTTTCCCTGTGATTGAATTTGTGTCCTTGTGCAGAAACTGCACTCCCTCACCCAGCGAGGGAAAATATTCCTGCTGTGCAATGTGCCTGATGTACAGGTGAGAGAATGGCCAAGGATTTTGTGATCACCCAAGGCTCTGTGTCCACTATGGTCCACTCACACCGGGTCAGCTCAGAATAACCAGAAAAGGCTGACCGCTGATGCTCATTCACCCCTGGAGTCATTAATCACACGGCTCTGCAGATGAGCCGCATGGACACATGCTGTAACACACACACACACACACACACACACACATAGAAACATACATACACAATAGAGCCTGGTGCATTATCATACCCTAAACATTGCTGACATGAATATTTCTGAGCAAAATAACAACATTTCATTTCATATTAAGCTATGATAAACTGAAGGACACACACACAGGCGCACACACACACACACACACACATTCTTGTATTCTTGCTGCATACTGAGGACCAGGTAAAAGTGCTGACAAAGTGAGGACCAGCATTTCCACTTTGTAAATCAACACAATTACAAATATCTACTTCATGAATGACATCTACAAAGAACTGGTTGCAGTACCATAACATGTCTGCATGTCTGCAAAACTTTTTTTTTTTTTTTTTTTTTTATAATTATTATTTTTGGTCCAAAATTTGACAAAAACGGCATACTATACTATGTCGTCCAAAATTTGAAAAAAACAATGTACCCAAAATTTGTCAAAAACGTCGTACGATACTGTCGTACAAAATTAAAAAAAAAAAAAAATGTACCCAAAATTTTTGGTCCACAATTTGAAAAAAATGTTGGACAAAAAAAAGAAATTGGTTCAAAATTTTAAAAAAATGTTTGGTCAAAAATTTTAAAAAAAAGTTTGGTCAAAAATTTGAAAAAAAAGTTTGACAAAAAAATTGAAAAAAATGTTTGACAAAAAATTTGAAAAAAATGTTTGACAAAAAATTTGAAAAAAATGTTTGACAAAAAAATGTTGGTCCAACATTTGACGAAAACGTCCAAAATTTGATTTTTTTTTTACAAATTGAGTATAGCATGTTATAGCAACCTAAGAAAGTGATTTCAATGAAAACAAAGTGAGGACCGGCCAAAATGTCCTCACTCCGTAGAAATGACCTCACTTTGTTGGTTAAAAACCCTCACTGGTCCTCGGCATGCCGCAACTACAAGAACACACGCACACACACACACACACGGAGCATTGTATGTGAAATTTTCCTCCTGAGCTGCGTTTTTTCGCTCCCGAAACATAAAGACACAATTGCATCATGGAATCTACAGTATATAATGTTTTTTTTTTTCCCTGAACAAGCCTCTATTACTATCTGGAGCATGATCTCAGATAACGTTTCCATTTACCTTTTACAAAATTCTTCAGAGGTCTGTGCTGTGTTTGTTAACAGATGTGGTGCATGGAGGATCATTGGGCGCTGGTTGCATGTCACATACAACAATTGGGGAGGAAATGAAAGAGAAAAACCTTACAAAACGCAGGGTAAATGTGAAAATACATAAATAGAGAAGAGATTCAAAAAGATTCTGCAGGTGCATGGAAAGAAAAAAGCAAAGTATGAAGTCATGCTGTGAATTCATTTTTTTTTATTTTTCAGTGTTGGTTACAAAATGTCATGTTTAAATGTCAGAATTGAAAGAATTTGTCCCATTATTTGTCTGCCATGGCATTACATTACATATATTCTACTGAGAATTTCAAAAGGCTAAAAAACCATAAACTCGGTTGAAAGGTGTTCCTACTTTCTCAAACATTGAACCAGCCTCTTTAGATAGCACAGAAAAGAAAAAAAAGAATTCTCTCTATTGTGTCTCGTCCTGTTGTATTCAATGAGTTGACATACTGTATAGGGGGTGAAAAAAAGCCGAAAATAGAGAATAAACTGAATCACATTGAAATGCAAGCGTTGTACATAACTTATATAACAATAAAGGGCTTCACTCATAAGCATAGCATTGAGCCAGTTTTCTAATCATGCAATGATGACATGAGCTTGAGAGGGAATTCTGCAGAAATAAAAAAGTTGCCTATGAAAACGTTTTGTTGCTCAGTAAACACATCTATTGTATACCTTTGCTTCTAGAAACCATGTATGGCTGTGTGTGTGTGTGTAAGGAAAAGGCATCGTTTTGCTTTTGCCGCAGCACAAACATAAAGCTCTAAAACTAATTTCTTTCCTCAACAACCTTCTGTCAAAGAGATTAAAGTAAGTATTACTCAAGTAAGCATTTATTTCTCCCAAATCATTAAACAACTGACCTCAAAGAGATTGAGTGGACTGCAGTTTTTAATGGCACTATTTTCGTGCATCTCACTTGAATTCATATTTCACTGCTGATAAGTGGGTGTTGTGAAAGGATAACCAGTCAAATAAAGGCACTTTGTAGATAGAGCACTCGGGTAAAAAAAGAGAAACAAAAGTTGATGGTGGAATTTGAAATCAGAAGTCCATGGGTGCCTCTGCTTCGACCTCCTCCTCATCACTACAGGGTTCATAGTCTTCATCCAAGTCATGGTCTCCCTCCTCTCCCTCCTCTCCCTCCATCTCTCCTCCCAGCTCACCCAGCAGCTGCTCCACATGCTCTAAAATCGGCTGGTCGTCACATTGTAGCTTATTGTAAAGCTGGAAAAGAGAAAGGAAACAATTAGGTATGAATGCATGAATAAGAAAAAGACAAACATTTGGATTTCAAATTCAAAGTAGATTATACATTACGGCTAAACAGTTTGGCTTAAAAAAAAAAAAAAAAAAAATGAATTGCAATTTTTTGGCATAATACTGCAATTTGATTTGCGATTTTTAGATCAAGCATTACCACATGAGACACATTCAAATTATTAATTACTCTACTACAATGCAAGGACGAGAACTTAAATATGTTATATGTAGGAAATTATTTATATCGAGACATAAAATTACCATGATGTGTCTTTAGGGATTAAAGAAACATCCATCCATCCATCAGCTGTTGAATTTAAATCGATGACAATGGCGCAGCCACTATATTGACGAAAGAAATGTTCGTTTGCAGGCCACAAACTGCTTTTGTTTTGGTCCGTTGCGTCACCCAATGGCCAACCACGACTACCAAGTAAAGAAATGCAAGCCTGACCGAGGGCTTTACTGCTCTAAACCGTACCGTACTGTACCAAACTGAACTGTACTGAACTGACTGTACAGCGCTACTTATTTAAGTATTTAAGTGCTTCTTGTTTAAGTATTTCAGAAAATCTGGCAGCATACGCTTCTCCAACATGTTGAATTGTGATTATAATAACCCTTTTAAACACTAAAGGTTGCTCTTGTATATATGTATTACATACATCACCTTTAATTATATTAATTATTTCCTATATTTTGTTTTTTAATTGGTATAGAAAACAGAACAATTAAAAATAGACTTACAAATTGAAAACTAATGAATTGTTCAGCTCTATTGTACAGAAAATGAAATGCCAAAGTACACAAACTCAGATTTGGTTAGTGAGAGAATCTCAGTGCATCACAACAACATCAGTAAGCAGCAGGACAACCAGGAGTTGAGGGACGTGAAGAGACCAGAGGTTGTTAATCTCTAAGTGCTACTTAAGTTGCCTGGGATATCGAGCAGCTTCTGCATTCATGGCTTGCAAACTGCTCGTAAACAGTTTATGTTTTTGACACGCTGTTCATCTGCACATGGCACCATTTATCTTCTTCTTGCTGGTGCAACATGCATGGGCCTATGATTGTGTCACATTTGTTATCTCAGTGAAATACGAGATTTAATATAAAAAAAAAAAAAAAAATAACATTCACAAAGTAGCCAGTAGATTTATCTCTGAAAAATATTCTGCTTGTGTATAATTACTGAACTTAAAGTGGAGCAGTTGATAAAAGTGTTGGCCCTTCCCTTAACGACACAGCACCACACTATGTTTTCTGTGTGCAGACGCAGAGTAACTGCAACTGATACAGCAATTTATGATTATGCTTTTCTTCCTAGAAGCAAAACCAGACAAATAAAGAGACCAAGTGGGGAATGGTTTATACAATCTAGGAATATTATTCTATTTTGTCTACCAAATATGCACACACACTCGCTCACACGCACAGTTTTAACTTGAGCTTAGGGACAACAAGCAGCCGAGTGCCATCATCATTCTTACTAAAAGTGTAACGAGGCCAGAAGAGTGAGGAAGAGTGTGTGACTGCTCTGCCCCAGGACCAGTCTCTAAGCAACAGCAGGTCCTGACAGGAGACACGCCGTCCCATGGGAACTCATTTGGAGTGTAAGAATATTTAGTGCGTGTGCGATGCTCTCTAAAGAGACTGAGAGGGTCAGCGCTCTCCAGTAATCTGACCCTGTCACTGGACATCGGTCGCGCTCCACCTCCCTGGAGCTCCAACCTGCAGAGACGGCATCTTCTTAAATATATATATACTGTATACAGACAAACACACGCAGGTTTGCACAGCTATTCTTGCCAGAGCACTGCATTGACTAAAATGTATTTGGACAGCTTAACCGATCACAATGCCTAATCCTTAATGTAACCAGTATTCACATCTCAATCTCTCGCTCTAACTGAAGCCTCAGAAATCATCAGGACTACGCTTTCGTCCCCATGAGGACGAATGGCCCTGAAAAAAGTCTGTGTTTAAACAAGGTCCTAAAGAGGTGACATAAATGAGTACACACACACAAAAACAGCACTGCTTTTCATTCTGCCAGTGTACCTCTGAAGTGCCTGGAGATCCACAATGAACACTCGTACAAGCTGGGCTTGTTTTACAATAGGTCTGGCTGAATACCCAGAACAAATTAAAGCCCATTAAAGCCTTGAGTAAGTGTCTTTCTTAAGAGACGTAAACGTTAAGATACACAGTGAACATGTGAAAACATTACTGCATGATGTACTATACACACAACGCTAAAAGGGGACATTGTATTAACACAGTTTGTGTTGATACTTATTACAAATCAATAGCACAGTGTCTGCCGCGTAGGACGTGATCATTCACTGTGTCGCTTTCGGCTAGCTCAACAAACGGGCTACTTTTTTCACATTCTGCGCCGAGCGCTGCCGAGATCAGCACCGCCGTCGCAAAAGACAGAGGCGTTTCTTATTTACAGCAGCCGACGTTTTCTCTTCTCGTCGTCACGGCCCACAGAGCTGCCAGACAAGGGAGGACGGACGGAGGGAGGGTGAGTGTGAACATCTAATTGTACAACATTTTCATGGTCCACTCTGCTCTGATTTCAAGGCCTCACAGCTCAAAGTCCACTTGACTACCCCCCATGAGAACTCACTCTCTCTTGCACACACACACACACGCACACATACACACATGTCACAAACATTGACAAACTCTGGCGTTTTGATAATCGCTCTTTTTTTAGCAATGCTAACACCAAGGAATGGCAATTTTGTAGTTTCAATTGAACGAGGATCCCTCAACATTTATTGAATCTTATAGACATTCATGTTCCACAGAGGGTGAATACAACTGACCTGGTGACACAAGTGAAATATCTTGACAACTACTGGATGAAGTTTCATAAAAGCAACGCAAATCCTCTGAGGAAACATTTTCAAACTCACAAAAAGATGCCAGCAAGTTTAGGCTACATTCATACTACCGTGTTTTCATTTAAAGGTGAAGTAAGTAGTTTAGAGTGACATCTAGAGGAGAGGCTGAAATTTACAAACTGCTCCTCTGCTCACCCCCCCTCCCTTCCCTGTGCGCTACGGTATCCTCAGCCGATCAAATGTCGTCCTCGTCGTCTTTCTCCGTGTCAGCAGATGAGGTTCTAGTATTTATTTAGACAACGAGAGGGAGAGGGTGAGGGAGAGGGACAGCTCTTTGTGGCCGCGGTAGAGCTGTCAGAAGCCGGCGAGGGAGAGGGCGAGCTACCGCGGCCGTAGCAGACGAAGCGGAGAGAGTGGAGGCGGGACTTCCGCTAGAAGTAAAGCGACGCTTGATTTGTTCTCTCGGGTTTGTCCTAACAGGCTCCGGTAGAAACATGGCGTCTCGCTGCTAACAGTGGCTATGCAACAGCCGCCCGTGACCATGTTATTTTACATGACTGTTTGAAACACTACGAAAATGAAACAAAAACTATTATACAGCGACAAGACAATGCAGGAGCACATAATATGTATAAAAAAGTGTATGTTGGGTCATATAAATCCATAAATACTACGTAGTGTCCCTTTAAAAACAGCATTTTGTGATCTGCGAAACTGCGTTTCAGAAGTAATGCACCTAAAAACATACAGTATATCACACGATTATTCAGGTACACTGAACAGAAGCATGCGGCTGTGAACAGCTCCTCTTCCAGTTGTTTGCAAAGTTTCCGAGAATTACAAACGAGTGCAAAAATGGAATGTTAGTTTTAATGGAGCTTTTTTTGTTCACAGCTGATATTGGAGTCACGGCTGAAAAGAACCAGTCAGAGAGTGAATGTGAGCAACTGCATCATTGTTTCCAAAGGTCTCCGTTTGTGACCATCTATACTAAAATGCAGCACAGGAGTTTTCGAATGAAAACGGAGACAGCGACATTTTTAAAATTCTCTGAAACTAGGAAATTAATGAAATACCACAGTACAAATAGCTTTGACTTTTTTTTTTATTCATGTCATATATCCTCAATTTCTTTCGATATATTTATTATATGGTCCAGAAAAGATTATTTGCAATCTTTTGTCCTGTACACTGAGGACAAAAATGTAATAATAAACCCTAACACATCCCTTATCAAAAGAATTATTTTTTCCCCTTCACGGTAGAGACCTTTTTATACTGAATAAAGAAAGACTGATTAAATGATGAAAGCCTAATCATGCCATCACTGTTCACCTTCCGCTCCACATCTATCCTCAATTTCCCATTTCTTTTTACCTCCCATTTCATTTTATTCTCTAATGCCGTCATTCTCCCTGCCTTTCTCTTGAGCATTTTCCCCTCATGCACTCGGCCACTCTCACCAAATGACCTACCTGTCAGGGAAAGAGACACATCTCCTCATACTTTCACACGTTATATCACATCTTGTCCACGTGCAAGCACGCACAGGCACACGGTGCCAAAATCTTGCCCTCCCTTCCAATTCCTTCCACATTCTGAGACCTGCTTTTTTTGTCCATTTTTCAAAAGACGGAAAGAGAAGTAGGAGGCATAAAATGCAACATTATGGATGCCAACTGCCAACAGCAAAGTAGAAGAAAGAAAAAAAAAAGGAAATTCTGTAGTCTCCAGTCCAATGGCAAATTAGTTAGTCAATATCTTCTCATAACCGCCAGCTCTAAAGATTTGAAAAAAAATCCTCCATCCTCTGTCATAAGCTAACTTTGCTTCAACATGATCACATCAGAAGTGGCATATTTCAATACATTTGGCCTAATAATTATGTTAAAATGCTGAGTAGGACGAATTTCAGCCAACCATGATTTCCTTTCGGTGAGAAAACAATAAGACTATTTCAGCACATTCAGCACTCTCGCCGTCATACAAACAAACACACACACTTCCTCACTGGGAAATTGAGATACTGGGCATGTCCCTGAAGGTGAAAGACAGACACATACACAGAACTGTGACTTACCACCTCTGTCACTCCAGTCACATCCTTGATAAGAAAAGGCATTAAAATTACATGACAAGTCCACCTCAGACCAACCCTATCCACAATCCATGCTCATGAGCTACCCTTTCAGCCACATCAAATAGTAAAGCTCTTGACCTCCATTTGCCCTAGCTGCCTGCGTGCGCACACACACGTGTGTGATGTATATGGCATTGTCCTCTGTGCATACACTGCAGATCCTTCCTCAATTGCACCCTATTTGGCAGAGACTCAACTTCTATTTCAAGTCCGGTTCACTATTGATTTTACCCTTGCCACTATTCACCAGCTAAGAACACACACACACACACACACACACACACAGACACAGACACAGACACACACACACACACCCCCACAAACACACAAACACACAACCCACCATGACTTCAGATGACATTACATTGACATTAAGTCTAACCTTAATCAAAATGACTACTTGCCTAACCCACTTACTACAAAAACTAATCCTAACCTTAATTTATACATAACTGTTCCCCAACTTCACCTTAATGTTCTTCTGTTCTAATGTACTTAAAGTTTAAAGCAAATAAATATAGAGATTCTTCACTTCACACTTTAAAAAATGTGGAGTAAGGAATTATGGAGTAAAGACTGAAAGACTGTTCTGTTCAGGATGGTTTTATGTGTGTATACAAATCTATACTTTATTGTGTCTGTCAAGTCAGCCCCACACTAGAGGATTTTCAATGGCTTGATTTTAAAGGTCCCATATTATGCAAAATCAATCAATTTTTAATCATTTAAATCCTTATATTTGGGACTCTGGAGGTCCTATCAGTCAGCAAAGTGTGAAAAAAGATGACTCACTCATGTTTTTCTGGTCCTCCTCAGTCTTAGTACAGGAGATAAAACACACAATGTTGACTTCCGCACTGACTGGGAGGTCGCAATGCGCTAAATTCCTGGAATTGTTGTCTCAGGGAGCTCTGCATTGTCCGTAAAACAGTGCTGGCGAGGGCAACGGAAAAGTCAGCGAAAAGTATTATTCTTGGCTCCACAGTGCAGCACAGAGTCCTACACAAACTTCCAGCCTCAGAGGATTTATCTGTCCAGTGGATACATGTTATATATGACGGCAATGTGCCTGCTAGAGCCTGCAAATGAACACTTCTCCAAATGCTAACTGCTGTTATCTCGTTTAATAACACGATTTCAGGGAGGATAACTTGCGTGATTTAACATGACTTCAGACTGTAAACAGACATGGAGGCGGACTGTCCCCCTTCAATTGTGATATGTCTTGCCTTTACCAGCACTGTATCTTTCACTCTCGAGTAACTGCACCTGCTCCTGCATTACTGCCTTTGGTTTGCTATCCAGCTGTCCGTGTCGTACATCTTCCATCAAGGCAAAAGAACACAGAAAATCTCTGCCACTTGATTTAAAATTCTTAAAGATAAGGAAATGAAGTACAGAAGAAGAACAGAAGGAAGCGCAACCTCCTGCTGTGAGGCTGCAGGTAGTGCTGATAGAGGAAGAGGGGGGAGGGGGGAGGGCGGAGGGCTGCAGCTAAATCAGCGTTGTGCTTGTGTACAACATGTCATCTCTGACCAAAATGGTGGAAATGTCGCTTCTCCACATGTTCGCTGAACAGTTGGTTTGATGCCGAAGCATTTACATTTATATTCAATCCAACAACTGACTAACAGCAACGTTGACCTGCTTCTGTCAGCACTAAAGCACGAGCGTGTGTGTAAGAGTGTGTCTGACTCCTCTAACCATACACATCTCTGACAATCACATGGTTTGTCAGACATAATGCATTCCCTAGCCCCTTATCCAAACATTAACCAACACAGCTAAATGTCTAACCCTAACCTTTAAGCCCAATTTATACTCCTGCGTAAAGTGCTCTACGCTCTGCATCGTCTCTGGCTGCACGAAATATTTTTAAGCGTCTGTCACTCCGTAAAGGAGACGGCAAGGGCTGTGATTGGTCCTCAGGACAGGCCGAGCTAACGCTGCTCTGTGCCGGCCACAGTGCGCACCGAGGGTCCACAGAGGTGGAGCTGATCACCACTACAACGTTGCTGCCAAACTATAAATACGTCATATCTTAATACACACAGCACATGTTTAGACTCTAAATGGCTAATTTCTCGCCTCAAATTATCTTAAAACTGCATCCCGGGACAAAGAAAAGTGAGAAATGGCCACTGTTTCAATGTTATTTTGCTGCAACAACAACAGTCTTTCTCTCTCTCTCACACCATTGCTCACTGTAGCCAGAAGCACAACAACCTTGCGTAGCAACCCCTACTGATCAGGCGGGAAAATTGCAGTGCGTATCCGTCACCACGACGGTATGAAGGCTCAAGGGGTCTCCGGGTATAACATTTTTATAGACAACTTATACTATTTATAGCCATGGGAGAGAGTGTGGGGGGGGATGTTTTCTGTATCCTAAGGGGGGCATAACAGAAAATAATTGAGAAGCACTGCCCTAACGTAACCTAATTCTAACCCTAACCCTAAATGAGGCCTCATTTCCCTGTTGGAGCCCATTTAATCTAGCAGACTGACTCATTAATAATTAACACACATAGTGACACTAAATACAAAGATATAAATATAAGACAATCTCAACTGCACAGTTGTAGGTGGACATTTTTTGCCCCAACCTCACCTTTTAAAGAACTTTGTACATTTACCTTTCACATCACTCTGCGTCTGTTGCTTCACTTAGTCACTCCACTAAAGTTTACTGGAGTTTACTTGTCACGCTCTGACAACCCACCCATTTCTATTATCAAACTCTCTTCGTGCAAAAACAGCTTTTTCCCCCTATTTCTCAATTGCATTTTTTTCTTTATTAACTCTCACCACAAAGCTCAAATCTGTATGTGTTTTTCCTCTTTTTCCTTTTATTTTTTTCCCTCTTGGCAGTTCAATTCCCACCTCGATCTCGTCTTTTTGGACACCCTGAGTGGATGACGGTGGTTAGACATGCCTGTCACTGCACTGCTAGCCAGAGAGACAGGCATCGATATATTGCCACTGTCCTGCCCCTACTCATCTGTGGAGGAACACAGCAGAGCAGACAAGGCAGAGGGAGGGATGGGAGGTGTTTGGGGGGGGGGGGGTTGAAGTTGGAGGTGGTGCCTGCCATCCTTCAGCCTGTGCTGTCTGATTTACAAGCCTATTGGATTTTAGACTAACATGAATCACTGCTCCATAGAAGCATTACTCGCTGACAGAATGGCAGAATGAATGAGACGCATCACTGTGCGTGTGTGTGTGTGTGTGTGTGTGTGTGTGTGTGTGTGTGTGTGTGTGTGTGTGTGTGTGTGTGTGTGTGTGTGTGTGTGTGTGTGTGTGTGTGTGTGTGTGTGTGTGTGTGTGTGTGTGTGTGTGTGTTTTGCCAGGACCTGCAGTTCCCATAAAGACAAAAACCTCATCCTAATGAGACAGAATCTCATTCGTGAGGGCTAAGATTTGACTTGGGATTAAATGATGTGGCTTCAACAGAGCTTAGTTAGAATCCTCTGATATACGTCGCATGTATACAGTGCAACATGTACTCGCTCCCTCTCTGACAAAAAACTGATAAGGCAGTCTTAACTACTGTGACAGTGATGAAACAACGCTTAACCCGTTGCAATACACAGTGCAGTTCACAGCTACAGGAACGTTTGAAGACTGTAAAAGTCATGTATTCATTTCATTTAGCATACGCTGGTTAGTAATATTGGAAAATGTATAAGTATCAAAACTAAAAAAAAAGTATGCGTTGCAAATAAATGGCTCTTGTGGGTGTTAATATTTAATGGCATTACATTATTACCAATGCATTAATATTTAAACAGCATCTAACACTTTATGGTTGAAGTGGAGCTGCGACTATTTATTTTTACACCCAACAAGGAGGTTATGTTTTCATCGCCGTTTGTGTGTCAACTAGCAGCAGGATCACTTCAAATGAACAAACTAATCTCCATGAAAATGTGTGGCGGGACATGACCCACGCAAGAACCCACCGCTACACAACTTTTCAAGGAAACTTTTACATTTTAAATTAATTTACACTCTTCGATCGATCTACTAATATGTGATTTGTATAAATAATCAAAATGAAATATTCAAATGGAAGTTTTGTCAAGACATTAGAAGGTCTGTGCAAAGATAGAAAGGAGGTATCGCAACCTGAATTACCTTCTTAGATTTAGTCAGGTACGACCTGGCTGCCTCCTTCAGTGCCTTCCACTCCTCCGTCTCCTCCTGCGTCACTTCCCTCCCTTCTCTATCTTGCTGCTCTTTTGCCTTTTCCAGCTGGAGGTAGCACACCCAGCCAGAGAGATACCACACCTGTGAGGCACAGAGAAAAAGAGAGATGGGCAGAGGGTGGCAGGAGGGTGTGATGCGAAGAGACAGACAGACAGACAGAGACACAGAGAGAAAGTGTTCTTTGTTGCAGTAAGTGAACAAGTGACAAGGGTAAAAAGATTTGTAACCCTCGCAGTGCACGACTGTACGAAAATCCCAGGACCTCTTTTGACAAACCTGTTTAACACACATCACACGGAATCACTGACACATTTTTCGTATCCCTTCTTGTCAGAGAATAAAAACATGATCAAATGAAATTTCCTTCGGCGAATGATCTTCCTCACATCACGAGGCTTTAGGGCTGGGTTCAAAAATATATTCTTCAATTCATATCAATATTCATTTGGAAGATCCAATAATGATTCACAAAATCCTTGCATTGATCTTTTAATATGTGTAGTCTTGAACCAGATAAACCTCCACATGCAGCTTTTCAGATGAATTTGTTGTTGTCCTCAAAACAACTGTTGTCTTCTTCTCATGAGCAAAGTATACACATTAGGGGTGGGGGAAAAAATTGATTCACATAGGAATTAAATTGTTATTATTTTCGCTATGTTAAGTTTCTATTTTGAAAAAAACACCAGTTTGTGTTATTTGTGTACAGTTTATTTGTGTAACTTCTGGGAGAAAAAGGCCTAAGCTTTTATTTATGCAAGTTATTTTTTGGTTCGGTAAGTTAGTTTTTATTTGTTTTGAATGAATAAATGTTAACTTTTGTCTTTGAGTGATCACATTATCTTATACAAACTGTATTGTTTTGATGCCATAATTTGCCTTAACACACTATGCATTGTATCAATTTTGAATCGAGAATCTTTGAATCGAATCGGTTGAATCGAGACCCTAAGAATCAGAATCGAATTGTGAGGCACCCAAAGATTTGCATCCCTAATACACATTTTGTATAAATTGCAGCATCAATTTGGTGAAAATCTCTTTCATGGCATAGAAATTGAAATATCTAATCGATAATTAATAGAAAATGTATTCCGATCAGGACCCTGTGAATCAGAATTTAATCAATTCAGGAAATCTGGAATGATACCCAGCCCTACATGTGAAAATTGAAAGGCTGTGATGTAAACTGTCTGTTTTATCTAACTGCTAATAATACCTTTGGGTACTTTGGAGGGATAAGCTTTGTAGTTTTAGATTTCTTAAAAATGGTAACATCTTCAAAAATCAATTATTTCAAAGAATTGCAGCACTGAAACACATTTTCATCACCTTGGATACAGAAATGCAATTTACCAAAAAAGTATTTTAAAATGACAAAGTAAAAAAATGTAGCATCAAAACAAAGTACCATGCAAAGGTGATGATGAGTGTATAAGGTCGTAAAAGGTCGTAAAAGGTCACATGTCTTGTGCAGCATTTCAAAGCGAATTATACACTCCGGCAAAAACCATAAACATGTAGAACTTAGATCATTTATATGACCACGGGTGCAATAAAAGGTACTGTTGCGTACTGAAGTATATTAGTTAATGTGTCCCTTTGTGAACACTAATGCTTACATTTTACCGTCAAAGTTATGTGGCAACTTTCCCTCTTCTCTGCACATTACTTTTTGCAGCCACACGTCCGGGTTAATAAGAAAAGTGCACATTAAGGTCTGCACAAGATTGATTTACACAGTAAAGCATTTGATGAAGACTTTCTTCAAGCATCATGTGGCCTTAATCCCCATATTCTCACAAGAAGACTTTCAGGATCATGTGCACTTATTTGAAGACAGCTTTAGATCCATAATTTAAATACTCTGCTATTGGTTCAAAATATACAACACAGCAACAGCTAGATTAGAGCAAGCCAGAGGAAAAGAACAGCATCAGTCAATTGCAGAACAATATAATGTCAAAAACAATAGATTATGATTATGTATTGCTCCACTGGGTCCCATAGCGAGCTGTCTTTCATCACAATACACTGTATTTGTCAGTAATTACATTTCAGCTGTAATAGAGATGTTTTCAAAGCTCCATGTACTTACAATATGGGGTAATGATTAAGACTCTTCAGATGCAAAAAACAACAACAACAACAATCCTTATCACACCATTGAGCATCACTCAAATCAAGAGAACACCTTGCAGAGTTAGATGTGAGGGAATGAAGATGAATTAATGCTTTGAAATAATCCAATTGCTCCACATAGTTCAAACAGCGAGGGGAGACCGGGGGAGGCATATTTTTAACTAAGCATGTTGAAACACACACACACCACAAACAAGCTTGTCGTCTTTCTTTTTCAAAACAACAGCCCATTAGCTGTGCAGAGTTTGCTCTTCAACCTCTTGATACAATCAAGCCCCGACTCTCATCCAACTTGGAGGTGTGTGTGTGCCTCTCATCTGAGGCCAAAGATCATCCACCCACTATTCTTCAAGCACCAAGATACAAATATTAGCTTTATTCATTATTCATGGAGGGCAGAGGCAGTAGGGACCTGCACCTCTGCCAAATCAACCATTTAGCTAACAAACACATCAACTAATGCCGCAAGTGAATTCAGAATTGCTGCTCTGCTTGCAGAGTGGGAGGCTACCCCCTGCAGCCACACTTATCAGAGCAACAGCAGCACTGAATTAATGTATTAATGTTTCAGAACCACCAAGTATTCTTATCATTAAAACATTTACTGTGCACGCAGAACCTAGAAAAAATACCCTCCTCGTGTATATTTAAGAATGAAATAACGAAATTGAGTAACTTTAGATGAAAATGTAAACTCCCTCAAAAGTGAGAACTGCTGTGTGGCTTCAAAACAGCACGGGACGTCAAGGCTAGAGAACGTCTTTGCAGATGGTCCACTGTGAAAATATTTGTGTCTCTAGCAAAGACGGTTTATGCATCAGCACTCAAAATTAAAACATGAGAAAGTTTGCCAATTAAAACTTCAGAGACTTCACTCTAACCTACCACAACCCCAGTCAGGCGCACGCATTATAAAATAAATGCTGTGTCTGTCAATCAAATCACTGGCACTATTGTCATTTCAAAGTCGAGGCACATCTTAGCTTCCATATGGTGCTGCTGAGGGAAGAACAAAAGCGTCATGAAGCGGCGGAAAGCCTTTGAAACGAGATTTGCAAGGAACTAGCTATGTTGTTCGCGCATACTTCACATCGTACAAGGGAGGCCTCCGGTTTTGAGATAACCAAGCGCAAGTCGAAGGAGGCAAGAGCTAACAAGTTATCAACCGTGTTTAAGAGAAGAAACGAGAAAGACGGAGAGAGCGCTCGCGCGCGAAAGAGAGAGAGTGAATTATGTAGCTGAACGTGTCTGTCGTGCCGTTTCTGACATCACAAATACTACTCTACCTACAAATGCAACATTGATATGACGAAACACGCTCTAAACCATGAGAACTGGTGACTGTGTGCATCGGATGTCACAGCTGTGCATCGCAAGAGTGAGTTTAAAAGTTCAGCCCCCACTGACTGCTCTCAATCTGTCAGCTGAGGTGCGTGTGCGTGCGTGGGGGGGGTGGGGGGGGGGTGAAGGAGCGAAACACCACAATGCTCTTTTATCCGACACTCAGTGACACACCTTCATTTCCGCCACTACTGACAGCGAGTATTTGGGGCGCACTGACAGCACACGGTAGCTACTGAAGCACAAAAAGTATTGCAATTTACGCAACTGTCTAATGACCATTTAAGGGTTTCAGTCATATTCTCTGTGTGTGAGGACATGCACACACAGAGGAGACACACGTACTCATATCCAGTCACGATTAACACGTTCAGAGGTGGACCAGGGACACTTGTAGCCACATTCTTTTGTATTCGCGGAGCAATTATTTGCAGAACATTCCACCTCCGCAGCTAATGTTCTCTGACCTGCATCTTTACACTTCTCAGGGCCCACATGCTGACTTATTTGCATCCACCATTGCATTATTCTATTCTATACTATATAGGTGTTAGAGCAGCATGATGAACGCCAGGCATATGGGTTTTCCTCCCACAGAAGAATGGTCGTTCGTCTCTGTGCGTTGACCCTGCGATAGACTGGCAGGCGACCTGTCCTTCTCCATATGTCAGCTGAGAGTGGCTCCAGCTTCCTGTGACCCACGAGTGGATTATAAAGTGGCACTAGACATTCTGTAACAACCGTATTTTTTAATATAGAAAGCTGATGTGTCTGCTTGTATCAACTATGAATCTAATAGCCAAGAATCCATTACTGGACAGCAACAGCAAGGACACAGTTTCTGTGCTTACCTGGACGACCTCGTCATCCTCTTCAAGAAGTCCCTCCAACACATCTACGGCCATCTAATGCAAAGGGAGAGAAAATCAGAATCAGAAATGAGTCATTTCAGTTGTAAACACATTCATGGATAATATTCAGCTTGTTCTCTGCCGCACAAACAAACAGAAACACATGGGTATTGTGCATCTCCCAGGCACCTCAGTCAATCATCGCGATCAAAAGGTCTGATAAGCTTCTATGAGGCGAGTGCCACAAACACACCCCTGTCGATATCAACAAGACACCAGACATGGCCGTCAATACGCTCTCACCAGTGCTTATCGTCTGGTCAATAGTCACTTTGGCTTCACTGTTCAATATTCATTTTCATCCATTTACTGACATTTACAGCCTATATATTCTCGGTATAAACCCCACGATACTGAGCACATAAACCTAAAACTCAGCTTGACCTACCGTCCTTAGTTACTCCACCTCTCAGACATTTCTCGCGATTTCCTCTCTATAGTGTCCTGGAGAGAGTTTCTTGGTCTCAAAGGAGTTTAATGTTCGGTGACCTTTGTCATTGTGCGTCACTGTCTGGGTCAGTTTCTGTGGGAAGTTTCTATTACAGAAAACAGAGCCCGACTAAAGTAGGCTGTGTGTTTGTATTGCTCTGCCTTTCCCATTGCAAATTCTGCCTGTGTGTGTGTGTGCGTGTGTGTGTAAGGCCCCAGGTGATGATATATTGATTTTTGTCAACTTCAGGTAGGAGTCGACTGTTAGCCAATCACCCGTGGTGAAGGGCAAGAATAAAAGTCATGCACACAGCTGTGCACATGCATACACACACCTACATTCTGCAGTAACGACACACACACACACAACAGTGAACACAACAAGCAGCACTTGTTTCTTGTTAAAGCAGTCTTATTAGCTGGAGAGATTCCTAGTTTCTTCCCCCTCCTGCTCTTTCGGCGTTCTCTTTTCATTAAGCCTGGCGGTGATAAAGAAAGGGGTGCGTTGCCTCGGTAGACTGAGGCAGACCCAGGTTAATTGAGAGTGTGTCGTTAAGGGTGTGCAAATGTGCATGTCAAGGAGTCTGCTGATTGATTGCTAGACCAATTATCTGCTGGAACAACTATTGTTCTCAATCAATTAAGGAATAATTAAAAAATACGCAAAAACAAAAACACCTAATCCCAGCTGATGAATGAATTCATGCCCAGCCTCAAAATGATATGCTTGACTATCAATGTATTGCACTAGATATAAGAGATTGGATTTAAGATCCTGGGCTTGATATCAAACAACTGATTGAGTAGGCCGTTTTGGGTTAACGGAAAAACACAAAAAAGATATCTATGAACAAGGATAAGTGAGAACTGAGAAGTGATAACCATTATATCATCTCCAGCTGCACTCTTTCCTAACAACACTGGTCAACCCAGGGGCAAATGATTAAAGATTCAGAGAATCTTAAGCAGCCTTACGCTCTAAACAACAAGATTAATATTCCTCTGAAGATAAAGGGAGAGACGGGGGGGGGGGGGAAGAGGGGAGAAATTATAAGGACGGGTTCAAAAAGGTAACATAATAAACAACGTAAAAACTGGTCCATGAACAACAATGATGCACTGCAAAGTCAGAAACATGCAGCAAAACACCATATACATGTTGTCCTCTTTATTTCAAGAGCTGTTAAAAAAAAAAAAAAAAAAAAAAGAGTACTCAGGGGAGAAACTAATTTATATTGGCTACTCTGTGTGTGTGTGTGAGTGTGTATGTGAGTGTGTGAGTGTGTGCGCGAGGGAGAGAGAGGCAATTTTGTTTAACAGAATCATTTTACCGGAGCGCACAGTCGAGACAGGAGAAAGACAAATCACTTTACAAGTGAGGGCAAGCCGTATCTGTAACACACAGAAACCCACACAAATACACACACACACACACAAACAGGGATGTCTACACTTAAGTAAATAAATCCTAGGGCTGTCAGTGGTAACTGCACTTCCAAGCAACACTGGAAAGCACAAAATGCGTTCAATCGTGGGCTAAATTTAAAAAAATACAGAAACGTTAAATGCAAAACATAAAAGCAAGTGTCAAGAGTGTCAACGATAAAGGAAGTAACTCTCCATCAGCTACTGTGACAACTACACCAGCAGACACGTTAACGTCTGTCATGAGATACCGCCTGTCTATATGTCCGTCTGTTTGCTATGTGGCAAGTCAATGAGTGGTAGTTATCTCTTTAGGACCTTTTCCAGTACAAGCACTGACCTTGTCAGGATCAGTAGTCCTCAATGAGACCGAAATCAGGTCCTAATGAGACAATCTAATTTCTTAGGAGCTAAAATTTGAATTGCAGTAAGGTTAGTTGGGCATTAACTGGTTATGGTTAAGGTTAGGAATAATGTTGGAAAAGTCATCATTTACAGGCTCTAGCAGGCACATTGCCGTCATATATAACATGTATCCACTGGACAGATAAATCCTCTGAGGCTGGAAGTTTGTGTAGGACTCTGTGCTGAAGAATAGAAATATAAAAAAGAAAGAATATAACTTTTTGCAGACTTTGTGGACTTCCGGTTTTCGGATGTTGTTGCCCTCACCAGCACTCTCGCGTGTTTTACGGACGAAGCGGCGCTCCGCGAGACAACAATTTTAGGAATTTAGCGCATTGCTACGTCCCAGTGAATGCAGAAGCTAACATTGTGTGTTTTATCTCCTGTACTTAGACCGAGTAGGACCACAAAAACATGAGTGAATCCTCTTTTTTCACTGTGCCGACTGATAGGGCCTCCAGAGTCCCAAATATAAGGATTTAAATGATTAAAAGGTTGATTTTGCATAATATGGGACCTTTAAGATGTGCAAATGAATGGAAGTCAATGCAATTTCCCAAGAAGATTCTCTCTATGAGGGCTATTGCTATCACAAAGCAGGATATTAAAACTTGAATTAAGTCAAACCATTCAGAGAACATTTGTTAAATGAAAATGTCCAAAAAACAATGACTTCACTTGAGCAGAGAAAAACAGAGAAAAACAGAGAACTGCACAGTAGAGGCTAAAGCCAGATAACGATTTGTTGTTTTCATTTATAGATGCCGTAAATGATTAATAGATAACCAAAACTCTCTTTTTCTTCTGTCTGCTGATTGATATACAAGTCATCTCAGTATAAGTAGTTTGTCCCATAAATAATCAGGAAAAAAGAAAAGAAATGAAAAATGTATGTCGCAATTTGCCAAAATGCTGCTTTGCTCTGGCCAACATTGTTTTACAAACACAAAAGAAAAACATTCTCCCATATGTGCAGATGGAACCTAAGGCCAAAAGTAGAATTTTTAATATCAGTCTATAATTGAACTTTTAAGTGAAAATTAAACGTTTCACACATTTTCAAAGCAATTATAATCTCAAAGTGTGCTTGTCATACTGATATTTGAGGAAATTATGTTGTGATCATTTATGTCACTGTGATATTTCTATTATTGTCGTTATCGTTTTCACAGCACTTCAATTGCGGTTGTTTTAAATGTGCTACAGAGATCAACTTTACTTACTTACATTTTTAATCACACCCAACCCTAATGGAAGCAAATGTTGAGCATTTTCAATTATAATTAACCACTAATTCAAACTGTTGTCATTTACTATCAAATAGGTGTTATAACACAACAGAAACAGGCTCAGAAAACCATTCAGTTTAACAATCATTGCCACAGAGTTTTGTCACAGCTGCTTTCAAGCATCTGTCACGCTCATTCTCCATTTCCCGAAAAATAACAAATAGATTTAACAAGTGTTTCTCCTCAAAAACAATCAAAAGGGGAAAACAAATCGCTCCTCTTCCAGATGAAGTGGCACAGATATACATATTTGAGAAGAGCAGCGCATGATGTTTTCATGGATTCATTAACCCACATTGCCCTCACACAGACTATAGGAAACAATTACATCGTGTAGCTTTTTAGCATCATTTAATGCAATGGTTTCCATGATCCTGACTCCGTCTACAATCTGCCATAAAATATCCACACAGTGAGGAAAAATGACTTGCTTCTTGTAAAGCTTTTCAAGTCCTCTTTGAGCTTTCAAACTGAACAGAAAAGCTCTCTTTGAAAAAGATTTATCCATTAGATCCAACAATTGTGGCAGCTGTGGCCTTGACAGACATTGCATGTCTAAGAGAAGACTGATTATCCAGCACTATGCTATTATTTAAGTGCAAAACTTTCCTTCTTTGAGGTTTAGCATTTTTTTTGCAGAGGTTACCCATTGGCACCAACTTGCTGGACCATTTCTTTATATCACATGAAAATGAATACCCTGTAACTAGGGCTGAAACAATTACTCGATTATTTATCGATTACTAAATGAAACTATTTTGATAATAGATTAATCGGTTTGAGGGTTCTTTTTTAATTATTGAGACAAGCTTTCGGATTTTTCAGCTTCTTAAATCTGAATATTGTCTGGTTTATTTGATCCATGTGGCAAAAAAAAATCATTAAAACTGAATAATGTTGGTTTGGGGACAAACCAAGACATTTAAGAACCGTCATTTTGAGGATTTAAAGGTGCATTATGTAATAAATCTAAAGCAACTGGCCATAAAATCCTCCTAATATGTCACAGAGACTCAGGAATAATGTTCATATAACAAACTGAACTCACCAACAACAACAGTACAGCCAAAATATTTGCATTAAAAAATATATTTCGCAGACTGCAAATCATGTTTATGTTTTGAAATCATGTTTTTGGCATGTGGCGCCACCTACCGCCGTCTACCAATCATTGCAGTCAGTAGAGTCTCAGCTGCCGAGCAACCACGGGTTGCCAGTTACGTCAGAAAACGAAACCTAAAAGACCTCGGTATTTTGAGTTTGAATGTAGTAACCGTTTTTGGCCACATTCTTACATATGGCACCTTTTAAATTACTAATTCTGTTATTTTCTGGACCAGAAAGACCAATTGATTATGAAAATAATTGTTAGCTGCAGCCCTACTTGTAATGACTAAAACTAAAAGAAAGGGAACAAAGCAGAGGTGCCATTTTATGCACAGCAAAGGCCAAATGAGGATCTTCTCCAGACTGTCACCTATCAGCATAAATGATGAAACGTTATTTATGCACCACAGCCACCCACTAAGGAAAACATCTCTATCATTTTTGGTGATTAAATCAATCACCACCGTGCACTGAAATGTCAACTTTTCTTTCCAATAACTATCAACATATGATTATGACATACTGATTACCTAGCCAAAGTAATCATATTATGAAATTTTATTTTGGCAGATGATCCCTCTTCACTACAATTCAAATTCAACCCACATCCTGCACTGAATATACGAAGCCAAACTGCATTCATCAGAGTTACTTTGCAATTGAGACAGACAAGTCCTTTTGGGCAAAGAATGCTGTAGTTCTGCTTCTGTGTCTGCTATTTAAAGGTGAACTTAACAAGAAATGCCTATTTACTATATAAAGCCCACGGAGAACACAAGTACATTGGTTATGTTTCAAAAACCAAAATAATTATTCATCAGGGACAAAAAAATTGTCATATTCTGGCATAACTACAAACTTTACAGACTGGAAGTACACAGCTTTGCACAGTGTTTATATTGTGAATAGATTCCTAATCCACAGGAAGAGATACTGAGCACAAAACTAAGACCGAGTGTTTGTACGAGTGACAAAAGAGCAGAGGGAGGAAAAGGGAGAAAGGATGTAACTGTCAAACTCAGCAAAGTCTCAGTCTGTGAGAGACAGATAAAAAAATATCTTGTTTCTTGTCTCTTTCAACCTTTAACCCAATTACCATCAGAAATGTGTAAATCTGAAAGCTGATGGCTGCGAGCGAATGTGACCAAAGTTGTGCGCACGGATATTTATATCCAGACGTGTGTTTGTGTGCACTGCACAAATATTCATGTTATGAAGTGCTCAGAATTTCTGCAGTTTGTGTTTCCAGCTTGATGACACCAACGGGATGATGAAGACAAACGACATGTCAGAAACCGTGGACCGAGACATTGTAATTTTACTGATACACCTGACAGCCCATCTTCCCCACCACACATTTACACACACACACACACACACACACATATTACAGAAGTTGAGGCATTTCTTCTTGTGTACTGTTTGTGTAATCTCTAAACTGCTGGTCTTCTAGCTATCAGGGAAAATGACTTGAGCATTAACGTTAATGAGTGTTAAGATGTTTTTAGTACCAAACCAAAGATACTGAGCCACTGAAATAGAACCCATAATACCATAAACTGATGAGTAATTTATTGGACAAGGACACTGTATCACATATATGGCAGCCATTCATCAGAATAAAGATTTCTCCTTCCTTTTTCCCCCTCATCCCTATTCCCCTGCATGGCCCCTTACCCCTTTCCTGCTCAGTAAATACCGCTCTTCAATTATTGACACTCAACTCTGAAGGGGATAAAGACAAGGCAAGGGCTTCCCAGCTTCAATGCTATTCAGCAGCAAAGGAAAGTACACAAACACATGTACACAATAATACAAAGAACAGGCTGCGCCCCATCCATGAGGCACAAACACACACACACACACACCGACGACAACATCACAACGTGAGAGCAGAAAAACATTTTTACCTCGTATTCTTCTGATTCAATGAGCAGTTTGGCCGTTGTGATGCGAGACTCGTACGGAGGAACCTCACTCTGGAAATAAAACAGGACAAGATCAACACCCTTGCAGTGAGGGTTTGCACAAGCGTCCACTGACATCATTCCTTTGTCTGTCTGCTTAAAACATTTGAAGTGTGATGAAGGTGTCAGCAGTTGTATGTAACTTTTAAAGGGGACATATTATACCCTATTTCTCAAAGTGAACCTAGTTCCCTGGTGTCCTAACGAACATGTCTGTGACATGCTTTGGTCAAAATACCATAAGGATGAAGCACCACAGCAGTTCACTCACCCTGCCAAAACAGCCCTGTTCAGAACGCTCTGTTTAGTAGTATCTCTATAGGCCCACCTTAAAGGTCCACCTTAAAAAAAAGTTAAACGAAACATAAGGGACAGGAAATGACATCAGCCACAGAGGCTACTGGGAGCTAACAGCAGTTAGCATTTGGAAAAGTGATCATTTGCAGGCTCTAGCAGGCACATTGCCATCATATATAACATGTATCCACTGGACAGATAAATCCTCCGAGGCTGGAAGTTTGTGTAGAACTCTGTGCTGCACTGTGGAGCCAAGAATAGAACTTTTCGCAGACTTTTGGTTTTGGATGTCGTTGCCCTCGCCAGGACTTGCATGTTTTTAAGGAAAAAGCAGAGCTCCGCGAGACAACAATTCCGTGAATTCAGCGCATCGTGACGTCCCAATGAGTGCGGAAGTCAACATTGCGTGTTTTATCTCCTGTACTTAGACTGAGGAAGACCACAAAAACATGAGTGAGTCATCTTTTTTCACACTTTGCCGACCAATGGGGCCTCCAGAGTCCCAAATATAAGGATTTAAATGATTAAAAAGTTGATTTTTCATAATATGTCCCCTTTAAATATAGGAATAAGGAATATCAGTTAGATTCAAACCATCGTCTAATGAGTTCACACAATGTTGATTTAACCCATCAGAGTTTTATTTTCATATCGCTGGTGACACAGAGTGACACATTTTACAACACAATTCAGGGAAGGCAGAAGCATAGGGTTAGGGTTAGCTACACTTGTAAAGCGAGTTGGCAGCAAACCATAGATTAAGGAGTCATTCCCAGATCTCTGAAACATGATTACGGTAAACAAATAATCAAGCGGAACTTTGCAAGTGTGGTCGGAGTACATATTTTTTACAACACCACCGTATAAACATCACCTGCCGCTTTATCTTCACCGTTGTAAAAACAAACCAGTGACGCTCACCACTCCCTTCGCTTTTCCTGACCATGTGCATTTGTTTTTAACGGAGACGGCGAACACAAGCCGTGGAGCCACGTCCATGCCGTTTTATTAATGTTTCTTTTTTTTGTTTGTTTTTTTTGAAAAAAAAAAAGCTGGTTTTGAGGTTTACTCGCATGTGGCTCTGCCATGATGAACGTCTCACCGAACAGTCACACATTCATCATGCCGTGATCTTATTGCCAGTACCTGGCAAGGGTGTGCGTGTGTCTAGTACTGTAAAGCAATTTGTGTTTCTTGCGTGACCTCCCACTTATGATAACTAACCCGGGCACACGGCCCTATCTTGGCAAGGCTGGTTTTCCGCTAAAAGACGGTAGGGGAAATGGAGACAGCCCTCAATCTCCCCCGCAACAAGCCATTTAACCATCACGATGACTCTGAATTTGTTAAATTAGGGTAAAAATCCTGCATCCTTAAAGAAGAGGATGCAGGATTTTTAATCTAACCCTGGTTCGCTGAAACATAAGTGAGGTTGAGAGACACTGCAACAAATATAGAAAGAGAAAAGTTGAAATATGGACCTAGAATCCTTAAGCTCTGCCTGGCTCACCTGAGCCACGGGTTAAGTCTAGGTTGGTGGTGACACTAGCATTGTTTTTGCGACAGTTGTTACACACTGAAGCTTTAATTTGAAATCAACCTAGTACAACACTGTAAATTTACTACAACTGGGATTTCAATCTTCATGTAACCAGCTAATTAGATTTGCCCACTTCTAATTGTTAACTGGTGCCATATATTAGGAGTAATTCAGTGAAATCCTTTGGGTTTTTTTTTCTTGTGTTACCTTCTTGTGTACATTTCATGCACAAACATACGAGTTGGAGAAGTATTTGCTCGGTCTTAATTTTTTTTTTATTATTATCCCCTCACTTTATAATCTCTTACTTTTCATTTCGCCTGCTGTCCTTATGTGTGTGTTTACTGCACAGTGACAATCCAGTTAGATGAAAGTGCTTTATAAATAACTCAGGATCTTATGAGGTCTGGGTTGATGTCAGAGGAAAATACCAAGGCCAGCGTCAACTCACCTGCATGCATCCTTCTGTGCTGGAGGAAGCAATGCTCTCCTTCTGGGCAGGGAGCCACAACGCAACGCTCTTCAGCAGGTATTCTTTGCCTTCCTGAAGAGAGAGAAATGCATATATATATATATATTTAAAGTTCACAGAAACACAAATCAGCAGGATTTAATAAAAATAAAAAAAAGATGTTCTTCTTCAGGCTGCATCGAGAAGGATCTATAAGTCTAAATTAAGTTTGGATTAATTGAATATGAAATTAGTTTGTTCATATATATTCTGAAATGTTACCACAGGATTAGAAAAGAGCCTTCAGCTACTGGATGTGGGGTTCTGTAAAAGGTATGTAGAGTCAGCCTGACCCCTGCTGCTTACAGCTAGTATTACAGATCCACTTCAGTTCTAAAGTTTCCTCGTCTGGGGAAGAAACATTTTTCACACGGTTTCATCTAACCAGGTTTTGAGATATTCACTGCCGACATATTGCCTATATATATATATATATATATATATAAAAAAATTCTAAAGCCGTTCTTTTCTACAGCATATGAGTAAAAGGAGAAAACCTTGTTTTACTTTTAAAGAATACATTTCAGACAGTTTTCAGGTTTCCCAACAGATGATACAGCGAGGTTATAAAAGAATTATTGGAATATATTAACAAGGACATTTCTCTCGACTGTGAAGAAGCTGCACAGTATTATTTACAAACCGAGTTGAATAGACTGCTTCCTCATCCTTTTTCTTTATTAGATGACGACATGAACACAATGATCTGCCCAGTAATTAACATTTCTATTGGCATGACCCGATTGTGTACGTGTGTGTTTATGTAAGCGTCCATCTGCTGATTAATCGCATACAATTCAATTTGCTCAGAATAATTAACTCAGCAGATTCCTGCTTTAATGTGGTGATAATTCATAATGAATGTGTAAGAGCATGCATGCGTGTGTGTGCGAGTGAGTGTGTGTGTGAGTGAGTGAGTGAGTGTGTGTGTGTGTGCTGACCTGGTTTCTTTCTGTACTGAACAGGTAACTGGCCATGAGCTGTAGAGCCTCTGGGTTGTCATGGTGATACTGTAATGCTTTCTCAATAAAGTCTTTGCACTTGTCTGCAGCTCCTTCTTCCATGCTACACACACACACACACACACACACACATTATTAGACAGCGACATTAAATGGATGTTGCATGTGTCATAGGTGTAAGTCTGTTTTCACCAGTACCAGAGGTCTGTTAGATAAATCTCGGCGAGTGAGCAGTAGGCTACACTAACATCCTTCGCTGTTGGAAGATCAGTGTCCTCTGGTTGGGCAGCAGCTCCAGCCTGAGCCTGTTTAAAATAACAGAGATCGAGCCAGATAAATCAAACGTTAATAAACATGAATATTGTTATTACAAAATGAAGAAACACCGAGGAAACTCTATCTGGCCAGGCTTATTTCATCCACTCTGCCATATTGACTTAATCCAGGCATATGATTTGCCTCGTGTGCTTCTGGCTCCAATATAAGGTAATTTAATGCATCAGAGTGAAACACTAATTGTCTGGTCATATATGGATGAAGGCTGCTTAAGTTTCCTAGTATTTCGTCACACCCTGTGCTTTATTGGGGCAACTGAACAGAAAGAAAGATTTCAGCAACATCTACACTTATGCTTCACAAAGTAGTTGCAGAAAATGATGCTTTATAATGACTTATATGTGTAAAAGAGGTTTCATTTTTTTCACATGAAAGAAAAACAAAGAATAAAGCTGTGATGCCAGAGATTGTCATTCCATTTCTTTACTTACTGAAAATAATATCCACAGCTACAGTAACATTACATAATATTTCAGAGCACCTTTACACTACAACATAGTTATATGGAAAAAATATGCCTTACTATTTACATTATTCTTGCACAAAGATGTAAACATGTTGTATTAATCAGAGTAAATTTAAGTGTTACATCTTTATTACATGCCATGGTACAATATAATACAGAGGACAGATTTGGATAAAAATTAATGTGGGAGGCAGGTTATGGTCCAAGGAAGAAACGATGGGGATCCAGACATGGATCAAAATTCAGGGGGTTTTTTTGTTTGCGAGATAGGTGAGTATATGGACACTTAGCAGCCTTGAGCTTTGTGTGTTTGAAAAATTAATAGAGATAGATCTTTGGGAGTGATCCACAAGCCAGGATCAAAAGGCTGTTCAAAATGAAGGCTCGTGTATAATGATGCTCAACCACTCTTAACTATCAGTCCCAGCTGAGGAGACATTGGTGTTCCATATACGAGTGAAGTTATTTATATTTATATACCTTTTTAGATACTGTTTTTACAACAGTTAATGTTTATTACAAATGTCTTCGCACACATGTTTGTCTATTCTGATCATGATAAACAGATAGAAACAAATTATCCAACAGCACCCTCTTGTGAAGACATATAATATTACATTAAAGTTTTGACTGGTGTCTTCTCTCCATCTGTAAACACATCTAAATCAACCCCCAAAGGGAATGAATGTGCTTTTGTGTACATGTTTGTTAGTGGGAACTCACAGTGGTCTGTGCTTGTTTGTCCAATGCAGACAGTAGGACCTGTATCCCTCTGGTGTAGTAGTCTGCAGCCTCCTGGCCAGTGTGGATCTGTCCAAGGTACATGTACTTACTGTGGCCTACATCAGGGCTCAGCTCCACTGCACGCAGAAAAGCTTAAAGGTTTGGTCAAGGAGGCAACAACAGCATAAGAACGACACAGAAATGCCACAGCTGAATTACTGCCACGAGTCAGTGCAAGACTATTTAAAAGATATTCCCTTCGCCTTGGTGGCGTCTCCTTGTTCAGAGCAGATGTGTCCCAGCATATCGAGAGCTTGCAGATTGGTGGGCTCCACATCCAGTGCTCGTTGGCAGAAAAGGCCAGCCATGTCAAAGTCAAAACCGTCCATGCATTCCTCTGTCTGCACAACATCAAACATGTAACAGGTGACCAAGATTAATACATACATACATACATACATACATACATACATACATACATACATACATACATATACCTTAAAGACATGCTAGATCTGAGTGTCTTCTTTGTTTATGTTACCTTCTCTAGTAGCTGCTGAACAGTGTACTTCTCAGCTGTCTTCTTCTTGGCTTTCTCATGCATTCTAAGTTTCATCCTGTCCTGGGGTGATAACCCAACAAATCCTGCATCTCCTGTGATGAAACAGAGGAATCGTTGTTTCGGGAATTCATTCGAGTTCCTCAGGGGAATACACCAAAGTAAATATATATCGACTGCTTACTGTCATTGTGATTGTAACATAACACACTGCAATAACAGCTAGCAAAACTATACTTATCAACACTTACCCCTGGTTGGGCGATTCTCTTTCCTCTTCGGTTTATTTTTCTGTTTGCCCTTAGCCTGTCCTCCCATATCGATCAACAACACGTCTTATATGAACACAATTTCTGGCTTAAAAACAGACTTTGCTGAAGTGTAGATCTCAACACGCGTGAAAAGCAAGATGTTTCGAAGGTAAGCGGTACGCATGCGGCGAGAGTCGACGCTACGGAAGCAGGTCGTGGACAAACTTGAGTGGTTGTGAAGCAGTTAAAAAGACACTTTTAATGACGTATAAATTACGTGTAATGTTTTTAAAAGGGCGATTTCGCTTTGAACTTCCACATTGAAGAGGCTATCTGTCAAATTAAGTGGTTTATTGAACGGAATGTAAACCAGTTGAACTGTGCTGTCTGTGTGTGCGGGTGTGCAATATGATTGACAAGCGTGTTGACCAATGAGATAACGCGTTGAGTCTGTACCCGGTGACATACAAGGAAACGCTCTGAAATGTTAACCAATGGGCAGACACGTCACATTTACGCACAGTTTTTTTCATAATTCCGTTGTAAATAAACGAATGACTGAGGCGCTGGCGAAAGTGCAATTAGTACAAAAATATATAATACAACACGGAAACCTTTTACTCGACTGTGTATCAAGGTAATTACCATTTAACGCATCTAACCATTGACAGGAAGCGTGGATTCATTCAACAACTGTCCCTTCATTTGTGTGAAGTTGTTGAATGACAAAGCAGTGGAAGATTAGCTGCTAGTAGTCATGCTAATGCTATTTGCTGACATTACTAAGCTAGTTCAGTTCTTATCAATGTCTTCAACAATAATTTCACATCAGCGTTAGAAGGTAAACAACAGCGTTAGTGGTAGCTCACGGGAATCGTGTTCTTAATGCTTTGTTTTTATCAACTATGTATGCCAATGTAACTGTTAGCTTCATGCTCGTTGGTACTATACGAGCTAGTGTGTGCAATGGTATATTGATGATTTAGAAGTGAACCCAAGCAGTCTGTGTCAAATATGCTTTCTCTTAGCATTGCATATTTGTCTTAACGCGTGTTGTTGTACCATTACTCTGAAGCTGTCGTGGCTACGTTGATGTCATTCCCACCCGCCAGTTTGCTGCCAGCCACTGGAGTCAGACAGTCAGACAGCTTGTGGCCAATGCCACAGGCTCGACCTGCCGAGGGAAGTGGACTGTCGAGAACATCAAGAAGAGCTAGCAAGTTGGTCTCATCAGACCTCTGTTATCCCACACTGGTTGTTGGACTTAAGTGGGAGGGCCAGTGGATTTACCTGAAGCGAAAGTAGTCATGTCTGAGTTAAATAAAGAGGTGGTGGATCTGGTGTGGGGGAGGTCCTTCAATGGAGGAGTGTCTGCCTCAATCTTCCGTAGATGGAGTCAAGGTAGGATGCTAATAAATAAAGGTTAGACCTTGTAACAACATCAGACACATCTGTACATTCAGACAGAAATACTATTTTTTCTTGTGGTTAATGCCAAGTGTGACCAATCATGCAGGGTTTAGGGCTCTCTGCATATGATTGAATTGCTGGGATGGATGTTAATACCAGGTTTGAACAGTGCTCAGTCTGGTGAAGCTCTTTTGCATCAGAGGAAATATGACTTATTTAAATCGTAAAACTGGAGAAAGCCCTTGGAGCCCTCGGTGGAGCACAAACCTTTGCCAATGTAGCTCAGTTTGCCCACAGTGTCAATACAGTCAAGTGGTGATCTCTGTCTGGACAATCAAAATACATTTAGTTCTTCCTTGGGCCACAACCTACATAACCAGAAAATATAATATAATATTCCTCCTGGCCTTTTGATTAATGCTGTTCACAAAAAGTCAGAAAATTACAACCAGAAACAAAATCCTTGGTGGAAGTAATAATAATAACAATCATACTGATCCAAATTGATCTAAGTTTTTATGCTGTCTGAAGAGAATCATTTTTAGACCAGCACTAAAAAGAACAGAACATATTCATTGATGCTGTTGCACATCAATAGTTGGCTCTTCTGCAAAGTTAAGCCTGAATGTTCTCTCCTGGCATTTATCAGTATGTCTACATTAATCAAACTGCCACTTATCTGGCAATTATAGAATTAGATGGATAGTTTTTAAAAAAAAATAAAAAATAGTGGAAAATACTTAAACCCCATAGTTTAAGGTGACTTTATCAAATGTCTTCATCAAGAGTTTGAAGTCCCAAACTCCGTTCACAATCAGAATCTTTGATTTTATCTTTTAAGTGTCTGAACTGTTAATTGATGAGAACATATTTGTCTTCATCACAGGGTTTGTATTCACTGAGAATGAGCACACAGCATTGGAACAGTTTGAAGGAGGACCATGTGCTGTCATTGCACCTGTCCAGGTGACTATATTTCACTGGCTAGATGGTTGATCCTGAGTAAAAATAATTATAAGTTTGTGTTGGCAAAGTATTTTCAAAACAATACTCAGAAAAAAGTGCCAGCAATTATTTTCAAGTGTGTATTTCGTTGCAGGCTTTCCTCCTAAAGAATATCCTCTTTAACAGAGAATGTTCAAACTGGAGGCAGATTTCGGGTAGGTTTTTCCTCAGAAACCCCTGTCATTGTTGTGCTTTTCTGTAATACACTTGAGTTGCTCATAAAGTGTTGCATGTTTCTCTATATGTCTGCCAGAGGAGGAGCAGAAAACAACCCTGTGTTCCACACTGAGCGAAATCCTGGAGTCTGCTTGTTCTAGCCCCACCACAGGGTTCAGCCTGGTGACCTGGGCAAAGGGACAGAGCCCATACACTAGCACAAAGACACAGCCACAGTCACAAACACAGGACGTGCCAGAGCCAGAGAGCAGCCAGACGCCACAGGGGCAGCAACCCAGTGAGTCCTACATATGTCAAATTCAAATGCAAGACGCACATTCTTTTGCACAAACATGACTGTTTACTTAACTCCTGACAGAATCATATTCACAAAAATTAAATTTAAATGATTAACTATGAAACAGTGTGGAGTGTTGCTGTGTCAGCTCTGATCCTGCAGTGTGTGTTTCCTTGTGCCTAGCTGCTCTGGCTGCAGAGGATCTTGGCTTTGAGCGATTTCACAGTGTTCTTCAGTAAGTAACCTGTAACCTGTTTTCTCACCACAGCTAACACCTTGCATCTTTATACTCATACTGTTTATTCCATCTAAATAAACTGTAAAGGGACTGAATGTACCAGAATGTATCTGTTTGTCAGTGGGAATTCAGTGTGTTTGTTTGTTCAATGTAGACAGTACCTGTACCCCTTAACTGAAAAAAAAAAACTGCAGGTTTCTGTAAGAATAAAGACTTTCTTTATATAATTCTTTATATACTTGTCATTATGCAGCAATAGAATAGAGAACTACATATTTCTCAGAAGATAGTATCAGCAGAGAGAAGCTTTATGTGATCAATCTTTTAGGCTTGGCTTTTACATAGAATTAGCTGTTTCACTTTCTTGCTGAATCAGCTCTCTCACTGATTGCCTAATAAAAAAAAATACCCGTTGCTACCTTTTTTACAGATGTAAAGTCTGTCACACACTAAAAAACTAAAACCTAACTAAATTAATGCAATGCTACATTTGCCAGAGTATTATTGAAATTTTATCATTCTTCACACTGGCAGCTGAAACCACTGTCAGCTAAAAAGTAATGCTGACTCACTATGAAGTGCACTATAACAAGGACAACCCCACTAGATAGCTTTCCAAGGTGGAGCAAAAGTGGAAAGTGGGGTCCAAACAGATGAGATCCTTTTTGTCAGTTCATTTCGTAGATTTATGCCACATTGGGGAAGTTATCTTTACTAGCCTAGCATGTCAGATACAGTTCAGTCTCATTGGCTGTGACATTGTGAAAACCAACAAATCTTTTCTCCTTTGAGTGGCTCATAATTCATCTTGATGTTTGTCCTGCCTCAGCAAGCGGATTGTAATATCAGTGTCAGATTTAAGAGAGGAGGTGCTGTCTCTTTACCACACCTGGAGGGGGTGCTGTGGAGTCTTGCTTTTCCTCTACTCAGTCATCCTAACCAAGGTAATCTACATAACATGTGTGGAGGATGAGAGACATGTTAGATGTTGAATGATGAAATTGGTGATGTTGTCTTTCTTAGAAATTTAAATTAAGTGATAATTTAATTTTTATATTTTAGAGCCTCGAATATAAATATTTTTAGTTTTATTTTTGAGCTGTTTTAATTTGCTGGTCTGCCTGACCCTTTGTGTGCAGGGAATAGAAAACATACGGAATGAGATCCAGGACACAATGGAGCCTCTCATAGACCCTGTGCATGGTCATGGCAGGTATGTGAACAGCCTAGTCCATCTAATGTAGACAGTTAGACTAGTTTTCTGTGTTATGTATGTATTTTTACATTGGGTATTTACTCTAAAATCATTTAACGCTTAATTGATAATGCTCTTCTTATCTGTCTTTTGTAGCCAGAGCCTGGTTAATCTCCTTGTAACTGGCCATGCTGTCTCTAATGTCTGGGATGGAGACAGAGAGTGCTCTGGCATGAGTAAGACTTCTATGTAGTTACAACAAAGTATCCACACACAAACATGTCATATTCTCTCTCACACACGCACATGCGCGCACACACACACACACACACCCAGAGCTCAGTTTTGTGGCCTCAGATTTAAACTACATCCATCCGAGGGTAATAATTCACATTTTCCACAGAATTGCACGAAAGACCCAAATTAATGCCAGTTTGACAATATATAACAACCAAATGTTTTGTCAATTCCTTTCTTCTTCCTGTCTTGTAGAGCTACATGGTATTCATAAGCAGGCATCAGTTGGCTTCCTCACACTTATGGAATCACTTCGCTACTGCAAGGTAAAGACACATCCAAGCTCTGAAAACATAATGCAAAAAGAAAAGTTTTTTTCTTGATTGATGATTCTAGCTGGACACACATTGCATAAAGTGAGAAAGTGCCAAGTAAATTCATTATTTGTCACTGTTACTTGTGATTCTGACATGTGGCGCATTTCCAACATGTACAGCACATTCCACAGGGAAAGCTCTTATACACAAGTATGTGTTTGGGATGAATAGTTCGGTAAACTCCATACTCTGACTACTCTTTCATTATTTGGCACACATGCATTGAAACATACAGAAAATAGATCACAAAACTGATTTAAAATACATGTAATGTGACCGAAATGAACTCTTATAATATACATTTCATTCCATTTGCTTTTCAAATATTACTGTGCTTCATAAATACTTGTTACATGTTGAACTGTCTGTGATTAATGATGAAAACTTCTCAAAATAGACAAACATTTTTAAGCATTCCCTTTCTTCCTTTGTGTGTGTGTGTTTTAGGTCGGGGCATTCCTCAAGTCTCCAAAGTTCCCTATTTGGATCCTTGGCAGCGAAACACACCTCTCTGTGTTTTTCACCAAGGCAAGTGAAATATATTCATACATAAGTGTGCACACTTCTTGTTTCACACAAAGAGACACTTGGTGTGTAATACAAGAAAAAACAAAATATGGATTGGGTTTAACAGATTTAATGTAGTCCAAGCCGGATATCAGCTAGGTGGAAAAAGAGACAGAAAGGGAAGCGAGGGGAAACGAGCTCAGGAGATATTCATATATGGCCAGTGTTTTTAAAGAGTAAAAAAAAGACATGGACAGTAATCTGCATGGTTTCTCACACACTATTTTAATTTCTCAACCATCTGTGATCTGAACAATGTGTTAAATGTAATGTATGACCATGACGTAAACTGCTGAACTTGGACTTCATTGACAGCCTCCTTTTACAGGATATATCTGTCTCCCGTCAGTGTCAGGTTTGGTCCGACAAAGTGGATCACAATTTTTTTCTGTTTCTGGTAATTGTTCATAAAAGCATGTTTTTGTTGAACAAGAAGTCCTAGGTGTTCAGAGGACCAACAAGAAAGGGACGGATTTGAATTTTTTAGAAACGAGTAGATCCTAATACCAACTTATAATAAAAACTAGGGCTAAAGCACTCTTTACAAGTTGTTGCTCTCTGGAGACTCATATTTCAAAAAACTAACATTCTCTACTACAGAACCACCTCTTAAGTCCTTCGAAATTACAACTTCAGAGTAAGTTGGGGGTTTTTTGGTGTAAGGCTTTACAATGACGAAAAAACAAAACAGGAACCAGGTTAATGATGTCAAAACTTTTGGAAATTCTTGGAAACATGCCATCGTTAGACTGGAGCAGCTCAGATGCTCATATAAACTTGAGCACTAACATGCATGTACTCGGCTATGCCACAAGATACAGAACGCTCACTCAAATTGAGGTCAGTCCTGCGGTTGTAATGTTGAGAGAATGCAATCATTAGTTCACTGCTCCTGTGGATATGTGTGTCTCCATTTAACCTTACAGTCAAGCAAGCATGTTTATCATCTCTATCAGTCACCATGTAATACAATACATTGCTGTAACTTGTATATTAAAGCTGGCAGTTTTGGCTGTAGTAAATTGATTATCTCTGCTGTTGTGAAAATGGAACCAGATAGACTGAACGATCCCAGGCAGTCATCTCCGTAATAATGCCACACCCTTAAAATACCATTGATTAAAAGCTCAGTTACATGCATACAGCCCAAGCCTGCTAGGTGAGCGGATCATATGTTGCCTTTGTGATGACCCACTGTCGTCATGCATGCGCTGATGACTTACCGATTGCTACAACTCCCCCGGCACTAGTGACATATTCACATATACACACACTCACAGACTGATTCTCTCAAACACATTCCAGAAAGCAGGGAACCTAATCCTGATTAGCATTAGTGTTGTATGTGTGTGTAGCTTTAGGTGGATGGCTTCCTGTAGGGAATGCGATTCCGGAGTTCCCATCTGGATCCATTTGTCCCGCTTAGAGACACACACATGCATGAATATACTGACGCACACAGCTGACATTACACTGTGCCGGCCCAGGTGGAAAGGGGGCAAGGGCACCTACTCTCTGAGACCCTGCCCTCCCTGAAAGGGAATCTATGTTTAGGGTTAATTTGAAGCACTCTGACATTTCCCAGCCTTCATGTTACAAAAATACATGCTACCTGGTTATACGGCTTTTAGCTCCAATATTGAGCCGTCAACAAAAGCAGAAAACCTGATCCCTGTCTCCGATGTGTCGGTGGCTTCTTCTGTCTGACATTGGGGACGGGTGTGTATTCTCCTGAGTCGCCGTCGGTGTGTGACCATAGCTTTCAGACCATCAGCTTAATAGCATTAGTGTTTTTATCTAATCTGCCTACACAAAGGCCATTCCACCATCTCTGATCCTGACTACAACACCCCCCACACTATCTGCCCTATGGTGAATCGGTGTGTGTATATTGGATTTAATGGGATCTGTTTTTGGACAAGACTTTCTGAGACGCCAGAGGAAAGGTAGAAAAGACAAGACAGAGAGCGCAGAAGGAGAGGAGGGACAGGTGATGGATGAGACGTATCATACGTTCAGTTTAAAAAGATTAATTCTTACTTCCTTCCCCCCTCCCTTGCTATTTCCTTTGAAGTATCTATCCACTCCACTACAGTGGATCAGTTGCCAAAGAGGCATCTCCAAACACACCTCAACCAACCACTTCAGATTATTGTTCCCTCATGGGAAGGAAAGAGGAAGTAGGAAAGTAAAAAGGAAGGATGCAAGAGTGGGGCAGTGGCCACTCAGGAAAGGCAGTGGGGGTGATCCTCTTGTGACATTTCTCATCACTCTTTACTCTCCTCTTGCTGAGTGATGAGATTCACAGGCCGTATCTCTGCTTCTCGAGGGACTTGCAAGTGTGTGTTTGTGTGTGTCTGTGTGTACAGTAGTTGTGTTCTGGGTCAGTGATTTACTAGTGGGGAGAGCAGCCGCTCTGTGTCCCACAAGACACCAGCTTGGTTCACACACAATGGCCTTCAAGGAGCAGCAACATATGGCTGAAATGGGTGTGTGTATATATATATATATATATATATATATATATATATATATATATATATATATATATATATATATATATATATATATATATATATATATATATATATATATATATATATATATATATAGTTTTCAACTGTGGTCTTCACTCAATGTAACTTACTTGTGTGTCAAAGCCATGAAAAGAACCTTGTCCATAGAATCATATATCACAGATAAAACATTCTGTTCTTCTGTCCTCCAATAAATTTCCAATAATTAATTTAAAACAAAAAAATGAATTTGTGTTCTTTCTGATAAACAGACTTCTAGTTCTAGTCTCAGTATGATGAGAGGGTGCGGGCCGCACACAAACACAAAATAACAAAGCAGTGGACATTACCAGTCATTAATAATCTGTGACAGCTCAGACTAAAGGCCATTATAGCAGAATGAAAGGCACTCTCTGTTCGTGTGTGTGTGTGCCGCATTATTCCTCCTTTTCCCCTGAGTGTTTGTCTCTATCATAGGATGTATCATTACACTACAAAACGATCCTCTAGTGTCTGCTCAAGTTTCTGGTGAGACACAGCCTTTCTCATCTTAGACGGCTTCATAAATCACTACATTGTCCCGTCTGTCACACCTAAAAGACACATGCACATTAACATGCATTTGATACTGTACGTACTTCTTATGTAGAAAGGGAGTCGGGTTTTCCCTTTGCTTCCTGTGCTTGTAATCACATGGGACAGAGACTGGTTGAGGTGAACAAACGCACACTCAAGCATGCATAGCCTCTACACAATAATTGCACACAGACTGCCCCCTCACCTTCCTCTTCAGCCCGTCATGTAGCAAATCTGTTGGTACCAACCAAGAACAAGCCATCAGACACTGTCTGAGACCTCTGCTTTGTTGTCATGAAACCGATCCTGTCAGATGCTCTCTATAGCCACTAAGAGCCTCTCAGCACACACAATAGCTCTTTTGGTAGACCAAAGGGAAAGAAAGAGTAACTTTAGAAAAGTACTATGCCTACCTATCTTTTCTGAAGTAGCTACCTGCATGTGGAGATAAAAGGCGATACAGAGAGGGAAGAATGGAAGAAAAAGTCAAGGGTGGGAGGGAAGGAAATACTCTACAATCAGAGCACCTACTTAACCCAGGAAAAGGCAGGTAAAATGTGAATAATTGGGTAAGAGAAAGAACAAGAGAGGAAATGGGCATATAAAGGTTACATTGTCAGAGAGCCACTCGAGCCTGGTAAGGAGAGAGCAAGTTCCAAAGTATAGAGGAGAACGTTTAGGTTGTGGTCAGCACTCCTCCAAAACGATGTTGGATGCAAGTTTGTTCTTTAATATGCTGTAGGCGAGTGTAATGCAGAAAAATAAGATCAGATGATATACACACTATTAGTGTCACACATGACAGTAATCTGCAGGTGTGGTTTATCTCATGTAAAAGAGCCAATGGCATCTGTGACCTGGCACAGTTTCTGTTTATGCTACATATGCAGACATCTGTACTTCTACCCCATCTTGTGTTATGTGTAGGTTAGTCCTGATGTAATTGAGAAAACACATTCATAGGCATCCCAATTTTCCTAAAGGAACACCTGTAGGTCATTCGACATGTTGCTGTCCATAAGTTGTGGTGGTTATACTCAGGAAATGTTTTGTGTAGTTGTGTATTTAAGTCCTCTGCGCTCTGTCTGTGTGTGTGCGTACATGCATGCGTATGTGTCCTATGTTGAGTAGCTTGTTATTTCTCTGTGGTGGGGGTCCAAGACTTGTGCAAAGTGAACTGTGGACACAGGAATGTGCTTCATTCTTGAAGGCACACTCATAAAGCTATGTGCGTGTGTGTGTGCGTGTGTGTTTGTGTCTGTCTACATGGGTATGAATATTTGTGCAAGTAACTACATCCAGTACAAGCAAAGACCTTTTAGCATCAGTCAAGCCTTATTAATGCAGAGATATTCCTTTTGTGGACACACGCATGAGCATTAGCATACTGTAACACGGCAGGTTTTAGTGAAAAGACACGCAGAGACTCACACTTGAACACACCTTCCCTGTGGAGCGAGTCAGCTTCATGACATGTTTTCCCAACTCAGCAGCATCTTCCTCAGGCCTCTAATAAAATAGAGATCAAAGACAACCAAGCAGACCTCTCATCTCACACACACATATATACAATTCTGCATGTGTGTTTTTGTGCACATGCATGTTCATGTGAGTCATTGTCTTTTTTGATTTTTTTATGCCCTCATTAGCCATATTAGCCTGTACAGGCTTGCCATAAAAGTATGTTTTGTCACCATCTACACACTTGTGGTTTCCCAAGTGCTGAGTTCCTTTAACCATGGTACCCAGTAGGTGATTTACACCAATTGTATATATCCTGCTGTGGAAGATAATGTCAACTAAGCTTTTTTTTTCCTGGGATTCATGAGACCTTTCATCACTCTCAGAAGATGTATGTTTTCAGGTTCATGTGAAAGGCTAACTTACAGTTTATCAAAACGGTTCATGTTTCAAGATTCTTCACTGTTAATACTACATGTAATGAATGTGTCTGCAGACATGTATTCAACTGCCAAAGAATTTATTTTCTCAGCACTTCCACAATCAGCAAAAAAGACCCTATACATGAAACACTATGTCTAATGACAAATCTACTGTCAGATTTATGGAGCCTCTAATGTTAACACATCAGGGCCCTGCTATACTCTGACAGAACTATGTGTTTGCCCATCTATGAGTGTTTTTCTTTGCACCTGAAGAGCCAGCAGCTGGGAGTCATCTCTTCATGATGTGTGTCCCCCCCAAACCCCTCTTTCCCCAAGTAGGCTTTGAGTACAGTAATAAGTGAACCGTGAAACCCAAGCAGCCTGTCTAAATCTGAGGCTCAGGCTTTAATAAAGGCCAGCTAAAGGAGATGAGCGGGGTTCATTTGCTCTCCCAAAACATTGTATGCTTTTCCAGCGTTCTGTTGTCATAAATACGATTCCTCCCTTAGTCATATGGAGGAACAGTGAGAACCATCTGATTCTCGCCTTCACACTGTGAGCATGCATGTGTGAGTGAGAGAGACAGAGGGCAGCTTTCTTGTGAAGTATCTAATTCTATTCCGTCTTAGAGAAATATTTATATTTCTCTAAATAATTATTCATTGGATGTACAGTATGTAAGATATCACAACAAACCCAGGACTTCTGTCACCTCTCACCCTTGAACTCTGTAACTGACATACTCGGATGCTTCATTTATTACAAAGAGTGAACTTTAAAAGATATCGAATAACACTTAAAAATATAAGAGAAAAGAGGGTACAAGAATAAGGTCGTGTCCCATGAGATCTGTGGGGGGTTTCTGACTTCACACTTCAAAGTTTTTCATTCACTATACTTCCACTGTGTAAGAAATAACTAGACTGCAGATTGTAACAACCTCTCTCTTTCCTCAGCATGTCTGGGAACTATGGAGGCATACACATACTAGAAATTATGTTCTTCTTTGTGCAGTAGCCAACTCGTACAGGCTCTAGCTGGGTTGTCTCTCCAGGTTGCTGTAGAAACATGGCAAGATGCTGCCTCTGTAAAGCAATGCTCTTTCCTAAAATACATACAAAAGGCTTATTCTATGGGTACAAAAACCAAAAATACAATGCACATATAAAAATACACTGGACTTAAAATAGACGTGGCTTGTCCTGTGTGTAATCTAAAGGCAAACATTTTAAATGTGTATTGCTATTCAAATAACTCGGACAAGTGGAAAGCCTGTGGTTATATTCTCCTCCTGCTAAGAGCTTGGTGTCCCACTTTGTATTTGTTGTTTTTGTGGGTCTAATAGTGAATCCTACTGAATTAGGTCTCTTGTGGATGCCATTCATGGTTTTGAACAACACACAATTCATCTTGTGCAAAATAACCAATAGATCTTGAGCAAAGGAGGTTAAATGCTGCTTTCTTTCTTTCTTCCATGCACACCATTTTCCTGTCACTGCACTAAGTTGATATGATTGTCACACAATGTTTCCACAATGGTGAAAACCATGAGTAGTAGAAAATGTACTTCCTCTGAAATTACCAAAAAAAAGGACAGTATTTCACACATGCTCTTGATTTAGAGAGAATATAAAGGTGTTTCAGTCAGTCTCAAGGGGAATCACCCTCTCGGTGCACATACACACTCCCTCCTTTGTGCTCTCCCTGCCAACACTGTTCTCTCTCTGACTTTCATCAACAAACAAACAGTGTAGAGATTGTCATTAATCATGGGATGTATTTGTAAGACTCAATTTCCTGATTGTGTGCCTGGAGTGAAAGCAAACCGTCTCGCTTTATCAACGGATCGGTTAATAAGCTGATGAACGCTTGTGATTGCACTGTTCCCTTTACATGTAAGTTACACACATACATGTGCAATGTACTGTACATTAACGGTCTATCAAACACTGCTGCGATGTGTGGGACTGTTTGTAGACTTAATGTCTTCTCTCTAGTTTGTTCTACTTGCATTCTGATAAAAACCTTCTCAGTGAGTAGAACCTCAAACAATTGCCAGATTTCTTCACTTGGCTTCACTTGGCCACACTCTTCCAAAATGTGTTTTAATCCCTTCTCTCTTCCCCTCGTCATCCCTCTCAGTCTCCTCATTTAGGCCACAGATCTCTACATTTTAGGTCAGACTTCATGTTGTCATTGACTGTCTCTCACTCTTTTATTTCTTCCCATCTTTCTGTTTCACCTCCCTGGCTCAAACTCTACAGGAGATCTCCTTGGTTGGCCCAGAGTCTCCATCAGAACAGGCAAGGAGAGTCTTCCAGTCATTTGATCCTGAAGGTAATAAACATGTTTCTATCATATTTATTGTGCACATGATACACCACAGGATCAATTCCGAGCTATTATTGTTCGTGTACAAGTGTCTTAATGGACTTGGTCCGCTTTACCCATCTGGCTAAAGGCTGAAGCTCAGGGGTGATCGGCTCCCAAACTGGAATGGTTTGCAACTTCACATTAGGCAGGCCTCAACACTTCCTGCTTTTAAGTCTTCTTTAAAAAGTAATCTCTTCTCTTTGGCATTCAACTCGGTGTGAGCTTGTGCTGTGTATGTCCTATGTGTTTGTCTCTCACCTGTTGTGTGTGCTCTGTGTTTTATGTTTTTAAATGTATGCTTTATTACTACTACAACACCTTTTAAATGTGCTTTGGATTGGATAAGACATGATCATTATGTTTCTAATGAGTCACGTCTTCTGCCTTTCACCCCCTGCACACTTGTTTTTATAAACCGTTATAATGACCTTCGTACTTTATTTGCTCATTAGTGCACCAGCTATATGAAAATCGTGGCTCACAGATGTACCTTAATAATCTTAGACTTCAAAACGTCAAACGTCAAAAGATGTCAGTTGAAAAACTACTGCCCTGACCCTTCTGTGTTCTGTCTGATCCTGTTTCTTCCCTTCTTCCTGGTTTAGCAGATGCATCTTAAACCTCCACTGGTCCTCTCATCCCTTCTTTGTTCTTGTTTCTGTTTCTGTTTTCCACTGTTGTTGTATGGCTTGGGGGGGATCAGCTTCTCTAACAGCTGGGTCAACCTTCCTGTGTCCTGCATGGATTCCTCCCTTTTCCAAACCTCTTCTTTTTCACTTCCAGGTGACTTAGTTAAAAACCAATTGGGAAGGACACATGGAAACAAACAATGGTAAATAGAAAGATCAAGAGAGGATATTTAAGCTCATCTTCTCAGAAGAAATCAAAATCCGATGTTCATTTATGTAGCCTCAAGATTATAGTGTGGGGTGTTTGTTCCTTTATGAGCACTTAGAGACAAAAAAAAGCAGTGAGATGGAACATTTAGTCTCAACATCTGTTGTGTATTGTTTCTCCTCTGCTGTGGAGATGAGAAAGAGGAGGGAGTGATGCAGCGATGATGAGCGTTGCATTCAAGACATGAGCATGTTAACAACACAATTAGAGTCATCCATGTTACAAGAGCATCCAGCCAAGGACCTGAATGATTTCAGCAGTCATTACTCATACATCCATTTTTCTGTGTTAGTTACTGTGAAATCAACTGTGCCATACTCTGTTGCCATAAACAGAATGATCCACTGTCAGACTTGAAGAAACAACAAATTGATTTGTAGAGATCTGTTTGTTGTGATGCTGTGACTGTGCCCTCTTTTCAACAACAACTCTGTAAACATGACCGTCTGTCACCTTTTTTCTCCCTTGTTCTTCATCTGTCTCTTCCTGTTGCACAGAATGTGCAGACACACAAACACATGCAAGGGCTTTCGTGGGTGCACCAGTAAACATACAGGGGAAGGGGGCGATTTACAGTTACTGTACATGGAAATCACACATTCACTCAACATAGTTTATGCACATATGCCATAGCCAGCAGCACAATTGAGTGCTCTGCAAAAGGCTCATAAATCTGTGTGTCACATGTAGAGTCAGCACAGCTCCCTGTGTTGTGGAATAAGGGCGCCAGACGCATTCACATGCACTTCAGTGACTCACAAGACATACACTCAGAAACCCACTATCTCAGCATGGTCTTTAAAATGTGGGTGTTTGTCACTGTCCTTGTGTTGTGTGTGTGTGTGTGTGTGTGTGTGTGTGCCCTCTCTGATGGCTGTCACACTGTCGCAGAGAGAATAACATCTGGCACTGAAAAAGGCTCAAATGAGTGCTTGTCAGTTGAACTTCATCAAAACACATTTTGGGTCTATGTATCTAAACAACAGGCCACACAGGCTCACATGCTTCAAGAGCCCAGGCACACACACACACACACACACGGCTGGTTTGCACAGCTATTCTGCTTAGGACACTGCATTTATTTACAGTAATCTGGACAGTCTAAACAAAGCATTGTCCATATCCTTAATCATAACCACTTAATAACTAAACCTAACCACAATCCAAATCTTATCTCCAAACTTAACCAGTTCCTCTGTGAAATGAGGTTCTGAATCATTAGGACCAGGTTTTGGTCTCCATGGTTCTGACAAGGTCATTGTTTATGCCAGGTACTAACAAGGTAACGAATACAAGCACACAAACAGTCTTTGGGGAAAGGAGAACACATGTTAATGTTTAAAGCTTCTCCTCTCAGGTAAAGTGATCATCACAGCCGTGGAATGTAGGTCAGAGCGAAAGGACAAAGTTTGTGTGTGTGTGTGTGTATCTGTGTTGTGTGTCAGATGAGTTAATTCCCAAGGGCCTGTGATGTAAGTCATGCCTGTACCATGTGTGTGTAGGTAAAGGTTTCCCCTGATTTTCCACTGAAGCCTATATTTATTGTTATGTGTGGCTTGTGCATCAGTCTCTCTCTCTCTCTCTCTCTGTGTGTGTGTGTGCAGATAATGGCTTCATTCCAGAGTCTCTGTTGGAGGATGTCATGAAAGCCCTTGACCTTGTCTCAGAGCCTGAGTAGTAAGTGCTGCATGTTCAAGGTTTTGTGTGTATTTTAGCACATGTGTGGGTGTGGGTGTGTGTATGTGGGAGGGTGGCACCTGTGGCACTTCTTAAGTTCCAACTCTCAAGTCATGGCCAGTGCTCACGTTTCACTACCAGGCTTCTATAGAGCATGTCCAGAGAGAGCCCACTATAGAAGCTCAGGGAAGTCAGAAACTGAGGCTCAAAGGGAGATCATTAATGACAGGAAGAAAGACAGAGATGGAAGAAACGTTTTAAAGCGCCGCTTCAAACAGAAGCACGTTCTCTTTTGAGAAACAGTAAGCCCTAACACTGCAGCCAAGTCGCTGGACCACTGATGGGCTCCGCAGACCCCCAGATGGCCAATACATCACAATGCCATAAGGCAAACGGGGGGGGGACTCCTGAGTGCAAAACAGACGATTCTGATTCCTGGGTCCTACATGTGAAAAAGGTTTCCGGTTAAGTAGTTTTAGAATAATGATTAATTATGTGTATCTACAAGTACTGAAATGAAGACCTTCCCCACTCAAGGAAGATGAGTGCAGACTGTTTTCAAGTTGCCTCTGATGGACTTAACATACTCCCCCTGAAACTATGTCCTCCAATGACCTATGACTATCAGCTTCTACTATTTGTGGTAAACCAACTCTTTTTAAAAGTCAGCGTATAGCTTCAATGTCCATTTAATGTGTGGTATTTGTGGTGGCATTATTCACTGTATTGTGATTTATGTTATGTACAACTGCTTACATATGATAAATGTTCAAATTACGGGGGGAAAAAAACATTTTAAATAATATTAAATAATTCCCATCTTCTAATTTGACATTTAAACATATGTGTGAAACATAGTAACATAAAAAGTTTTTGGTTTTTTTCAGTGTCATACGAGTACAAAGAGTTTTTATTCTCATATAATCACCTTATGTGAAGTGATACTGTATATATTCATCTGATCAAATTATGAAAAAAAGTTGATCAGTGTTTAACAATTCAGTTTGAAATCATGTAAAATTCAGCAACATACTGGTTTATGCACTTTAGTGTGGACTAAAGTTCGCCAACTTAGCTGTACGAATATAATTTCCTCATCTTTAAGATTTTTTTTGCCTTGGGATAAGACTAAGACATCTCAGCTGGCTTGCAAACCAAAGGTAGTTGAGTCGGAGCAGCAGGCGTGAACACTAAACCACTATACTGTATATAGTGACAGTGTTTGAGGAGGATTTGTGCTAGTTAGAGACCCTGTGTGTTATCAAACCATATTTTAAAACGCTTAAACTTAAAAGAGCAGTTTTTATAGGTTATTTACATAATTCCAGACAGACTGCATTACAACACTAAACCAAACATGGATTGGACAAAACAAACTGTTTCGTACTCAATGCAGACATTTGTATGCACCATCATCTCATGTCGTGTCATCATTCAGCAGATACAGAACAGCAAACTCCTCAGATCCCTCAACACACACACAACACACACATTGTTCACAATCATGTTATTTATCACTGTGGGGGCTTCCCTGTTTCTTTCTCCCTATATAGAGAGCAGAAGTTGGATAAAACACATTTGACTCTCGTGACATTCTGCATGCTTCCCTGTTGCTCGTACAACCTGTAAAAATCGATAGATGAGTTCAAAATAGTTGCCTTCTTGAGTCTGGGCACAGACCCTGCTTTTTCTCCTCGCTGCCTTACATGGACAATCTGACTGGATTTTTATCACAGTGGAATAATAATAACACTGATCTAACAAGTAGGAATGTCTGGAAAGAGGTATATTTAGTTGCACGATGATATTCATGAAAATATGTGCACAAACACACTCTCACACATGCCAAACAAGCATCATACGTTTAAACTCTTAACATGTTGGACATTTAAATGCATAGGACAACACAAGATGCTACTTTTTCTGGTTGTTTTTGTCAGTTCTCTCTCTGGATCTCTATCTGTTTTCTTCTGCTCACTAAAATCTACTTCCTTTACTATCCGTCTGTGTCTGTGTCTCGTCAGTGTCAGTCTGGTGAAAAGTAAACTGGATCCTGAGACTTTGGGCATAATTCTTCTGGGCCCGTTCCTGCTGGAGTTCTTCCCCAATCAGGTATGTGGACAGTAATAGTGTGAATGCATGTGTCTATATGTGTATGAATGTGTGACCCTCCACTTCATAATGACACGTCATAGTTATACATCATACACACATTTTATTTGTGTAGCGCCAAATCATAACTGACATTATCTCAAGGCACTGTACATAGACAACATCATGGAGAGCAGAGAAACCCAGCAGTTCACACCATGAGCAAGAGAGAAAAAACTCCATCTCTGACAGAACCAGACTCAAAGATGTGCGGCCATCTGCCTCGACCGGTTGGGGTGAAAGGAAAATGGCAGACAGAGGAGAGGTGGGGGACAGATAAGAGGGAGATGAGGTAGAGACAGAAGAAAGAGACCAGGTGCAGATATACAACAACTCTATCGAGTTATACGTTTATACAGGACAGTTCGAGTCAGTGATGACATGTTTAAGCAGCAGCAGATATCGTTGATAAAAAAATGTATACTGATATTGACTTTTAATTATAGCATAATAATAATGGTGATGATATGTATGATAATAACAGTAGTAGCCTTGAAACTGGATCTGGATCCTGCAACCTGCAAGATGAGGACACAGAGCAAGAGAGAAAGAACCAGGTTAATGACATAAAGCAAAGCTATATTCATACTGTGATTGTGAGAGAGTGAGTGTGCATGCACAACAGGAGTTCCCCCAGCTAGGACTATAGCAGCATAACTAAGAGATGGTCCAGGTTTCCCTGAGCCAGCTCCAACTATAAGCTTTATCGAAAAAGGTTTTAAGTTTAAACACACAAAATATACAAATACCGAAATACACAAATAGGTGACACCGATGTCTTATTTCCTGAGCTTTTGTGTGAAGTTCTGCAGCGTCACAAATAATCAAAGGTTTTGATGCCCAAAACATTCCTGCGGTGTGTCACGTGAAACCAATGTGCGCATTCAGCATCATATGACATTACATGCTGAGAAGTTAAGCGGGAGAGCGGCGCGACGCCTTCATGAGGAAGACAGAGCGGGAGAGATAGAGGGGGAACTGTGTTAAAGTGATCAGGGCTTTAGGGACTTAACAGAGGAATGGCCTCGAGCCGCAAAGAAATTATACTACCATTAGCCAACTGGACACACACACTGAGACACATGTGGGATTTGGGTGAGGGTTAGGGTTTCATATATAGGCATATAAACACGAGAGGCTGGACACGCTCTCAGACAACACACCATATTAACATTCTGCACTTCTAAGCCAAAGTCATGAGAAGTGTTTTGGCTCAGTGTCACTGTTTGGACATTTTTGTATTGCTGGCTGGTTTATCGTAATTGGAGCTGAGCTTTGCTTTAATACAGCAACACGCACACACACACACACACACACACACACACACACACACACACATGCACCTTTGATTTTTAAAATACAGTATAATGATCAGCTTTGGTTGCAAGCAGAGACGTGTTGGTTTACTTTTTGGTTAAGACATGTTCTGCCTCTGTGGGTCTTCACCCCCAAAACCATGTGAACACTTTGCCCACACTGCATGTTTTTTTTTTTTGTCTCCGCTCGCTGCCTGTGTTTCAGGATTCAGGAATCCCAGACTCATTTCCCGTCTACCACTACAATGGACTTAAACAGTCTAACCACAACGAGAGGGTAAGACTTTCTCTCTTATTACGGCTTTTAACAGCAACCGATGGTGGTTGGTTCCTCTTCATATTCTCTTACACGCTTAGATGTTCTCCTCTTATTTGCCTGTCATCATTCATACACACATACACACATGGCTGGAAGCTGTCGGCCACTCCAGAATAAACAGTAGCTATTGCAAGCTTAATAGCCCATCCATCCATCCAAAAAACCTGGCTTAGCGTTCCTGTTTCTCAGAGTCTTTTCAGTGCGGAGGCCACTGTCAGCAGCCTAGTTGTGATAAATGGTCAAACCCAGGCCAATTAAGGAGGCTTAGTTTGATGGATGGTTGCCAGTGGACGTAGCGAGTGGCAGTGCAAAAACCTGGTACTCAGGAATATCACTTTCTTCATATGTCAACTTTGTCTAGTCTGTAACACATCCTTTTTTCCATTATGCAACCTGTAACACATGTGTGCCCACACACAAGAACACGCCTACACACACATACATCACATCATATGGCAGCCTATAAGGCTGTAATGGCAATTCCATTCCCACAGCTCCAGATGACAATAACAGACCTGCTGACAGCGGTCTACTCCAGCATGTAGATATGTGTGTATGTGTAGTTGAGAGCATCTTTTGTATAATATAATCTGTCCCTCTGCATATCACAGGGTGTCCACGGGGGCTTAAAAAGTATTAAAAGTTGAGAAATCAATTTTGGGAAAATGAATGCCCTTAAAAAGTATTAAAATTAGTCTTAATCACGATTTCATGAGGTATTAAATTTTATCCATAGAGTTTGACTGCAAAAATTATGCATGAATGTATTTATTTTTACTCCCCGCGTTTGTTAAAAACAACGATACGCATGCATGCTCGGCCTACAAGATCGGCTCGTACACGAGACGTTACGCATCTTTTGCGACATCGAAATTTAGGATTCCTGCATATGCCCTGTATCACTCCTGACTCTCTCAGAGGAAGTGTCTGAATAGAGATGAAGTATGTCAAAGCTGACATTTGGTCAAGTGTGTATGTTAAATCTGTTTCAGGTGGAGTATGTGGATGGGACGGCTCTGGTGCTAGGTTTTGAGGACCCCATGGTCCGGACGGACGACACTCCCGTGAAGCGCTGCCTACAGACCAAGTGGCCCTACATTGAGCTGCTGTGGACCACTGACCGTTCTCCGTCACTAAACTAGCACTGACACAGTCTGTCCGTCTGTGTGTGTCTGTGAATACAGACACCCACTGCTTCACAAGCATTCTTCTTCTTCTTCTTCTTCTGCTTCCCTTCTTCATGCTGACCATGACCAGTTTCCAGGTCTCACGCACACACACCTACAACACAGACAAATGAGAAAAACACTAAATGAACAAACATGAGATGAAGACAAACACTTTGCTGGACTGAACATAACACGTCTGACGTTCCCCACTTGCATTCCACACAAATGTAAATTCCACTGTACAGCTCGTGCTTGTTGTCTGTTCACCATGGCTTGTAATTTGATACGCAGGATGGACGTTTCTGATGCGATTATTTAAAGAAACCGAATGACTGTTTATTTTTACAGCTCTGCTGTGTGCAGACACCTCTGCTACAGTTCAGCCAATATTTAGACGCTATTTAGAGAGCAGGTTTGGTTCAAAGACTAAAAGTGTGTCACCAGATCATACACATGTACAGCCAGTCGACTGTGAAACACTACTGTTAATCCAGCTATAGGACTGTTTGAAGGGAAACCTACCAAAGCCTTCCACATATGAGAACACATGCACACACAGACACACACTTTTCACACCTACTGATTTGTGTTTACAGTATTAAAAAAAAAAAAAGGGACCAACCCAGATGCAGAGAACAAGATATACGATTGGGATTCTTCTGTGTTCACCAAGTTGAAGGTGCTTTAGGGTGGGTGTGCGTGTGTGTGCATGCTTCACATGCCACTCTACGATGTTGGCCAAATGTTTATTTATTATTATTTCACATTAAGGCTGTAGAATAAACACTTTTTGTTCCCATGCAGTGTGGCTGGTAGCCTTGAAATCATAGACGTCCTGTGTCTTTTTTTTGTGTCTTGACCCCCCGGAATCCGGTTTCAAGATGTCTAAGGTCTGGATCCCTGTCTTCACTTAATCACATGGCAACATGGTCCATGTCCCAAGAGACTCTAAATCAGAAATTGACTAAATCAACTAGACATTGATGGCAACCACATTGCCTCCATGTAAACTAAATACATACATTTCACCTAAGACACCATCACCACCAATTACTCAATCAGTTTGAATGTTTTTTTTATATGCTTTTCAGCGTCTTAAATGTGGATATTTTCGAGTTGCTTTGCTCCATTAAACAAAAAAATTTGGTTATTGGACAAACAAGAAATTTGGGAAAATCATCATTTTGAAAATAATTGATAGTTGCAGATTTACATGTTGGTACTGCTCTGTGTGTGTGCTATTGAGTTAACACTCCAAGATAAGTCTTTTGAGTAGTAGCATTTTAATAAGTACTTTGCCCTGGCTCTGGACAAGGCCCGTGCCTCTTAATGCTATTTATGAGTGTGTATACGGATAATGCTTGTTCCACTCTGCATTTTGGCACAGGAGTAATATTGGCATGACTTACACACAGTTGTAATATTGCCTGGGCGTGTGTGTCTAATGGGTCTGTCTAATGCAGAAAGGATGTGGGCTTAATCTGGCACAACAGTCTGCTCAACAAGCACATTATGAATTTGTAAAAAAGCAAGGGGAGCATGGACACTGTGTAAAATATAAGCTGCGTGTGTGTGCAGCAATCAATCCGGGGCTGCAGTAAATGTGTGCTCAGAACACACACACACAGACAGACTGATGGGATATAACCTGACAATATATGAGCTTATATGAGGATTACTGGAAATTAGATATATATGACAATTGTATGGGCTATACGCATTAAAACACTAATTACATGCTGGACTCCACACTAAAGCCAAATGGGGTAAAAAAAACAGGAACGATGTCTGCTGCCTCCTCACCACCATTGTTCTTGTAAAAGAAACAAGACACTTACAGTCCTGTGTTCTACAGCATGTTCTGCACTTTTTTTTCTCCTTCTTCTTCTGTTCATTTTTGATTTAGTAGAAGCCGCTGAGAAGAAACAGGCCTGCTCCTTTACCCTTCTCCCCTGATGAACCAAAAACTGTTGCGCACAAAGGATCAGAGGTGAATCTAGTCTGCGCTCATTAAACGGAACAATAAAGGAAATGGGGATAGAGTTGCAGAATGGATGGATGGATGGATGGATGGAAGGAACTGTGTTGAAGGAGGAGAGCAGGGCAGGTAACAGTGTTGTGGAGCAGAGAAACGTCTCCATGTGGCAGGGTCAAGGTTGGGGTTTCTTCTCAGCCACTCTGTACCTCCTCCTCCTCCTCCTCCTCCTCCTCCTCACCTTCTTACCTGGTTTGTATCAACTCTGAGAGAAAACACTCACAGTGCCACAGTGACTGCATTTTTTACTACACTGAGGAATTTAGTGTATCCCATAAAGCTTATTTTAATTAAAACTAACTCCACACACTGATAAACTGCAGATTGATTTGAGTGGAAGTGGTTCATCTCTTTTCCTCTCCCCCCCTACACACACACACACAGGAGAGAGAGGAAGTTTTTGATAAGAAAACAAGTGCCTCGTTTACATGCCTTTGAAAACTTTATTATTATTATTATTGCAGGATATTATTTTCAGCTAGAGTCATGTAACAGGTTTAGGGGGGAAATCGTCTGGTGTTGAGTGAAACTGCGCCTAAACTTGCACATGGAGCTCAACAGATTTGTGCTGCAAAGCAACATAATAATTACTCACATAATTACAAGTGATTACTCTCAACGGCAGGAAACGCACCACTGGTTTTTAACGCGCTTGCAAGAAGTGGCAAATAAAGAAATATAAGGTGGTATAATTTACTAACTAATAGTCTTATTGGTTTGCGCGCGCGCCAAGCCTCCAAGTGTATGTGTGTGTGTGTGTGTGTGTGTGTGTGTGTGCGCATCACCGGACCGCTTTAAAAAGGTGGTTAAACGTCTCACATCGATATTTTATATTTACTGTTTTAGGACCTGAAGACTCTAATTCGCCATAGCTGTGCTGGGAAAAGGAGCGGTTACGCGCAGAGCACTTTTGCGCGCTCAGATTTAAGTGGTTTGGTGTGTATGTGTGTGTATGTGTGTGTGTGTGTGTGTAGGGGGGTAAAGTTTTATGCAGAGGGCGGGGGCGCGGCTGTCTGTGTAGTCTTGTAGCCGAGGCTCAGCTCAGACCTGGTGGTTTCAGTCAGGATGTCAGGAGGCAGTTTTGGGGCAGAGCGCAGCAGCAGAGCGCAGTGATCCAGTGTCTCACCGCTGGCGGACTTAAAGCTGCCTCACCTGCACGGAGGAAAGTCAGTCGCTCTCTTTGTCTCTCTTTTGGGGAGAGGGGGGCACTAGTGCGTGGTGGATACACGGGGTGTTTGCGGGACAGTGTTTCATCCGCAGGGATGTTGATTCTCAGGCTGCTCTCTGTGCTCTGGCCCGCGCTCGCTGGAGTTTGGAGTTTTAACCTTTACGCACAGCATCCTACGGTTTACAGAGGACCAGATGGGAGCTATTTCGGTTATTCTGTGGATTTCTACCAAGCCTCCAGCGACAGCAACACGTGAGTGTGATGAAGCATGGTACTGGGTGAATTTTATTTGTACCTGTACAATTTATTTTGTTGTAGACTCAGACGTCTGGCACATAAATGAAAGATTAATCTAAGTAGATTCATCTCGATCATGTTGCTGCAGGACAGAAGAAGCATGGACAGCTCAGATTACTCACTGCACACAGAGCAAATCACACTGAAATGAAACAGAACTTGTGAGATTTATGAATGAGACATGCTGTGCAGCGTGTGATGCATGAATGAAAAACATTTTTTTTTTTTGTTTTACCTTTATCCTTCACCAGGTTCAGTGTGTTGGTTGGGGCTCCAAAGGCCAACACTTCCCAGCCTGGCATCGTGGAGGCCGGAGCTGTGTACTACTGCCCCTGGCCTGGACTCCCTGACAGCTGCAAACAGGTCCCTTTTGATAACTCCAGTGAGTCACCTGCAATCAGTTTGTTCCCCCTTTTGTTTCTACAGAACATAGAAAAGAATAACAAAAAGGAAAATTACAGTACTTTATTACTGATCACTGCTTTTCTCAAATTAGCATATATTTTTTTAGTGAATGACAGAAAATACAATTGCAAGCTTCTTTAAAAGGCTGATTATGTTACATGTTACAATAAAAAAAAGCAGTGGTGTTTTTTGTGTGTGTATAAATGGGCCCATGTGCAACTGCATGAAAAAGATAAGACATAAGAGTCTCATCAACCTCTTCCAACAAAAAAAGGTGGCTGCTGGCAGTTTTGGGGTGAAACTATATCATGGTGATTATGTTTTTGTTTTTTTATATATTACCATTAGTCCAATCATTTTTTAATGCACGTAATCTTTGTGATGCACACTTTTCTACTGGAGCGTGTGTGAAAAAAGACGTTGGGGTGCTGTGAAGGGGGTAAACTGTATGCACATGGGAATTCAGTTAGCCTTCGGAAGAAAGGGGATTGGGTGAGGTCTGCTTTTAATTCCATCTTGAAAAAAAGGACCCCCCTCCTCCTCCCCACCACCACCACCAACCCCACGGTCACAGTCTCTGTTAGGTCTGTGAGGTCCTCACAGAAGATGAGCGAAGCGTCTTTGTCTTTCAGAAAGAAGAAGGGATCTTGTCATTGCCATAAATATAGGATTTTTTAAAAATAGAAGTTAACAGCATCAAAAGCTCGAGTTGAGGACGCTGTATTACAAACGCCATCATGTGCACAGTTGTGAATGTCAACGGATGCTGCTCCTCAGATGATCAGCTGATACCTTAAGGTAACAGCTGCTGGCGGAACCAGCTGACATCAGTGTTTGCTGGCAGAATCAAAGCGCATCGCCATGGTGATGATGAGGGTAAAACCTCAGAAGTGTGGACAGACTTGTTGGCTCTCCTTGAAGTTGATTATAGGTCTTTTTTTTGGACAAAGGTTTCATAGTGTGAAGAGTTTGGATGGACATTTCAGGCTTTTAGTGTGGAATAATAAACACAGAGTGGTGAATGTGTGTGTGCACTTCTTTATCTATTCCCTGGAATGGGTGTTAATGTTGTAAGTGATTGATGCCAGTGGCCAAATTCTGGAGATACAGCAAATTCTTTGCACTCAAATGCACAGAGCTCATAATATCAGCATGAGTGGTGAACATCTGTGTTTGGACTATACTGCTGAACGTCTATTTGTCAGTTTCACGTGTGTGTGTGTGTGTGTGTACCTGCATGCGTGTGCGTGGCTTCAGTGAGGTAAGGCAGATGTTTTAAGTCATGATGCCAGTGTGGGGGCAGCTGGCACAGTGATGGTGTGACACATTAGTGATAAATGACATGTTTATGGTTATGGATTAAAGCAGGAAAGCAGTTACCGCTCTGTTGTCGGTGTGTCCCACTTATACAGATTTATCCAATTTAATAATCTGCCGGAATGTGATACCTATTTATATGACTCATCAAATTTGTATAAAGTTTAAAAAAAAGAAAAGAAAAAGAAAGAAAGAAAAAGTCTGTTCTGTTTTCTAAGTGTTCACGGTCACACTGGATCATACACACACACACATCTGGAAGCCTTACAATAAACTCAGTGGCCTGCTAATGGCTTCAAAGCAACTCAACTGGGATTTTCTGTATGTATTTTTTTGCTGGATGTCATGACTTTTACTTACTTTATAACTTTATACCCCCAAATTCCTTTGTGCCAGTGCACAATCCCACTTCTTTTCATTTTAAGCCGCATCTTTTTGTCATTTGTAGTAACGGATTTGTATCTGTGAGACTTTAATAGACATTAGAAACATTTGTGTAAACTAAAGGTTCTCTTTTGACATTGGAAAAATGATACATGATCATACGTCGTGTGCACCTGTGTGTGTCTGAGTGTGTACATGAAAGGTGTTTAATGAGGAGTTAAGGAGTTTGCACAGTCCTAAACAGACCCAGCTGCTCTTTTGAATGACAGTGGAAAATCTCTACAATAGAGCAAACACATGCACTAATAACCATAGTCTTGACACCTCTCTTGTGATTCAGGAGGGAAATCTTTATGTGTGTCTGTATTTCCAGGCAAAAGTCTCTTGAGCGTTGTTAGGTTTTATGAGAGAGGCTTTGACTGAGGAAAAGAAAAAAGAAAAAAGCAGAAAATCAGTTCCCTGACAAATGTCTGTTTCTGCAGGGCAAATGGTGTTTTCATGTTTGTTATAGCTGTTTCAAAGATGTTGCTGTTTGTTCCTGCTTAAGGGACAAATGTTTTCCACCCACACACTCAGTGTTAAAGGTCTGTGCTGCCGCTGTTAATATCAGCCGTTTATGGCACCAGATGAAAAGTCTCCTTTATGCTCATTTAAAGTGTCTTTACCACTTCCCGTCTTCCCCGTCTCTGCATCCGTCTGTCTCACTCCGTCTCCGTCTGTCCAGACAACAGAATGATGAAGGTCAACGGCACCAGAGAGCCTGTGGAGTTTAAGTCTCACCAGTGGTTCGGAGCATCAGTCAGGACACACAGAGGAAAGGTGGTGGTGAGTGGATTTTTTTTTTTGAAGTCGTCATTTAGGTGACCTATCCTTGAATATGGGAATCAGATTATGATTTGTTGTTTAGGCATGTGCTCCCCTCTACCACTGGCGGACGGTGAAGCTGAGCGGGGAGAAGGAACCGGTGGGGACTTGTTATGTGGCGGTCCAAAACTTCAGCGCCTACGCAGAATACTCACCATGCAGGACCAGTGAGTCACTCTGCAGACCCCGTCTCCAAACTGCCTGCATCTCTCTTTTATTGCTCTCCATCCTCATTTTTCCGATATCTTTTTCTATTCTCTCCCTCCACTGTCAGCATGAGCACAGATGAACCAAAGTTGTTAGTGTTATTCTCATATATGGCCTTAACAGACCGTGTGTTAATACACCGTATAATCCACCAGTATAACATGTCATAACGTGACATAAAGCTTAAGTACACCACAATTTTTTTTTATGCCGGCTAATAAATTTTAAGGTTTATATCTCAAGTTTAAAGGGTCAGTTCACACAGTTCATTGAAGTTTTCTCACTGTATCTGGAAGTGCATCTGGCCTCATGAGTAGTTCAGGGACTCTGTTTTTAGTTTTGATTGAAAACTACTGTTTTCAGGAAGTCCAAGTCCTGGCATGTCTTTTTTTTTCTCACTGTTTTTCACATTAAAGCTCACATAGAGTGGTCCTGTTGCACATATATGTTAGTTATGGAGGTCTACTTACATACATTAACTTGTTTTTATGGTCAAAAACCTCCTAGTTGCTGTAAACGAGCCGATAGAAATCCTCTTTTTTTGACGCTGTTCCCCAGCCGTGATATTTCAGACTCAACTCTCACCCCCAGAAGACAGAGTGTGTTGTGATTGGCCAGTCAGCGTAGAGCCTTCCCAACTGTCTTGTGATTGGCCAGTACCCGGAAGTGACATATTCAGCACACCCGCTCTGAGAAGCGCAGCTCCCCCCTCTGGAACGGTGGATGCACTGCTACTCATTATCAAAACATTGTTTTAACAATGTTTAAAAATAGCTTCGTCACGACTCCCCGCCGCAGTCCCTTTTATGACTTTGACCCAGAGTCAGATGACACTGTTGCTCGTGAAACACCTCCACAACGGACATTCTTCTTCTGCGGTTCAATGTACGCAACCGGATGTACCCGGACTAGTTCCCGGAGCAGGAGGATCTGCTGTTCCGGGGAACCGTTGTTTACGTAACCGGACCGGGTTTTCTCAGAGATCTCGCTGAGACCGAGATTACAATAAAACACAGCGTTCTCAGCAGTGGCTGAACTGTTTGTTTAGAACCTTCAGGGCTTCTTAAACAAGGTAATGACGCAGATACACACTAAAAAAACAGCGTTAATCGGAACTTCCGGTCTAGGTCCTCTTTAAATTCCATTGGCTGTTGTTTGAAACATGGGTGTCTTAAACCCAAAATCAAAGCAAAACTAAGTGCAGGTGAGAAAAAGGATGAGCAGACTTTTTTGGTTTACTTTGCAGAAGCACTAAGGGGAAAAATCCTTCTGATGCTTTATCTCTCTCTCTCTATCTGTGCTCCACTCATTTCTCTTATCTAATCACTAAATGGGATCCTCGCTCCTCCACTTTTTTTCCCTGTGACCTTTCTGACCGTCCACAGTGATGTGAGGATTTAGCAGGGTACGATAAGGAGAAATGGAGGCTATCAGGTGGCACATCATAAACGGCACATCAAACAAAGCCCTTATCAACAAAGTGCTTAGCCAAAAAAAAAAAGCCCCCAATTACATATTCATAGTTACAACCCCGGCAGCAATTGGTCAAGGTTTTCTGTTTATGCCAGAGCTGACGAAATGATCACACTGAAACTCAATCGTCCTCATGGGTGACGTTACGTATCCTCGCTTCTCGAAAGAGGGAATTATTGCTTTCCTATGCGTCTTAGCAGCTTGTTTGCCTCATCTTAAACTGAATCTTCGACCACTCAGACTACAGCTATAATTCACGCTGTGTTTATTCACGCACGTGTGTAGTTAAGCGTCATTAAACTTTACCTCAGGGTGCCTCTGAAACCAAGAAAGATTCATTACACACACACATACGATTTCTTTTTTGTGTTCATGCACAGTTAGACGTAGTTAAACAGGAGCACACCTCGGTTTTCTAGTCGTTGTTATTTTATAGAGCTGTACAACTAAGGTGCTGGTTTTCTTTCACTTTGCTCTATTCAGGTGATCCAGACCCAGAAGGACAGGGGTTCTGCCAGGCTGGCTTCAGTGTGGATTTCACCAAGGTAACAATTGCAGCAGCACTCATATTATTATTTTCTTCCCCTATACCCTCTCCCCCCCCCCCACATCATGTCTGTTCCGTCTCAGAGTGCAGAGAGGTTTCTTGAAAAATAGCCTCTTCCAGGAGATTTATGGAAAGACGAGAGCACGAGCGTTTGTCCCCCAGAGGAGCCTCCGCTCCTGATGTGACCCATCGCCTCTGAACACAATAGACAAAACACACACACACACACACACACACACACACGCTTACGCATTCTTTAAATGGAAAGTCAGCGTGAACCTTGACCTGTGAGGCATGGACCAAGTCTACCCTCCTGTACAGGAAACTGTCATTCTCCACAGAATGTCATCAGGCATGACAACAGGAATGTACTCTCTCCATACATTATATACATACATATATATACACTACCGTTCAAAAGTTTGGGGTCACTTAGAAATGTCCTTATTTTTGAAGGAAACATACTTTTTTTTCAATGAATATAACATTAAATGAAGCAGAATTACACTCTTTACATTGTTAATGTGGTAAACGACTATTTTAGCAGCAAACGTCTGGTTTTTAATGGAATATAGGTGTATAGAGGCTCATTTCCAGCAACCACCAATCATTCTTTCTAATCTTGTCAATTTCTTGACTATATTTTCTATTCATTTTTCTTTTGATGAATAACAGTGTGACCTTTAATGGAAAAGACAAAAAAAATTGTATAGGTGACCCCAAACTTTTGAACAGTAGTATATATATTTATATATATATATGTTACACAGGCAAAGTCACATGCACAAACTCATTGACAAATTTCTGTCTCATGACTGTGACTGACCCGAGCTAATTGTGTTTATTCCAGGAAGGGCGGCTGGTGGTAGGAGGACCTGGAAGCTTTTACTGGCAAGGTAACTGCAGTAGCAGGGTGTAACGCTTTTGCAATGATTTCATCATAAATTGGAAGGTGTTGAGAGGAAAAGCTAAAGATGGTTTTAACAGTCAAGACAACCCACACACACACACACACACACTCATGCACGTTGAAACGATCACCAATTTTGCAGTCTTTTTTTTTTTTTTACAATCTACGTAGGAGAAGGTGGAAAAAAATGTCTCTTTACTTTGTCCCCTCTTTCTCTCTCTCTGCCTTTTACTTCATTCTTCTCTCTGTAACAGTGAAACAGGAAGTGAGTGTTTGGGCTCTGTAATGAGCTGATCAGGGGGTAATGGAGTGTGGAGGAACTGCCCCTTTGTCCTGTGATAAAGCACAGAGGGCATTAAGAAGGAGTGAGGAGCGAGCTCCTCGTGGGCATGGCTGAGAGGGACAGGGTTTTGTTTTTTTTGGTTTGTCAAGGAGAGGATAGACACATGCTGCAGTGGGGAGAGGCAGAGAAAGATGAGAAGAAAGGGAGTATGTGAGAGAGTCAGGCGGAAAAGATGGATCTTCTATCTGCTGAGGTCACAGCGAGTCAAAGCAGAGGGATGAAGTGTCTTAATAGGTGTAGACACAAGCGAGAGCGTGTCAGAGTTCAGCTGTGTTCAGGGTGGCACTGCACTCCCCCAACTCCAGGTGCTCTCGCTGTTCATTCTCATTCTCGTTCACTGTCGGTTAAAGTTAAGGAGCAGAGAGGCCGAGGTTATTGAGCTGTTACAGGAACTCACTCCCGCCGACTTTCTTGGGTCACTACGGCTCCTCATTTGTTCACTTATAAAATAAATAAATAAATAATGTAACGCTTACATCAAAATACATACATTATTTGTACGATCTAGCTGCATTTGTTTGTCGTTTGTCTCGTTGCTACATGATTAAATAATGAATGTTGCAGCGCACAAGACCGCAGTAGACCGGAATCACACGCAGCCTAATGGACTATTCGCTCTCTCTCTCTCTCTCTCTGCCCTCAGCGTGGCAAGGCTGGCTGCCTCCAGTTAAAACACTTCCTCTAAATGTTTATAAGAGCACTCAGCCTGGACTTTATGGCCTCTAATATGCTCCGATTATTTTCAGCCTTCGGTCTCGTCAGACTCTTGTATACAAGTCTTGCCGTCACCGAGTTTAAAGGATGCTTCAAATTAGCAGCAGTGACTTATGGCTTCGCGTTAACAGCTTGTAACCCGGCGTCTCATTAATCAGATGGTGGTTTTATATCGAGTTGATAGAGTGATGCGGCAAAGACAGACAGGAGAGAGTGGGAGATGAACTGGAGGGAGAGGGTTAAGAGGCCACATTTTCCCAACGTCAGCGCACACGCACACACAAATTAAGGAGGATTTATGGAAGGTTGAGGGACGGCCATAGATAAAAATCATTTGTTTGCTTGACCTCTTGTTCAACAGCAGAGGAAGGCTGTTGTTTTGTGTGCGGACACCTATAATTCACAATCCTCTGTGGAGAGGAGAGGAGAGGACATTTTCTCAAGGGCTTTTATGGGAACATTAGTGTGTTTTTCCAGCGATTCCCCTGTTAGTGATGTGCTCTAGCCGTCCTCGGGGAGGGTTCTTTTTTTTGACGTGGTGTTAGTCTGTGTGCATCTCTCATATGGTGTAAGCAGTCCACTCCCAGCTATAGTAAGAGGACTGGAGTGCTGCTCTCTTCATGTGGTCCACGCGGAAACCACTGTCCATGAGCAGATGTGACTCTCTCACCCTTGTTGTTTATTTTTCCTCTATCTGTCCGTGTGTGTGTGTGTGTGTGTGTGTGTGTGCGTGCGTGCAGGTCAGGTGATGACAGCGGGAATAGCTGAGATACTGAACGGCTACTCTTTGAAGGCGATCCTGAGAAAGGTTCCAGGAGAGAAACAAACTCGAGCAGCTGAGGACACACACGATGACAGCTACCTGGGTAAGACGAGTGTATAAAATCGTGCACTTTTCTAACAAATCACGACAAACTATTTAATCTCGAGGCAACGTGGAGATCGTGCAAAAGAGAAACCCAACAGTTCACACAGTGAGCAAGCACTTCACCTCAGGAAGTATCAGGAAGACTTTAAAGCATTGGTTCTCAAAGTGCGGCCCGCGAGCCAATGTGCGGCCCGCAGAAACATTTCTTGCGGCCCGCAATGAATTCGAGTTGATAGTTTTAATCCAGGAGCTACTAAGCTTGTTAAATGTTTATTGGACATTACTAGGTACAGATCAATAAGTGTAAACTGTACAACTGCAATCTGGTCATTAAAATTATTACAAATGGGAGTTCTTTCTGGTTTATTATTTCCTCTTTTTTTCCTTTGGCGGCCCTCAGTCCAATGTTGGGTTCCTAAATTGGCCCTCAGGTATCAAAACTTTGAGAACCCCTGCTTTAAAGCAACAGTGTGTAAGAGTGTGTTGGTCCTTGGTCCTTTATCTGAAAATACTACCTCACCGAGGGAGTGTTTGTGTGTATACAGAGCCATATACATATACATATACATATACATATACATATACATATACATATACATATACATATACATATACATATCCTAGTCATACTTCAAACTGCTGTTTTACTTCATCCTCCATCTGTCTTAGTCACTTCCTGTGTGCAGCGCATGAATGATTTTAACACTGCGAGATATACAGAGTCCACAGAGAGTTTGTTTGGTTTGAATGTAATCATACCAACCATAACTCAGTAATAACCAATAACGAAGTCTACTCAGAGTAAATATCACCCCCCCCCCCCCCGTATTTCCTCTGCATCTGATTTCTCTTTAGGTTACTCTGTGGCAGTCGGGGAGTTTACGGGAGACTCTGAACAAGGTGAGAAAGCCAACAACTCATTACAGCTAACCACATGCAGCACAAAAGGAATCCCTCACTAATAACATCAGAAGCCCTCCACGCATGGCCGTCTGAAACACAACATGCCGCGCAGTCTCGACACACTCCAGCAGGACGCTGGGAAGATAGGTCTGATAGGGTGAGCGATAGCGAGCGGACAGCTGGGTGACGGTGTCTGGCTCTGAGCTGAAGCAGTAATGAGAACTGTCTCTGTACGACGAGGTCACGACCCCGAGGGGACTGGACTTCAAGAAGCACTGATAAAGGGATTTCCTGTCCTCCATTTTGACTGATTAGAATGATTATCGGCAGACTCCGCAGCACAGCTCTCCAGGTCCTGAGAAGGTCCAGAATTAGTTCTCGACTTAAGATTTTAGGTGAAAAGTGAGGCAGCCACATCGCACAGATGGAACGAATGACGCCTTTGAGTTCATCTTTGTTCATCCTTTTTCAAGTTTCTACGATACGATCTCGACGAGTCGCCGCTGAAGTGATTTCCCGTGCCTTCGGTTTGTCAGAACCACAAATGAAACACAACAAGTCATTTTAACAAAAAACACGACTCGTCAGTGAAACAAGATACGGAGAAAATGTAATCAGACACAGTCAAGCCACATCAGTTTACAACTACTTTATATTGCTTCTTCTTCTTCAAACACTGTGTGTCATCACACACTCATTTTCTTCCGCTCTGTCACCACCATGAGACCCCGTCTCCCCCCGGCACCATTTCATCTTCCAATTCATAATTTCCTGTCTACGCTGGGCCTCTTTGCTCTTCACCATTAAGTGGGATCTTTACGGGACAACATTAGGTTTACATACCCCCCCACAGCAACCCCACAAAACTCCCCGAACCCCCCGAGGCACAACACATGTCAGAGCGTCTTAAAGTCAGCCTTAAGAGGTTACACATGCCCAGGGATGTGTTGTGTTGTGGTACGAAACTTGTTGTGGTCTTGTTCCCCAAACAATCTTCAGACCGGTTGCACTGGGAGCTCTGAGTGAAGATGGAGATGGGAATGGCTGGTTTATAGGCTCGTGGTTGAGCCTGGTGGCGAGCGCTGCAGGGCAGGAAGGGAGGGGGGGGTCTCTGTCTTCGCTCGCTGGGTGGGACCCTCAGATCGTCCCTATAAGTCTGCATCACCACACTCATCAATCAATGCACAAGCAGGGCCTGAACAGTCACTGACTGAGTGTGATGTCGGTAACGCTGAGACGATCTGATGGGGGTCTGCAGAGGAGGGTCAAGGTTCAGGCCTCTTCAAAAAAACCCCGATGAGTCCGTTGTTCCTCTGTAAATCCATCTCACAGACGTTCACTCACATTCACTCTAAAATTAATCGTTCTCTATTTTCCAGAACTGATAGCTGGAGTCCCGAGAGGAGCACAGAACTTTGGATATGTGAGTATGTGCAAGCATGCAGATTTTTTTGATTTGATTTTTTTCTTCTTAATAAAGACACACAGTATAGATATTGGTGCCAGAAGAACATAATGTGTTGAGCTCAGCAGCAACAGCATTTCTACAAAATAAAACAGATGCACATACATATGTTCTTATGATGCATAAACAGTTCATTTAACACAGATCATGAGATTTTGGAAGTGATATGAACAAACACTTAAAAGGGAGAATTGAATCTGATAAAATGTACAGTTTATGACTTTGATAGACTAATATGACTATGGAAAAAGTCCTGGAGTTGTTTTGGAGGTGTGTGTGTGCGTGCGTGTGCGTGTGTGTGCGTGTGTGTGTGTGTGTGCGTGTGTGTGCGTGTGTGTGCGTGTGTGTGTGTGTGTGTGTGTGTGTGTGTGACGCAAGTAATAACAAAGTTAGAGAGTACGTGTCAACTTTTCTGGGCACATTCATCTCTCTATGGCCTGCCAGAGGAAAAAAAAAAAGAACTTTATTTTCTATATCCTGATTTATACCAATGGCTTTAAAAGTCTGGACATCAAAAAAAAAAAAAAAAAACATGAAATATGATTTTCTCAAATTGAATTCAAACCACAGGCCACAAGGCAGCGTAGTGGCTAGCACTGTTGCCTTACAGCAGAAAGACTCGGGTTTGGGACCCGTTCCAAGTCTGGTCACACTTGCTGTTCAAAATCACACTTGAAATAGTCTTTTGTGTCACTTTTAATGTGACACACGCAACAATGATATCAAAGCTGGTGAGGGAAGAATCGCACTTTTAGCATGCACAGTGAAGCCAGCCATAATTAAAGCACAGAACATTGACATTAACCTGTTCCCACTATTCTCCTCGGTTGCTGAGTTTTACATGGTGCCATGGAAGAGTTCTACATCCTAACTTGACAATTTTTAGAGCCAATACCGATACTGATCAAGGAGGCCGATAACTGATATTTGGAGCCGATATTTGCAGTAAAAGTGAAAATATTGGCGTCAAAAAACACTTTAACATTTAAATGCCTTTAAGCACATGTTTATTAAACAGCTTTTCAGATTTGCAACAAGTTAAAGTGTTTTTTTTATTTTATTTTATCTTAGACAATAGACATATTTGTTTTAAAATTCTAACAAAAAGTGCAGGAAGCGTCCAGGATCAGCATCATGTCTTCAATGAAAACTTCAATGAAATAAATAGCTCCCTAAAGTTTCTACAGTAAATAAAGTTTTCCAAAATTTCAATATAACTGAAATATGATTTTATCTTTCACTGATCTTTATTTTAAGCAGCATCTCTTATGAAGTTAACTAACATTTTGAATATAAATTAAATTGACTTGTTGGCTGTCGGGGGGGGGGGGGGGGGGGGCAGATGCCCGTAAGCCCCAAAATGCCTTATATCGATGCCAATAATCGGTCTATCTCTACCAAAAAGATGAAGATAAGTCAGTATTTCATGGGATGACAGGCTTTATAGTACAGAACTAAAATAAACACCATGTATCCACGTGGATTCAACAAACACTGTACATGCCTGTGCGTCTTGTATTGTCTTATGGGAACCTGTCCGCAGGGCTGACTGTGTCAGTCCTTCCTAATGACACACAGCTTCCGCTGCATATGGAGGGGGGGGTGACCCCACCTAACCCCACTAACCCTTCTCCACACACACATGACCCTTAACACTAACCTGCAGTGCAACCGCAGGGCTCACCGCACTGCACACACACACACATACGCTGTTGCATGTGGTGAAGGTCTGGACTGACTGTAGCTGGTGCAGGAATTGTCCTTCCTGTACACACAGTGCACTCAGGTTGTCATAGAGACAGAGAGACGAGTGCAGCTTCCCAAACAGACAACTCAGCATGCAAAGAAAGTTGACGTCCAGGCTAGTGTTGTTCAATATTTGTGCTCACATATCCTCAGTTGTCCCGCGTTTCCTAAGTCTGTCCCGGTTTAGTGCGTCTTTGAGACATCTGTACTTTGGGTCAACGTGTATCCTTCTGCATATGTGTGTGTGTGTGTGTGCACGTGGAGCCCCCCGGCTGTCTCCATGTGGTTGTTATTTTAGGTCTTATGAAGGAATTCTCAGCCCGCCCCCCCCATCCCCCCCGCCCCCCACCACCCGGCTCTGTCTTTCCCCGCGACCCGGGCTAGGATGGGGGGAAGGAGAGAAAGATGAGGGGAAAATGGTAAAGGCACAAAGAAGATGGTGGTGGGGGTGGGTAGGGGAAAAAGAGAGGGGTTTCAGCCGAATAAAAGCTTCTTTTTTTTGTTGTTGCGGTTTCTGACTTTTTCCCCCTGCATTCTTCATGTGCCTGTTTGTCAGATTGTTTACTCCTGGTGTGCAACAAGTCCAAAGCCCCGTGTCATACTGTGCCTGTCTGGTTCCTTGCATTAGGTGGCGATGATCAACTCCACCAATCTAACCTTCATCCAGAACTTCACAGGAGAGCAGGTATGAGCATCGACATGAGACAGATTAGATTTGACCTTATTAATCCCACCATGAGGAAAAGTTCACAGTAGAGAAGAAACAATTAATCGATTACGAAACGAATCGTCAACTATTTTGATGATCGATTCATCGGTTTGAAACTTTTTTCATTATTAAAACAAGATTTCTGATTGTTTCAGCTTCTTAAATGTGAATATTTTCTTCGTTTATTTGCTCCACATAACAAAGAAATCATTCAAACTGAATCATTTTGCTTTGTGGACAAAACAAGACATTTAAGAACATCCTCATGTCCAGGTTTAACAAACGCTGATCAACGTTTTTTAACATATTATGGACCAAACGATTCATCGAGAAATTAATCAACAGATTAATTGATTACGAAAACAATCGTTAGTTGCAGCTTTAGTTCATAGCTACAGCAACAAAAGGGAACATACAATACATGCAACAGACACCTTTCACTATGGGAAAGCAGAAATGATCACACATATGTATTTGACATTTGTATTCAACACATCAGTCGTTAAACTCATGTTCCATTCTTCTCTCTCTCCCTAAGATGGCCTCCTATTTTGGCTACTCAGTGGCTGTCTCTGACCTGAATGGAGATGGGTATGTTAAAAAACCAGCTAACAAGTAACGCTTTGTTTTTTTTTCTCCGAGTACCAATGTTACAATTTGTGTCCTCAGGACTGACGATGTGCTGGTCGGAGCGCCGCTCTACATGGAGAGAGAGATGGAAAGCAAACCCAGGGAGGTGGGGAGGGTTTACCTGTACCTGCAGACGGCACCGCTGACGTTCACCAGTCCTGTCGCCCTCACAGGCACGTACACGTTTGGGCGCTTCGGCACAGCTATAGCGCCCCTGGGAGACATCAACCAAGATGGATACAACGGTATGTTGATGAGGAAAGAAATAAATTATGAAAATAACTTCCACCTAGGAAACAACAGACATGAAAGAAAGATTTAGAAGGAGGAAGATGGTTAGATGAGGAGTGTTTCAGCCCATGGAGCTGATGTTTTCATCTAAAGTCAAACAAATTTTTTTTTTAATATATTGTCTATGGCTGAGGAAATCCTCTCAGATGCAGCTGTTTTGACAAAAAAAAAACTCTTCTGGATCTTCAGCCAGTCAGGAAGTGAGGCGATGAAAAGTGTCTGCGTGAATTTGTTTCCTCGTCATGATCAGGGTGAAGGCCGTGTGTGTGTGAGTGTGTGTGAGTTATTTTTAACTTGCCAGATGTGCCCTGAGATAAAATCATCTGGGAGTTTCTGTCCTGCTGCCCAGTGTTCATTCCTCTTCAAAGTCTTTGTTTTATCCTCATTGATTGGACAAAAACACACAGGCATACACAGACAAATTGCTCGGCCTGCAGCACAAATGCTGCATGAAGCTCGCGCCTGCATGCCTTAAAAAAAAAAAAAAAAAAGAATAACCTCATGCACATCTGGCCTTTGTATGGCCTTTTTTCCCCAACTGATTTATGTTTTATTCATTCATGCACAGCACGTGTCCACGTGCGTCCCTCCCTCTTAAACCCTTTAACCGTCGGATCAATGACCAGCAGATCAATACTGAAGCTTTCTGTGACCAGAGACATTAATCACACGAGGCTGTCTGTCAGGATATGACCGTCTCTGATGGGTGGTGACAGGCAGAGAGAAAACTTGTTGATGTTGAAAGCTGTGGTGTATCACTTTTGGGGATTTTTGTCATTGATGTTATTATTAAGCCTCTATTTAGTCTTCAGGAACGTTATTTGAAAGCTGCATCCATCCATTATCTACCGCTTTATCCTCCACCAGAGGGTCGCAGCGGGTGCTGTGCCTATCTCAGCTAACATAGGGCGATAGGGGGGAGAGGGGGGTTGTACACCCTGGAAAGTTCGCCAGTCCATCACAGGGCCACATATAGAGACAAAAAAACACTCACACATTCAATTTAGAGTGCCCAATTCACCTAATCCCCATATTGCATGTTTTTGGACTGTGGGAGGAAGCCAGAGAACCCATAGAAAACCCATGCACACACAGGGAGAACATGCAAACTCCTTGCAGAAAGGCCCTTCTTCCAACTGGGGCTCGAACCCATGCAGGAACATGGGTCTTCTTGCTGGACTAACCACTACACCAACCGTGGGAACCTCTATGCTGCATCCTTCATATGAAAATGGACTGTCATTCAAATATCAGACTACTACTCTCATACTACAACGATCAGGGGGTGCTTGTGTGTATACACTGTGAGCATGACCCCCATCAAACTACCGAATGACAAGGGTTTTTTTTTTTGAGCAGTAGAATTCACTTCTGAAACTTTTGTTGACATCAATGAATCACTTCCTGTGTGCGGGGTGGGAATGTCGCCCAACCGACAAAAGATCTCAACACAGTGAGAGTGGTGCGGAGGCTCAGTCGTCATTGTGTGAACCGGTCTAAGTGTGACAGACATTTGTTTATATTTAAAAGTTACGCACCACAATTTGAATGTAATGACTGCACGCCCGTGTGTGTGTGCGTGTGTGTGTGCATGATTTAATTTGTCTGCATTACATTATAGAGTCGCCATGGAATCACAGTTTTCTGCCGCTTCTTGTCGCTAATGGCAAACTCGTGTGTTCACATGAAGCTGTGCCATCGTGTGTCTCTTAATAATCACTGACAGACAGCTGCTCTGTGATTCTGCAGCGACTTCCATCATGATCCTCTCTTAGATGAGACGCCACCACTCGCTTTCCCAAACCAACCAATTTTCTCTCATGCTCATTTTCGAATATAAAGATGTCAATTGTAATCTAATCTGGATGAGGTTATTCCTTTTGACTTGTTGTCGCAAATAATGGCACAGTGGCTGCATGTTTTTGTCTTTGAGTAACAGTCTACCAGAGTCTTGGTCCCAGTTATCATCAGTTTTTTGTTTTTTTTCTTAAACACAGCCATTCAGTTCATGTATACATACCCACGCATAGACACATGCACATACAGGGGCTCATACACTTGCATACACACATGGTTGCATTTAGCCTTTCTACCCCACAATCTGCTTCATGTGGAACTAGTTGTTTAGGCTGAGTGAGAGGGGGTCTGGAGACAAACAGGATGTCTAGAGGTGTTTGGACAGTTCCAGTACTGTACGGCGGGACACTGGGACACTGGGACACTGGGACACGTCACTACAGGACGTAGTTAACGACATTTAGACGTCAAAGGGCTAAATACATGGTCTGCACAATATATCAAGATTTATCATCATTTTGATATCAACATGCACACTATACTGTGTCCACATGTAGATTGTGCCTCGCACTAGTTTTGTTTGGCTAAGAGATTACCATATATTTAGATCATTGTTTTTCTTGATTTTTATATAAGCAAATAGTTTGACAAATGTGAATTTGCACCACTGTTTATACAGTAATATGCAGCTTATACTAGAAAACATGTATAATATCCAGAAGTATCGTAGAGCATCACCTCGGAGGGTCATAGTCTATTTTCGTGGATATGCCGTTTGATTTTTACGATGTTTTTTTTACGCTTACATTTTCAACTCTAATTTCTGGAGGGAGATTGCGTTACCTTTGCGCAGTTCAAGGATGTTGTTTCTGGTCATTTGTGGTAGCTGCACTTTAATGTGCGAATTTGAGAGGGATATAAATGTTCTCATCGGGGAAGAAAGGAAACAAAACTCCAACACAAACATACTTTTTTTTTTGGACTAAATAATAGTCCCGTTTTGTCTGCGAAGTACAGTTTGTTGCTGTGCCAGAGGACAATTAATAAACTTAAATTATGGACCTCCTTGCAAACTTTGAAATGGAATTCTGCCTCCTATTCTTTAACTTTAACTTGTTCCATATCCATTGCCAGGGTAACTGTTTCCCGTTGTTTTCAGATTTTTATCATTCACCAAGTTAACCTGCTGCTGGCTATAGCTTTATTTACAGGCAAATGTGAGTATGGAATCAATGGTTTCATCTATGGTAAGAGGCTCAATGTCCATTTTTCCCTAAATTGACTACTTGAAGACACAAACTCCCCAACCTCTTGCTTTTAATCATTGTGTAACTCCTGGAATTTAACTACATTTCCAACAGAGCACAACACAAAGTAATGAAAAGCAATAACCTTAACTGTGCCCAAACAGAAAAGAAGTCAACAAAGATCAGTAGAATAAATGGAAGTAAAGCAGAGTGATAAGTAGCTCTTCTTTGGATGCAGAGGACAGTCCAGTTATTTTTCTTCTATCTCTACCTTTTTCCTCACCTACTGCCTCAGAGGAACCGTAACTCTGCTGATCTCTAAAACATCTTGTGTGCGTGTGTGTGTGTCGTCCCACAGATGTGGCGGTGGGCTGTCCATTCGGAGGCGAGGAGCGTGGAGGCAGAGTATTGATCTTTAACGGTAATCGAGATGTAAAAACGCAAGGTTTGGTGCTGAGCCAGGAGCTGAGAGCAGCCTGGACCCCCAGCGATGGTTTACCGGGATATGGGTTCACTGTGAGAGGAGGCCAAGACCTGGACAACAATCAGTATCCTGGTAAATACTCGACTCCCTGTGTTACAATCAAAATTCTTTTCCTGGAGTTGCATTCCTTCACTTCTCCGCTTTCCTTCCAAAACTCCCTCCTCTTCACTCTTGACCTCCACATTTCATCGTCCCCCCCCTCCATGCACTTCTCCACTACCATCCCCATGTTCTCCCGTATTGCTTTCCGCTTCTGCTCTGTTAAAGTCATCAGTCAGACGAAGCGGGTACAGGGATGAGAGCCAGTGAACTGCTGCTGCGTTCATTCTTTGGGGATTTTTAGCACTCAAGAAAGAGAGAAAACATAAGATCGAGAGAGAGAAATTCTAGTAATACATAAACCGCATGTTCAGTCTACCAGACAGTCAAGCCTCAGCCCATAGACCTATTAAACTGCAGGCAACTCAAATATCATTCAATCAAATTGCATGTAGCTACTCCTTACTTTATGTACCAATGACCTTCTTGTTTTACCAGATTTTTCAACCATTTGTCTTTGCAAAACATATTAGAAACCTCACTAATGAAAGAGAACATTTACATTTAGTATAAACATGACTGGGACACTGTTTATATACCAGGGTTTTTCAGTTCAGGAAAAAAAAAGGGAGCATTAAAATCAGCGCTGTAAAAATCACTGTTTTACTACTTTATTTTCTCCCTAATTTGGAGCCACTCATTTCTCTGGCTTTGTGCTTCCACAGATTAGGCCGAACAGTAAAAAATGTTTAGTTTTTTCCTTTGTGTTTCTGCCTCCACTCCCTTCAACCACTACTCATTTTGCTCTAATAACAGATTTCTTCATTCCACAAACAAGATATCAAGGGAAATAGGCACAAACACACACACATGATTGGTTTCACTGGCAGCCAGAGAGAGAGAGCGTGTGTGTTGACCATGTGCCAGGTTCCAGGTCAAAGCCTCAATACCCTGTGCAGACCCACAGCAGATCAGAGAGCCTGAATTAAAAAAAACATGACAGTAAATGCACGCACACAGGTTTGCAACTAACCTCGTGGAGACATTTTTGGTAGGAGGAGGTGAAAAGTTAGAAACTCACGGGTGGCGGAGGAGCGCTCAGCCAACACACACAACACCAAATAAACACACATAAGGACGCACACTGATGTGTGCCCTTGTCGTCTGTCATTAGAGAAGTGGCTGAAGGAAGTGAGACACGTACACACATGGTGTGTCGTTAGCAGCGTAGTAAAGTCACACTGTTCAAAGGAGCCGGCGACGTTTGATCAGCATTATGAGAGGACTGCACAGGCGTCTGGGAGGCCTGCTGGAACTACAATATGCTCTCATTAACGTGAAATGTTATTAGTCGACTGCCAGTGCATCACCAGAGAGAGAGAGAGAGGGATGATGATCGGGCTCTGCTTTTAGCTTTAATAGATTTTCCTCCAAAGATTATGTCATTGCGTGTCTTTTTATTTGAACTAGATGAAAAGAAGTGGTCCGCAGCCATGCAGTCCCTGCAGGACCACAACTGACAGCCACATTCTATGAAGCTTAGAGCTGTAGTGTGTAAATATAAACAAATGCACCTTACGTTCAAATAATTGTCAAATTAGTTCACACAGTGCTGGCTGAACCTATCAGCTCCACATTAATTTCTCGCTTCGTGACATTCCTGAGCTGCATGCAGGAAGTGATTCATTTAAAATCCAGACAGATGGCCGCAAGGACAACATTGCGCTAGTAAAAACAAAAACAGGTTAGAGTTTGACTGAAAACACAAGGAAGCACGGAAACGAAGAGTTTCAGAAGTGCTCCAAAAACACGACCGTTCGTCAGTTTGATGGCACAAATGCTTTCGCCGTCACCCGGCACGCCTCCCTCAGATAAAAGAAAAAAAGCATAACATTACATAACACAGGCAAAAATAATAACGCCACCAACAACAAATCACACACTGCACCTTTATATGAAGCTGGCTGCAGTTTTGTTAGAACTGTCTAGGTGTAGGGAAAGGGATCAGATTGCTTCAGGGTGCACTTTAGGTTCAACATAGGGGTCGAAGGTCAGAAACTGACAATGTTTTCACCCGTCAATCACACCAGTTTTCTGAGAGTTACAGACGCAGACAGGTCAGGGTCAGTGCTTTGGATGTGTGTGGTGGGGAGAGGTCAGTATTCATTATTCTGTTTGGTCTGTAGGTAAGTGGGGGATAGCCCTATGTTCCAAAATCCCTATGTCCCCACAACTTTAAAGGACCTTTATCAGGTTTAAGACCTAGTTTTATGGTTAGGGTTTATGTTACAGTTAAAGGGGACATCGTCTTTTTGCATAAGCATGTTAGACATGTTCATTAGGACATCAGGGAACTAGTTTAACTTGGGGAAATAGGGTATAACATGGGACCTTTAAGGTTAAGCACTAAGTTATGACGGTTAAGGTTAGGGGCTAGGGAATGCATTAAATCTATGATGTGTCCTCACTAAGCTATAAAGGCAAGATTGTGAGGTGCTTACTTGTATTTGTTACCTCTTGGCCTTGTCAGGACCAGTAGTCCTCATGGCCAAGTCCAAAACCTGGTCTTGTACTTGGAATTAGCCTTCGGGCATTTATTTGCAATAAATTTAAAGGTGCCATATGTAAGAAATTGGCCAAAAACGGTTACTACATTCAAATTCAAAATACCAAGGTCTTTTAGGTTTCGTTTTCTGACTTAACTGGCAACCCGTGGTTGCTCGGCAGTTGAGACTCTACTGACTGCAGTGATTGGTAGATGGCGGTAGGTGGCGCCACATGCCAAAACATGATTTCAAAACATAAACATGATTTGCAGTCTGCAAAAGATTTTTTTAATGCAAATATTTTGTCTGTACTGTTGTTGTTGGTGAGTTCAGTTTGTTATATGAACATTATTCCTGAGTCTCTGTGACAAATTAGGAGGATTTTATGGCCAGTTGCTTTAGATTTATTACATAATGCACCTTTAATGCTTTTGTCTGAACATTTTATATATGAACATAAGGCTTTCTGAACATAGGTGTGTAACCACCTATGTGAGCGTAAAATATGTTACTTGACTCTTAATATGTGGGTAGAGCTGCCCGTTTATTTAAAGACCTTCATCATTTTCAACCCTTTCTGGTGAGCTTGAGTATTTCTAAAACCAAAAATAAAGTTTGAATTGTAAGAACAAGAAGAACGACGTATCTCATTTCTTTTCATGATTCGCCCCAAGTGTACCTTTAAACAAAAACCAATCCAATCCAAAGTAAACCCTCTACAATTCTGAACAGCCGATTCCCCTTGTCTGCAGTATGAAAACTATACTTTTTATGACAAACATGCAGTGTGTGTGTGTGAGGTATTGAAAATGCTTAAAATTCCGTCTTATAGCCTGCAGGTTCTTGAATAGTAATCCCACACATGTATGGATAATTAAGAGGTGCTCATTTTCACCTCCTTTTCCTCTGAGTGCCATTGACCTTTGGCGTTTTTCATCACGAGGACCTTTTACCTGCAGCCAAACAGGCAGTCAGTGACAGCTTGACAGTCTGTGTAAACGCTGCACGGAGGTAGTATTTTCGCAGCACAGCGTAGCCGCTATCAGCTAACGAACGCCGCGCAGCTACCGTGACTTACCTGCACTTAGACCTGCGTTTATATACATGCACTCTCTCTACAGTATAACTGTCAAATCAACAAGCTTTTTTCCTCCTGTGTGTGTTAGGAAATGGAATCGACATGGAGAGGAAAGTGTGTCCGTAACTTGATTTACTCCTCGGTGCAACACACACACACATACACACATTTAAACCCCCCGGAGGTGCCCTGTCCTCAAATCAGTCCTGTGTCACGCAGTGGTTTTTCAGAACAAACACGAGACTCAAGAATAAGTCGAATAAGACAATCGTTGTATTGAGCACATAGTGCACGTGTGTGGCAGGAATGGAGTCAGATTTCCAGGTTGCACAACCCCCTGGATGAAGAGAGGAATTCAGACTGGGAGTGAGGTGGTTCCTCTGTGTCTCTCGCTCTCCTTCTGTTGAGAATACACCTTGCTTCTGATGGCTTTCACAGATTGCATTTTAAAAGCCAAGATCCGCAACCCCCTGCCCTCCTTTCCATCCTATCATTTCGCAGTCTCCTCCCTCTTGTGCGCTCCCTTCCCCCCCCCCCCCCCCCCCTTTAATGTACCTCTACAACTCCCCCACACACACAGACACACACACATCGAGGGATCCCTTCTCATCACAGGCTTTTCTAGACAGTACGTACACACACTCACTCACACAGCGACACGGCACACCCCGGTGGAAGAGGGACTGGGGTCTAAGTGTTTAATGTTGTGGTTTCAGGGGAACTGTGACTGCAGCCAAAGGCAGAAACAGATGTGCCCCCATCTCTCTCTCAGATTCAATTAGTCCCTTTTTTCTTAAATATGCAGAGGAGGAAAGACACCAAATGACAAACAAAGTCTCCAAGAGTGCACTTAGCGCAGTCCAATATTGCCTGAAGCCAGACACCATAGCGTTTCCCTAATTAAACTTCAATGCATTGCATGAATAACTAAAAATAGTGATCGTCAAGTCAAAATGCCAAAGGTTAATTTTTCACATGAGAGTGTTTTTTCAGGGATATTTTTGTCTGATCCTTAGATTAGAACCTTGATTTCCTACCGATGCTGTATCAGTGTGTCTTTTACCTCCTTTCAATAACTTTGCTTAGTTAGTTAGTTAATAAGACATTGAGATTATACATGTACCACCTTACATGTTATGCGTGGAAAACATTTGCGCTCACATACATCATATTCATGCATTGTATCTGATTTTATTTGAATTAAAAGGCCAAATAAATCATCAGTTACCTGTTGAAAATAACAATTCCTGCTGCTCCAGTCACCTCTCACTGCGCTACATGAGTTCAGTCTGTGTTTTTCAGAATCACCCCAACTTTATTTTTGCTTCATCTGGCATTGATGGCTTTTATCCATTAAGTGGTTCTCTCTTCAGTTTCACATTGTTTTAATCAGCACTTGTATGTGTTCGTGATCTACATATGTGTGTGTGTGCGCGCGCGCTTGCATGTGGCTTTCATTGGTATGTGTCCCCTGACCGCAGCCGTTAAAAAAAAAAAAAAAAAACGGCTCTATTTTAGACGCCGAGCGCCACTTAAGAAATGTGTTTTCATCGCAAAAGCCATGAAAACAAATAAAAATCACATATAGATGAGATTTGTTGCTGCTTACAATTAGGGGGGGGGGGGGGCTGAGCTGCGTGTTGTAATGCAGACTGATGGGAAATGTTGTTGGAATAATTTTTATTGGCGCGCGGGGTCCACCGTCTGTCTCTCCGGTCTCGTAGCCCACGACGACGCATGCATGCATGCATGCATGAACACACTCACACACATGCAGAATGAACTCAAACTGTCTGAACCTGGGCCATGTATGAAAGGGGGGTAAAAAAGAAAAAGCGCGGTGATATCAGAATGTTAATGCTATCACAGTATGTCTACGTGTGAGTGTGTGCATGTGTGTGCGTATTAAATGTGAGACGTCTGTGTTTGATGAAGATTGCCGGAGACCTTGAAATCAATCCCATCTGTGGCATTCTTTGAAGCCCTCCATTCTCTCTCTACCCTCTCTCTCTCTCTCTCTCTCTCATACTCTGTTTTTTCCTCTGTCTGCACAGATCTGATCGTCGGGGCATTCGGTTCAGGTGAAGTGTCAGTATACAGGTAAGAATGGACACGGTGTGTCTCTTTTCTAAATGCTTCTCAAAGTACAGATTTCATTCCCCCATTCTTGCATCTGAGCCTCTGTGTGTGTGTACGTGTGTGTAGATCTCGAGCTGTAGTGTCGGTGGAAGCTTCAATGAACCTGAGTCCAAGAATCCTGAACCCTGATGACCGACAGTGTCACCTGCCTGAGACGGACATGATGGTTACCTGGTAAGAGGAGGAATTCTCTCTTAAACCAATTATATCCATGTATATGTATATGATAATACAGAGCTGTTTACACTCACCCTTTAATGGACACGGGAAACCTAATAAAGTGTCAGGATTGGCACACAGTTTGGTCTTGTGCTGCTTTAAACATTTAAACAGGGTGTCTTAAAGAGTATAAAGAGTTGCTCAATCAATTTTGGGAAAATTAAGGCCATAAAAAAGTATTAAAAAGTCTTAAACGTGATTTTATGAGTTATTCAATTTTGTCTGCAAGAAGTATGCATGAATGTATTAATTCCCCCCCCCCGCGTTTGTTAAAAACAACGATGCGAAGGCGTGCTCGCCCTGCAAGATCGGCCGCGCGCCTAACACGTGATGTTACGCACCTTGCGACGGCGAACGCCTCCTGCCGCGAAATAATATCGCTCGAAATTGTGCTCTATTGCAGACTAAAACGGTTTTGTAAGTTAAATATATTAAATATATATATATATATTTTTTTAAAAATCATCTATAGACATCAGCCACAGAGGCTACTGGAAGCTAACAGCAGTTAGCATTTGGAAAAGCGATCCTTTGCAGGCTCTAGCAGGCACATTGCCCTCATATATAACATGTATCCACTGGACAGACAAATCCTCTGAGGCTGGAAGTTTGTGTAGAACTCTGTGCTGCACCGTGGAGCCAAGAATAGAACTTTTCGCGGACTTCCAGTTTTCGGATACCGTTGCCCTCGCCAGCACTCTCGCGTGTTTTACGGACAAAGCGGAGCTCTGCGAGACAGCAATTCCTGGAATTTAGCGCTTTATCTCCTGTACTTAGACTGAGGAGGACCACAAAAACATGAGTGAGTCATCTTTTTTTCCACACTTTGGCGACTCGTGGGGCTTCCAGAGTCCCAAATATAAATGTTAAAATGATTAAAAAGTTAATTTTGCATAATATGGGACCTTTAAAGTTCAACAAGATGTGATCAGAGATGGGACTTTTGACCTTCTGTCATCTTGAAGCAGTCTGGCCATCTTCTCTGACCTCTGGCAACAACAAGACGTCCACAGAGCTGATGCTTACTGGATATTTTGTCCCTTTTGGACCATTCTCTGTAACCCTCAGAGACAGTTGTGTGTTAAAACACCAGTAGTTTCTAAAAGACTCAACACATCTTAAAGAGACGCTTGTTTTGTTCTCTCGCGTTTGTCCTTACAGGCTCCGGTAGAAACATGGCGTCTCGCTGCTAACAGTGGCTATGCAACCGCGGTCCGCGGTCATGTTATTTTACATGACTTTTTGAAACACTACGAAAATGAAACAAAAACTATTATACAGCGACTAAACAATGCAGGAGCACATAATATGTATAAAAAAAAGTCGATTTTGGGTCATATAAACCCATAAATACTACATATTGTACCTTTAAAGAGTAAAACAAAACCAATATGGTCTGGAAACACAACTTCTCAAAAGCTCTATAAGTTTGAAGTGTGAACAGCGTCAACTTTACAGTAAAAGCTCCAGCAAACAGTGCTGGGTTTTACATACAGTATATCTGCACATATCTAGCGTCACTGTTGACCCTTAGCCTCAGCTGAATAAATATTTTAATATCAATAAAGTGTGCAGGTGAAAGTGTGCAAGCTAAAAGGATCAAAGTCTCACACAAACATGAAACGATGCGTCCCACTGTTTTACTGAACCCTAAATCTGTACCAGAAATCCTACTGCTTGTACCGTACCATAAATTGTTAAGAGTATACAATATAGTCTTTCACACACACTGACAGATCTGACAGATATTTCACCCCCTTGTTTTCTAGACGTCCGCCGCGAGCAGAGATCTGTTTGTCTGTGCGTCCAATTCAATAATTTAGCAATGCACCGAAAAAAAAAAGAAAAAAAGAAGCCTGCTCATGAGGCCTTGAAATTCACATTTATTGGACTCTGTGATTAATTTAAAACTGCATAATTCTATTTTGATTATATTATTGTTCCTGTGGCTTTGAACAGCTTGGGGGTGAGTTTAGTCGAGGAGAACGCGTCTAAAGGCTCACGCTGCTTCACCGCAGTCTATTGTTGGTTCTAAGTTACTGGGGCTGGAAACGCCGTAGGACTGTTTGGACGAGAGAAGTGTGCTTTGCCAGCTGCCATTATGGTGCTGTGTGTATGTGTGTGTGTATGTGTGTGTGTGTGTGTGTTGGCAGTGAGTGAAAAGGCTTTTGGTCAACTTGACAGAGAGTTTTGAACGATGGAATTCAGTAAAAACAAAAAACTCAGCTTATTTAAATAAACCGCCATAAAGTTTAGGTACAGGGTATGGAATCAGATCGGACATATGTACACAAGGTCGAACACCAGCTCTTAGACATGTGGGATGTCTGCGGCTCATGTGTTGCAGACATTTCCCTTGTTTCCTTGCGGTGATTGCCGGGGAGAGGCATGCTGGGAGACTTGCATTTAAATACCATTACATTCGAGTCTTTCGGCGTTTCTGCATCTCATTTTCCGAAAAAATAATTACCAGAGTATCTCTAAAGGAAAACAGACGGTCTTTAAACAACTCTGACCACTGTTCTGGGGGTATTTCCACAATCCTTCCCAAAACCCTTTTGACCGTCTGCTTGAAAAGCTTCTGTGTTTGAAACACAATAGTGTGGATTACTTCTACTATAGCTGATGCAGGAACACCATTGCTTTTTCAGAAATCCAAAGATGTTCATCTTTGAATGGTCCACATTTGTTCAATGAGGACCAAAATATATTTTTCGCCGGAGTTTGTCTGTCTGTCTGTTAACAACATAACTTTCATAGTTTGGATGAAATTCTCAGGAAATGTCCGCAATGGGACCAGGAACAAGTGATTCAAGATCAAGATCTCCGAGTGCTTTTCTAGTTATGTAGTTATATTGGTATACTGTATATTTATACAAATAAATATTTTAAAATAATAATAGATAATAATAGACTTGGTTAATAAGTAAAATATTGTCACAACTTAGACTTAGACTTCCTTATATGTGAACAGTGAAAACTGGCAACGAAATGTCGTTGCTTGGCAACCGGAAGGACAACAAACAGCATTAAAATTTAGGGCAGTGAGGTACTGTAAACAATTACTTGAGCCTTAAAGTAAAATTTAAATGTTCATGTCAGTATTGGATCACATGTTTAATGGGTAAATGAGTCACTTGTTTCTAAATTATGTTATATTATATATATATATATATATATATATACATATATAAATGTGTGGGAATGTGACATAATTTCGAGTTGTGACGAGTACAAAAAGCACCTTTCATGATTAGGTTTAATTGACTACCCTCTTAAGTCATTAAGGACAAAAACGTCCACTTCCAAAAAACTGCTCCAAAAACGTGACTCATTAATATGTTTTTGCATAAATCTCAGTCATTTTGAGGATTTTAACCTTTTAAATGCCAGTTTGATTGCATAAATGGAGCAACTGTAACAAAACAATTTCTTCCGAGATAATAAAAGTATTGTGATTCTGATAAATCCCCCCAGCCCCCCCAACATTTGTTATATGGAAAATAACTTGGGTTTTTTTCATAAAAGAATATTAACATCATGTACTGGCATTTAAAAGGTTCAAGTCATGATAATTATTCAACAATTTATAGTTTTAATCAAAGGATTTAACCTCAAAAAGCAGAAAATAAATTAATCGGTAATGTTTTATAGTGGTTTTTGGAAGTGGACATTTTTGTCCTCTAATGACTTAAGAGTATGATTAAAAAAAAAAAAAAAAAAACTCACAGTGTTCTACTGATCAAATTTGCTCAAATCCATTTGCCTGAGGGTTCATTAATTGCATAACGTTTTCTGAATACTAAAGCTTATACTTAAGGTTTAAATGTCAAATCGCATAAATAATGCAGAATTAAAACACATGAAGTATATTTAAATACATACTATTTGTTAATAGCATATTTACATTTAAATATGGTTTCTCTCCTCTAAACTACTGATGTTACTTGAATCCATTAACACACTACATGCACTTGTAAGTGTTAACATAAAATGAAAACTACTGAGCCAATAGTGAACACCTTCATTTTGACAGTTCTGGTGATAACGTATCACTAATTTGTTTCCAGTCTGTTTCTGCTGCCTCACAAGTTGACAAAATAACAACCGTTATTCCAGGATTAAACAACCATCTTGGTTTTTAAAGAGTGGATGAGGGAGTGGAGGAAAAGGAAAGACAGTTTCTTAATGACCGGTGTTAAATTGGAGGTCCTTACTCATTAAGCACACCCAGTGTATTCAGGGAAGGGATTTATCTGTGTGTGCATATGTGCAGGGAGGGCCGGCTAACAGTGTGGAGCACATGATGCATTTTTGGGGAAAATTACATACAGTATAGCCAACCAAGAGCCAAAGCTGCTGTCAGTAATATGGGGGCAATTTAAGTGCTACACTTAACTTTGACACATAGTGCTTATTAGAGTCACACCCCTCCGATCACACAAAGGTGCATAAATGCAACACACAGGAGAAGGATTTAGGGGAGCGATTTTTAAAATAGAAACCTGTATTTTATCACACACTCACATCTGTAGCACACTCATGTAAAGACACAGGAGAACTAAGCTCAACGCGATTGTGTCATCTAATGGGGATCCTAATTATGAACAAACACACAACATCTGTGATTCGGTTGTCGGGGTTTGTGAACTGGAACCAAATAAAGCCATTTCCCCCTCCTGCCGCATGAGTCGTGTAGTGTAGAGAGGCATGAGTGTGACATCTGTAAGCTTCCTCAGATTTGTAGATATCAACAGTGTGGAGCTCCCCTTTGAGGGAGTCACTTTCCTGTTCTTGATTAAAGGGGTGATAACACACACACACACATACATTTAGAGACACATAAATAGAGGAAATGCAGAAAATGTTGCCCAGTCTCCCATGTCTGTCTAATGGAGGGGCTCACTGGTCCATAAGTGGTGTTTCCCACTCCCCCCAGAGTACAGGAAGGAAGAGATGCCTTGTTTATTTACTATGTTACTTTTGTTGGTGGGTTTTTATTTATGCACACAAATGTGTAAAAGGAGTACAGTCAAAACAGTTTGCAATTAATAAATGGATAACATTTCTGGAGCTTAAAGACGCCATATGTAAGAATCAGGCCAAAAAGGGTTACTACACTCATTTTCAAAATACCGAAGTCTTTTAGGTTTCGTTTCTCCGCCATTGTAGCTCAGACTTAACTGGCAACCTGTGGTTACTCGGCAGCTGAGACTCTACTGGCTGCAATGATTGGTAGACGGCAGTAGGTGGCGCCACATGCTAAGACATGAATTAAAAACATAAACATGATTTGCGGTCCGCAAAATATATTTTTTTAATGTCAATATTTTGGATGGAGTCTTGTTGTTGGTGAGTTCAGTTTGTTATATTAATATTATTCCTGAGTCTCTGTGACATATTAGGAGGATTTAGTTGCTTTAGATTTATTACATAATGCACCTTTAAATGGCAGTCATGACATTATGATAAAGGTTTATATATATACACAATATGCTTATATCAGGTGCATTCACTACACAACTCGGGATTAAAATCACTATAATTATTATTTTTTAATGCTTCTAAATAATTCAATAAAATGTATGACTTTTTCACCCCAAGATAAAACAGGAAAAAGGGGTAATTTAATACATCTTCCCATCTGATACGGACAGCTAGGGCGTCTTGATATTTCTTTCACGCCTATAAAAAGTAAAAAAAAAAAAAAAAACATATCCAACTCCACTTTGTTGTTGTACTTTTCTTATATCAAATTAAACTTCACACATACACTCAGGGACATAACGATTAGGCACTCATTAGGTCAGGTTACTAGTATTAAGTAAATACAGTATGTGGCGAGAAAGTAGGGAACTAATATTACCAACAAAAAAAGGGAAAGCTTGACAACGCCAACCTGGGAATTTCACCCAGGGATTTACTCTCAGGCACAAGGCACACAGGTTTGTGGTTACTCAGAGGGCATGAGACGTGGTTCCAAGTTATAATACAACTTTTATTAAATATTAATCAGTTCTAAAATGAAAATAAAACCAATTCATACAATCAAAAAAAGGGGAAAAAAAGGTATTCATTCAAAGTGGATGGTCAAAAGCAAATGCAGGGGAGGGATCCACCAAAGGAAAACAACAAAATCACCGGGCACACGTGTCCACCACCAGTTCACCAGCACCCACCGGCCTACAGCTACTGAAAAGGGGAGGAGAAGAATACATTAGTGGGGTTGCACACACACTCAAAAAAAGAAAAGTAAGAAAAATTAGAGCCTCACAAAAGAAGAAGTTAAAGAAAACAAAACTCAATTCAATCATTTACAAAACAAATCCCTAGAGAAAAAACGGAAACATGAGCAAAATTCAGGTTCAACCCAGACAGAGCAGCAGCGGCCCAATGAGGTGGTTACAGTAACATCAAATCAAAAAACATTAGCATCGGATAAGTACACTATAATAAATGCGGTTGCATTTTACAATATACCCACATGCCTTTTTAGCAGCAACCGACACTCGCACTCACGAGAGGAGGAAGGGGAAAAAGTGCTCCAGGCAGCCGCCAGCATTACCTGTGCCCACACACTAGCATTAGCCACCTAGCCTAGTAGCACCAACCACAACACAGCGATAAGAACCGGCAAAAAAACAACCACAGCAGCGCACACAGGGAGCACGAAGCAGCCCTACAACACAACGCAAATACCTTGTTGAGCATAATGACAGAAACGAAACAAATAGCGGGGTAGAGCAGCGTGCGGCCATACCTGTCGAGAACGCGACCTCTGACCCGGAAGTGACACGGGTGAAGAAGATGGGGGCACAGAAGAAGAACCGGTGCGCGGACTGCGGCTTTTAGCGCCGCTGGTGAAGAACGGAAACCATAGCAACCAATGTAAACAAAAAGATAAATAATAATAATAATAACAATAATAACAATAATAATAATAAATAAACACAGCACAGCATTAGTAAATGATTAATTAAGACCTAAATTAATTGTTTGTAAATGCTCACCCTGGTAACATGTACACCATATAGTGAATGATTAGTAGATGTTACTTAATGCTTATTCACTCCAAATAAACACCATTAGTAAATGATTACTACAGACATTATTCACGGCTTACTAATATATTAACTAATGTGTTAATTAAGTAATGCATACATAAGTAAGTAATACATACTAATGACTATTAATATGTTGTTAAACAGTTAATTAATTCTTAATAATATTCTAACTAACATTAATTAAGGGACCCTTATTGTAAAGTGTTAACCTAATATCCTCTTCATTCAGCCTGAAGGTGGATGTCTGTGCATCAGTGAGTGGTGTGGGGATCCCTGACTCTATAGGTAAGCAGCAGCGCACAATGTGGTGGGTTAACAGAGAGAAAGAGAGGCGCTCGATTGGCTCGATTTTCACTCCCATTTCAATCCATACCTCCTCGCCATTTCCTCCTCTCCAGACCTGAGAGCAGAGCTGCAGCTGGATTGGTTGAAAGGCAACAGGGGCGGAGTCAAGCGAGTTCTTTTCCTGGACACCCAGCAGCCTCAGCGCACCGGGCTCCTGAGGCTGGGTCACAGTCGGCTTCATTCATGCCTGAGCTACACCATCTTTCTGAAAGTGAGCAAGTCACTCACACATACAAACACTAATCAATCATCTTTGATTTTTTTTTTTTTGTTGCATAGTGGAATTAGCTATCAACAAAACATCTGCACATTTCTCACACCTATGTGCCCCGTCTTTGCAGGAGGAAGATGAGTTCAGGGACAAATTGACTCCCATCTCACTGGCTCTGAACTACAGCTTGGCTCCTCCCACACGCGACCAAAGCCTCCCAGCCATCCTCAACCGCTACAGCAGCACCTTCCTCCAAGAGCGTGTGAGTATATACAGCATAAACATGGCTTTTCACAAATGGAATGGGGGCAAAGATGAATTGCAACACATCATGACAGGAGGCGCTGGGATGTGGATGGGTCACAAAACACCTTACTGTGTGAAGCAGGAAGAGTAAAGGCTGGATATGACAGCTAAGATATTACACACAATTTGGATTGGGTGCCTTGCTCAATAGCACCTTTTTAATGTGCCTATAATTAAGGAATTCTTGCATTTTCTTCTATTTCCCCTCCATTAATTTGTTTCTTTTGAGGGTTTTTCCTTTCACTGAATCAGGAAACTAAGGCTAGAATGTCTTGACTTGTGATCATGGTGTGTATGACTCCACTTGATTTAATTCTTTGCTCAATCTATAAAGTCTGATGGGAAATAACCTGATAGTATATTGGTCTATGAAACATTCTGGTGTTGGACACAGAAATGTTTCCAGTGGAGCAAAGAGGTTTGTAAACTCCCCAGGTAAATTTGGAGCTCAACCGCATGCAACAGAAAATCAGTGTTAGGAAACAAAAATGAAGAAATGGCTTAATTTTCACCAAACGCACAGATCTGGACCAATATAAAACTTTATTTTTGACAAATAAGCACATATATACACATACACTCAATCTGCTGAGCTGAGTCTCTTCATATGTCTTCATATTTTATTCCAGTTCATATTTCATTTATATGAACAGACCACACAGTATTACCTTACAGAAGAAGCTGTCTGCAAACTTTATTGTGTGTCTTTTATTGTATTATTTTTGTATTTGCTTGATATTTTACTTCACTTATCACCAGTTTGCCAGTCTGTCTTTTGTTTTACTGCAAGGCATTGCTATTAATATTTGAAACACATGACACATGCAGACAATTAGTGAGTACCCACAGAGACAGAGAGGAATTGTATTTCAACATTACGCTTTGACTGAACCAAAACAAAGTCCACTCTGAAGCTGGGCACAATGAAACTGCCCAGGAGCTGGACAGCTGAGCGCGAGTGCATGCATGCACACGTGTGTGTGTGTGTGTGTACTTCTTCAGCACCTGCATCCTGACTTGCCCCAGTTTTCTTCTATTTTTGGTTTCATGATGATACTCAGTCTTCGTTAAACAGTTCCTCATGATAACCCCCCCCCCTCCTCTCTTGTGCACCCTTTCCTCTCAGGCCTACATTCTCCTGGACTGTGGAGACGACAATATTTGCATCCCCGACCTCCAGCTTTCTGCCAGCATGTAAGAGTGACACGGCCATGCCCTTTGACCTCAACCTGTAAACACTCAACACTTTGCACAACCAAACACCCAAACGACACACACACACACACACGCACACGCACCCCCACACACACACACACACACACACACACACACACACACACACACACACACACACACACACACACACACACACACACACACACACACACACACACACACACACACACAGTCAGGCCAGAGAAAGTCTGTTAATCCTCACACAATGAGCTAAGTTTACACTGTTGCTCACATTATACTTCCATTAACATGTGTGCATATGCGCCTTAGCTTATCCTCCGTAGTGTTTCCAGCTGCACGATATCTCCATGGCAACATTATACAAACATCCTGTCACCCTCTACTGACACACACACACACATACACATTGTTAGGGTCAGTGGTGTTGCATTCTTTGCTGCCAAGTGGATTAAAACATGAGGTCCAGTCCTAAAAACTACATTTAACAAAAACACAAGGTCAGGCTTTTTGAGTTTTTTTTTTTTTGTAAAACTGCTGTGTTTATGTGTAATTTTCTGTGTCCTTCACATACCTTAAATACTTTGTCGTAAGTTTTCTTTGTGCACTATTCTTACCCTCACACACACACACACACGCACACACATATGCAGAGGCCGCTCAGAGCTCGTGATTGGGGATGACAATCTGGTCATGTTGACCATCACTGCGGCGAACCGAGGGGAGGGGGCCTACGAGACAGAGCTGCACACACTGATACCACCAGAGGCCGACTACATAGGAGTGGAGCGCAGGATAGAGGTAAACACACACACACACACACACACACACACACACATATATATTTGTCTTATTACATGTGCTTTGGTATGAAAGCTGTGGTGCATAACCTTTGGTGAGGATTCTGTTATTATTCTGCCTCTGTGAACATTATTTTTATGTGTGTGGCCTCATCCAAAAAATAAGATATGTCAAGTAACGCTATCAGACCTGACCGAGGGAGCGTTTGCGTGTATGCACCAGCAGCGCAACCAAGTTGTTCACTTCTTTGTGTGTCAATCGTTCTTTATCCCGTCTTCCAGTGGCCCCCCAGTGTTGCCTTTGCCTTTATCGTTGTCCGTCTCGTCATAAAACAAAATCACTTCCTGTGTGCAGCTTGGCAATGCTGCATGGGATTAAAAACACCACAAAACCGAGAAAACACAGAGAGAGCTCATCTGACAATGGTTTGAATTGAGTGGACATTTGTTTATGTTTAAACTGCAGCTTTAAAGGTGAAGTCACGGGAGTTATCTCATCATGGTTGGACCATGTGTAAGTGAACATACAGTATTTAAAAAAAAAAGAGGAAGCAAGCTATTTTGAGGCAGCAGTTACAGTAAGACATCACTTCCTGTTGTGTTTGGCTTGATTAAGGCAAAGTTATCAGCAAGGTATGCTCTACTGGCAACTGCCCAAGAGCCCCTATTATGATTTACAAGCTGCATTAGTGACCACGGAAATGGACGGGGGTCAACTGCTGTATGTGTGTGTCTGTTTATGTCTGTGTGTGTGTGTGTGTTTGCACATGTGTGCACGCTAATGAGTGTGTAATGGAGCTGTTTGATTGATGAGGTTGTTACTGTCAGATCATTCATCACTCTTCCTCTCCCTGCGTCCTCCCTCCCTTTCCAATCCCCTCGCTCCCTTCCCTCTTTGATGCTGTCACACTTCCCTCCCTTTTTTTTTACCCCTTCCCTTACCCCCTCTTGACTCCTTTGCCGCTCTCTGCTTTTTATTGTCATTTTTTTTTTATCATCTCACTGTCTAACTGTCCGTCTTCTTTCTTTCTCTTTTCTTTTTGATCTGAACCTCCAGTCGCTCGCTCAGCCAAACTGCGAGTACAGGATGGTCAATGAGTCCCGGCTGGTGGTGTGTGACCTCGGAAACCCAATGGTAGCTGGAACAGAGGTGAGTTTTTACACCCAGAAACACACACACACACACACACACACAGCTATCCTTTTAAGAACTTTAATCCAGAGTTATCCCGAACCAGCTAATGCCTAACCCGAACCTCAAATCTCAGCCCTATAAACTTAACCAGTTCCTCAGAAAGTAGGCTCTGCCTCATTAGGACCAGGTTTTGACCACCATGAGGACTATTGGTCCTGACAAGGTCAGCGTTTAAGCCAGAAAAGGTCGTAAACAGGCAACAAATACACTCATGCGCACAATGCTGTCCCTCGTCTCCTGACCATCAATCCTAACCTTAACCATTTTAACTAAATGCCCTCAACCTAACCCTTGACTTAACCCTGAAAATAAACCCACGCTCAAAAGCTGCAACTGCTACTCATCTGGTTTAATTTGCACTGATTGATGATTTCCAATGATTACTGCTCATCATCTTGACCCGTCATTTCACACACTCTGACTCTCACGCTTCACTTAGATTGTTAGGTGTATGCACACACTGCAAAGTGTGTAATCCATATAGCTCTTGGATGGCTGACACGTGCAGGAAGCCAAGGCTTTGTAAAGTAAAGAGTGGTCCGTTCCCACATGAAATTCTTAACACGTCATTCATGTTGTAGTTAGTGCGTTTGTGCGTGTGTGTGAGAGAGAGAGCAAATGTGTGTAACAGCTTCAATTTAGGGTTTTCTCTCAAGGTGTCAAGGCCAGCACTAAGGTGTTCTGAGCTCTGGAGGTGACACAAGACATTCTAATAAATCAATTATGTGGTCATGTTTCACCGCTGGGGGGAGGAGCACGAAACAGAGCATGTGGAAGGGACAAGTCACGCGCACCCCAGCTATCCAGATGTTTCCCATATTCAGCTCTTCCCCCTGCCCCTGTTGGACGTTCAGGAATCCAAGGGCTTGTGCGGAACATACCATCATATGCACCCCACGCAGACTCGGGGGGTCTTATTTTGCAGCTGAATAATTCTCATTATCTGGCTTCGCTCTTTGTGCCACATGACGCAGCTGTAATACCTCCATGAGTGTAGGAGGTTAACGAGCCTCCAGGAAAGCTGTTTTTGGCTTTCGGTGCCGTCTGCATGACTTTGTCTGCGTCGCTTATCTTTTCCGATCCTCGTCTTTCACTCGACTTTAGCGACAGCTCAGGTGCATTAATTCTGTGAATTGACTTTTCATTTCAAGTTTCGATAGCAATCGAGAAAACACCGCCCATGACTAATAAGCCATCAGATGTGGTTGGATGAGGGTTGATCCTCATATGATGGGATGGAAACGATGATATGTAAATACAGTTGTGGTTTAGTCCTCTCATGAATGCTGTCCATTGTCCTCGCACCTGTTTGTGATGTTCCTTTATTCCTTCTCTTTTTTTACATATTGATGATAACATTAGCTTAGTGATCATTTCAGTAGTTTTTCTTTATTATGAGGCTGTGAGTACATGGTGTTATTAAACTAATGGACCATTCTTTGTTTATTTCTTTATTTTAATAGGATCCCCATTAGTGTTACCCTTATATATACACTAGACATAAGCGAATTTGAAACCATATATATAAAAAAAATCGCTAACACTTTAAGTCACATGTGTCAAACTCAAGGCCTGGGGGCCAGATGTGGCCCAACCACGTCATCTGCCCCGACCAGATACAGACTTTTAAAACTGTTAGTTTGTTAGGAAACACCATCGTGGACCGGGTTACATCAATAATGCATCATATTTGTAACCTGAATAAGTACTAAATACAGAAAGTTATTTAGCAATATGTTACGGAGTATATCTTTATTTTACATTATATGTGGTGACATTTAGTTATATTTATTCTGTATGACAGTTGCATCTGGTCCTTTGAGGGTAACCATTATGCTGATGTGGCCCTCAGTGAAAATGAGTTTTCCTGCTTTAAATATACACTATTAGCATTAGTTAAAGGTGCATTATGTAATAAATCTGAAGTAACTGGCCATAAAATCCTCCTAATATGTCACAGAGACTCAGGAATAATGTTCATATAACAAACTGAACTCACCAACAACAGTACAGCCAAAATATTTGCATCAAAAGAAAAAATATAGTTTTATGTTTTGAAATCATGTTTTGGCATGTGGCGCCACCTACCGCCATCTACCAATCATTGCAGCCAGTAGAGTCTCAGCTGCCAGTTACGTCAGAAAACGAAACCTCCTACTTTGAATTTGAATGTAGTAACTGTTTTTGGCCACATTCTTACATATGGCACCTTTAAGCATGAATACATATTGAATTCATCATTTATAATGCATGAATACTCATTAGTATGTAGTTTATAAACAGTAGTTATAAATGTTTTACTCATCCCATCAGCTGAGGAACAGTGTCCAAATAGCTGCTGTACTCGGCAGTCGCTCAGGACATGAGTAAAACATTTAGAACTGTGTTTATAAACTACATACTAATAAGTTATAAATGATGAAGTCAATATTTATTCATGCTTAACTACTTCTAATAATGTGAAAAGATATAACAATAATAATAAAAAAAACACAGTCATGATCCACCATAAACAGCACGAAGACAGTTGCAGCAAAGCTGAGTTACACAGCGCTTCTTGAAGGAGACTCTGTCTTTGATGTGTTTGGCAGTAATTGGTAACCCAATCCAGGCTGAAGAAGCTCTATATAGAACAGTTCACTCCAACCAATTAGTTTGTGACCTAGGCGTTACCTGCTGACCAACACTAATGTCTAATGTTACACGTCCCTGACAAACTCTGTTTTTGTCAAGTAAATGGAAAATGTGTTATTTGCGGGTTTTGATTTGAGTTTCTGTTCCATCAGCAGATTTAAATCAGTGCTGTGTACGTTTTTCTTAATACCTGCCACAAGTTACAAGCTACAATAAAATGTTTAAAGGTGCCATATGTAAGAATGTGGCCAAAAACGGTTACTACATTCAAATTCAAAATACCGAGGTCTTTTAGGTTTTGTTTTTCCTGACGTAACTGGCAACCCGTGGTTTGCTCGACAGCTGAGATTCTACTGACTGCAATGATTGGTAGACGGCGGTTGGTGGCGCCACATGACGCCAAAACATGATTTCAAAACATAAACATGATTTGCAGTCTGCAAAAAATATTTTTTTTAATGTAAATATTTTGTCTGTACTGTTGTTGTTGGTGAGTTCAGTTTGTTATATGAACATTATTCCTGAGTCTCTGTGACATATTAGGAGGATTTTATGGCCAGTTGCTTTAGATTTATAACATAATGCACCTTTAAATATCCTCAACACCCTTGAATGCCTGAATGGCTGCTAAAAAACACTTCATCCACTGACTTCTGATTCAGTCCAGTGGATGTGGCTGATGAAAACCATCTCAATATCCATAGAAACCACTGCTTTCTCTCTGTATTCTCTCAATGATCCTTTGTTTTCCCGGGATAACTATCACTAAACTGCTTATGGCAAAGCTCTGTAGCTTCAAGCATTGTAAATAGGCAAACACAAAAGAATTGTTGTATCTAGAGACTCTGACCACATCGTGAGGTTCTTCTTTCTCCACGGTGAAAATGTGCAGACGACCGCGATAAGTTGATCACAGCTGCTTGTCTCTATACGATGAAACGTCTTTTCGCAGCCAGGATTTAAAGCGAGGTTGAAAGTTGAATGCTTAAAATACACATTTCAACAGACACATTTGACCCCTCTTTATTCCATGTGCTGCCACTCTCTGCGACACAGAGCCGATAGTGACGTCTGCTCGTCTCTCTCCCTGAACGCCTCATAAACTACTCATTTGGTGTCCGTCACTTTAGGCCTTTCCTGCACTGCCTTTGTAGTCGAGAAGCAAACCCCACCTCACCCCAGGCGTGCCTTTTGAAGTGTTAGTGCGAGTCTGCATGCTGTCATTTCCCTCCCTGGACCATGTGTTTGACCTGCTTTTCAGCAAAACACACAAACACACACACGCAGGCGCGTACACATGTTACATTCGGCACTGTTATCGTATAGTGGATGATGAACCAAATCCGCCACATGTTTCGAGTTAGCCGAGAGGACAGAGGAGATTTGAACTGAGGAGAGACAGCGAACTTAAGTGTAGCTTTTAAGATTGTGTCTGTGTGTGTTGTCTGGATTTCCTCAGATTTAAGATTTTTTTTTTGCTGTCAACACACGTGATCTCCTGCCTGTGCAGCATGTAGTTAACAGGGGGTTTTACCGTATTTTATAGTAAAGACATGGACGTGGCCTTTGATGTGCACATGCATCTCCTCCCTGTCATCGCTCCTCTCCCTCCTGTCACGGTTTTTAATACATCCTCTCTCTCTCTCTCTCTCTGTGTGTGTGTTTTTGCATCCTCTCCGCACTCCTGCCCATGCCCAGCTGTCTGTTGGTTTGAGGTTTTCTGTGCAGAGGCTGGATGATGCCGGACCGAAAATCAGCTTTGAGCTACAGATCCACAGGTGACACACCCACTAACTGTCACGCATACCCCCCCCGGCCACCAGCTCGCTCACACACAAACACACACACATGCACAAAGAGCTGTTTGACTTTCTTCTGAGCCCTGTAAATAAGTTCTGTGTCTATGTCTGTGGTCTGATGAAACGAACTGCAGCAGCAGAAAAAAAAAAAACAAATGTCCACTGTTTGCTTCATTGTGCTGAATTTGATACAGAACATCATCAGACACACAGACGCAGACAGTTAAAGTCACATAGAGGAATTCCTCATGAGGTCAGATAACTTATAAAATATCAGCTTTTCGGAGCCGTTGGTTTCACTCATAATACATCACAGCCTCGTGTTTCCATAGAGCGTATGTGTTTCATTTTACGCTTTACATTTAAAGATGCCATATGTAAGAATGTGGCCAAAAACTTAAGTTACTACATTCAAATTCAAAATACAGAGGTCTTTTAGGTTTGTGTTTTCTGACGTAACTGGCAACCCGTGGTTGCTCGGAAGCTCAGACTCTACTGAATGCAATGATTGGTAGACGGCGGTAGGTGGCGCCACATGCCAAAACATGATTTCAAAACATAAACATGATTTGCAGTCTGCAAAAAATATTTTTTTATGCAAATATTTTGGTTGTACTGTTGTTGTTGGTGAGTTCAGTTTGTTATATGAACATTATTCCTGAGTCTCTGTGACATATTAGGAGGAGTTTATGGCCAGTTGCTTTAGATTTATTACATAATGCACCTTTAATGCTAACTCCATGTGAATCTCTCCACAGCTCCAACAAAGATAACTCCAACAGCAACCCAGTGAGTCTGAATATGTCCATCGTTGCCCAAGCTCGACTCGATTTGCGCGGGTGAGTCAGCAAAGACGGCTTTGCACGTGAGAGATGTGAGAGTGTGGCATCTGTGTGTGCATGTGTGTGTGTGTGTGTGTGTGCTTCCCCCAAAAAGATACATCTGATTCGGTTTCAGGCTCAACTCGGCCGGTGTTTGCAGCATATATAGCTGCTCCTTTTGAATTTGTGAAGCCTGTTTATATACAGACGGAAAACAGCACGGAAACACATTTTCGGAAGAATGAATGTGCACTAATGAAGTGCACATGGGACACTGGAGAGACTCTGACGTGTGCGTGGATGCCCGTATGTCCACTGACACACACACACAATAACACATCAAAGCCTGCAGCCATGTGGGTGTGGTCACTTGTTCACACTTAGCAAACGGGGACCAGGGACAAGAAGATGAGGACGTACAAGTCCCTGTATTTGTTCTCTGTGAAACGGATCTACCTAATCCAGAATCAAGCATGTCAAATTCAACATTGAAAAAAACAAAACGTGTGGTTGTACTTGCCCAAATCTGAAGAGACTACCTCCAATTTGAAAATTAAGATTCAGACGTAAGACTTTCATGCGTTGCCTTGTAATTACATGCCCATTTATCTTATAAACATGACACCATCACCAGTTGTTGGTGTGAGGAAGTTTTCCCTCTTAGGTCAGACTATGAAAAACTCAGTTTGGTGTTGCCAAAAAGGGGCAGAATCTACTTTTTTTTTAAAGTAAGAACCGAAGGCCATAGTAGGTTTGTTTCATGTTAGAAATATTCAGCTGAAGCCTCATTTTGTCTGACATGCCCAAATTTGGTCAACATCATTTTGGAGTAAAAACGTGTACAGGTTGAATGCTGAGTCATGGTGCAGAGACACAACCAGGCACTGAGAGAGTGACCCTGTGTCTGAACTAGAGAGGGAGCAGTTTGACCATTAGCAGCTGTCACATTTCACACCGACAGTCCATTAAGATGAATTTCAAACCTATTAGCGTGCATATGCATCAGTGTCACCGGGCCTTTTTCCCCTCTTCCCTCCAGGGTGTCTCATCCCTCTCAGGTGGTGCTGCCGTTCCCACGCTGGGAACCCAAAGAGAAGCCTGTCAAAGAGGAGGATGTGGGACCACAGGTTACCCACATATATGAGGTAAATTAAAGCCTGAAACACAGAAACACAGTCACAGTCGGAGTCCCCTCCAATAAAAAAAAAAAAAAATGGGTCGGGCTGTTATTGTTGTTAGTCGAAATATACTTCTTTGCTATGACTGTTAGGATGAAAAGAGCACAGAAATTGGTTTTGAAAGACGTAAATTAGTCTGCAGCAAGCAGGGGGCCCTGTAAGGTGAAGTAAGCACACACACACACACACACACACACACACACACACACACAGAGAGTAAAACCAGTAGCTCTATAAAGAATTTGGCTCTGGCTGATCAAGGCTCTGGAGTAATTACTGCTGTAAAGGCATGGAAAAGAGAGACAAGGAGGGGAAAACACTTGTGGGATAAGACGCGTGGTTATGATGGAGGAAGCAAAGGGTCTAAGGTTGCTCTTAAGACTGGATACAGCGTAATGTGTCAATGTCATTGAGAGGAAAAACAAGGTCAGGCAGAGCGTCAGATGCATAGATATAGAAGGAGGAGGGTGGCAGACAGACTGGCAACAGCGCGTGTGTGTTTACGGTACATGTGATTTCCTTTTGTTTTAAAGGGACGGCTATGAAGCTATGAGTGCGCAGAGTGCCTGTCCTGTCCTGCAGCTGATAATGATTTTCATTCGTGGTACTTTTTTCCCCACTTGGCAGCTGCTTCCAGTTAGAGATTTTTTTTTTCCCCCCTGTTCTTACAGAATTCCTGCCCTGCAGCACTGGGCTCATGTCCTGTTTGGAAGACTTGTTTCAGTGTTAATGATTGTGTGTCAGAGAAAATACAGGGGTTTTAAAAAAAAAAAGAAAAAAAAAGATGATCTACTGAATTGATGGTTCATTTAAGCTGATAATTCTTATTTATAAGCGGGATGAGGAGCCAAGTGATGCTGTAGGTTCCGCTGGCCTGGTGGCAGCAGCATTAGTATTATCCTCACTACAACACAGGTGGCCCGTGTCGTTGTTCCACAGTTAGTGTAACCTCATTATAGCCTCAGCCACTCGAGACCACAATACTGACAACTCCACGCTCCCTCTCTCTCTCTCTCTCTCTCCGTCTACCAGCTCCATAACTCCGGTCCCAGCAGTATTCGAGAGGCTGAGCTTCAGGTCGGCTGGCCTTCGCGTTTCCGTGACGAGAACCTGCTGTACGCCATGGAGATTCAAACTGACGGACCAATTAGCTGCCGGACGAACACCAGCCTCAACCCACTTGGCCTCCAGGTAACGTGAAAAATATGTGGACACGTGCACACTCGCACAGACCAATCCAAATCCAAACCCCCCAAAAAATGTGTAATTATGGATTATGGTTTCGTTCCTTTCCTCAGACCTACTTTAATTTGTTACATTGCTGGCGGCTCGTTCGTCTATTCAGCGCTCCATCATTTATGCTCGCTTATTTCAACATAATTGTACTCCATGTTCTGGCTGCTCTTAGCGGTCTTTCTGCCAGTTGGCTCAAACACGACGAGGCCGCTGTATCACAGTTATTAGCAGAAATTAGAGCAGGGATTGTTTCCAATGGAGCTCTGGTATCACCTGTCGAGTTATTTAAAATGAAAACATGCTTATATTATTTTTTATATAAGTGGACACTTAATGTCTGGATATAACAAGCTGTAACAATGTACGCAAAACAAAATGACTCAGATTCACAGCACATGGTCAGATGTCAGATGTCAGGGGATTTTCTTCCTGATAACCTTTTTGCCAACTGAACTCTAAAGTCAATCGTTGGAAAAACTCAAGCAGTCACTTTTCGGTTTTGCAACAGCTGTTGTTCTCATTTCATTGGATAATGGTTTTAAAAAATCGTTGATATTAAGTATAATCACTAGCTGCAGAAAGACATAAGCATGACTCCTCACACGCTTTGCACCTGTGCAGTGTTTTTTGTATTCTAAGCCTCTATTCCACCAGTGTGCACTGTGGGACTGGAAATTAGAGCAAGGTTACAATAAATAAACCACCATTATTCTCTTAAACTATTGCCCAAAATACATTATTGTTATGTGTCACTGACTAACGTGTGATTTATACAATCAGTAAGTCCTGCTTGGATACAGAATTATGATGTCACTTCAGGTCATTCAGTCGCCTGTCGCTGTCGGGTTTGATTGTGTAAAGCTGCAGTTTTGGAAACAGAAATCCCCCTCAAATCCGCCTTTCATCAAAACTCTTCCCCGGACGTCATTTCTTTGCACAGCTGCAGGTTTTTTGGGGACTTGGGGTGATTAGATTAAATCTTGCGGGACATCTTTCATGTCTTACTTTTACGAGCGCTCGCCGTCTACTTCTCATTTTGCTCGTCTGGGCTGCGTCAGACTTCCATGTGCGATACATACGGCACGAATCCAACGATATATGGTCATCTGTGCGTTCTGGCCTAAAAGGCCAAACCACATGTCGTCGTTGAGGGAGCGTTTAATGTAAGACAGAGGATAAACCTTTGTTCTCATAGGTCAGAGCTGTAGTCTGATGAAGCCCTCGGGATCTACTGACTGTCAACACAAACAATAGGATTCATAATTTGAGTCCAAACTCTTAATTTTGCTGTCCCTCTCTCTGTCTGTGTCAGATATCTGCTCTCCAGGACACACCTGAGCTACTGGGTTTCTTGAGGAACACCAGCTCTCCTCCTCACCGCCGCAAGCGAGCCGCGGGCAGAGCTCAGACGTACAGCGGCAAAACCTTGGTGAGCCGTAACATACGTACACGATAACACGCAATCACTTGCAAATCCGCTGTATTCTTTTTGTGTGCTGGATTTGACAGAAACCAAGCACAAAAGGATGACGCAGCCTTGTGTTTTCACCTCAAGCCAGATGTTCATTAGTGATTCACAGATGTTACATGTCTTACTCGTCTCTTTCTCTCTCTCTCTCTGTGGCAATTATCTCCTCATGTAGAACTGCACTAACATCTCCTGTCTGAGGATCACATGTGTGGTTGGCCGTCTGGATCGAGGACACAGCGCGGTGGTCAAGATCCGCTCGAGACTCTGGGCACACACTTTCCTGCAGGTCAGCGTCTTCAGCTTTTTTTTTCTTTCTTTTTTTTCAACCCTTTAACGGCAAGGGATGTTTGGACTGACTTACGACTTTGCGTCGCTGTAATTACGCGACGGTTTGTGCTATTGGAAAAATTCCAATGGTTTCTGAGAAGCTGTGAAGTTGCAAGTCAAATCCAACATGTGGTTATTACGGTAATTTCACTCACACTGTTGCGGGAAGCCAGCGAATCGGCCTCTTTGTCACCAGAGAGGAGAGAGTTTTTCCTGCTTGTTTTTGGACATTTTGACAAAGACTCAAACAAGTTACTTTAAATACGTTTTAAAGGTGCATTATGTAATAAATCTAAAGCAACTGGCCATAAAATCCTCCTTATATGTCACAGAGACTCAGGAATAATGTTCATATAACAAACTGAACTCACCAACAACAACAGTACAGCCAAAATATTTCCATTAAAAAATATTTTTTGCAGACTGCAAATCATGTTTATGTTTTGAAATCATGTTTTGGCATGTGGCGCCACCTACCGCCGTCTACCAATCATTGCAGTCAGTAGAGTCTGAGCTGCCGAGCAACCACGGGTTGCCAGTTACGTCAGAAAACGAAACCTAAAAGACTTCTGTATTTTGAATTTGAATGTAGTAACTGTTTTTGCCCACATTCTTACATATGGCACCTTTAACACGCAAGATCTGATGTTCATGTACAACTAAAGTGTTTTTTCTCAGTAGAACATGCAAGCTCCTTGTTCCAACTAAAACAGTGTCTACACCAGGGGTCTCAAACTGGCGGCCCCCAAATCAATTGCATGTGGCCCACCAATTAAAATCAACTTATAATGAGTTTAGAGCTGAAACGATTAATCGATTAATAGATCATTAATCGGTTTTCTGTGATTAAAACAAGATTTCTGATTGTTTCAGCTTCTTAAATGTGAATATTTTCTTCCTTTCTTCGCTCCACATAACAAGGAAATCATTAAAACTGAATCTTTTTGGTTTGTGCGCAAAAAAAGACATTAAAGAACATCGTCATTTCCAGGTTTCCAACGTTTTTTTTAAACATTTTCTGACATTTTACGGATCCAAAAGATTCATCGATTAATCGAGAAAATAATCGTTTGGATTAATCGATTATGAAAATAATCATTAGTTGCAGCTCTAGATGAGTTATTTATGATTTTTTTTATTACTTTGTTATGTTATGTTTAATATGTCATAAATACGTTTATATTGTCAACTTTTTTTCGTTCCATATCAAAACAATCAATTTTAATCATCACAAATATTATTATTTCCATGTCTTTTTCTCAAAAAGTTGGCCTCTTTTTGACTTCACCGGCCCCTTACTGACCAAACAAGACACTCAGTGGCCCCCAGGGCATTTGAGTTTGAGACCCTCCAAGCTTCTATCATTTCCTCAAAATGGGAGCATAATTTACAAGACTTATGTGTTCTATTGAAGAAGATTAACAAACGTGAGGGTAGTGGAGTGCGGCGATCGGTTCCAAACAGCAGTGAGGATCAGCGTCAAAAAGCAGCATGCACACGGGGGAGAGCACAGGGATCGGCAAAAAGGCAAAAACAACAACAAGAAGCGAGCGCATAAGCACCAGCGTAAACAAGGTTTTCCTGGAGAGCCTGAAAAGAGTCGTCTGTGACAATCTGACAAACAAATGACTGCAGGACCAGGAAATGTGTAGGCTGAGTTGATGAGTGAATTAGAAGCAGGTGAGCTGGGTGCATGCTGGAGGTGAAAGAAGGAGAGAAAGGAGGAGGCAAGAAGAGCTGAAGACCATTAACTCCTCAGGAAAAGGTTTACTGACGTTAAAAATTAATCAGGATACTTTATTTAATTCACTTCCTGCTGGTCAGCATATTCTTACTTCCTGCATGGCCTCAACCGGCAAACCAGAAGATAACATCCACAATGTTATCTGCTCTTCAGACTTCAGCAGTTTTACCATAAAGTCCAATAAGGCAGATATTCTAGAGCTTTTGATCGTGTCACATGATCTTCACAATGTTTAGAACAGTGTTTCCCAACCCTGGTCCTCAGGGAACACTGCCCTGCCATGTTTTAGATGTTGCCCTGCTCCAACACACCTGATTCAGATGAAACATTACATTAAAAATATATATATGTATTTTAACAAAAGTTGAAACATTCCATTTTTGAAAAAACATTTTTTAACAAAAGTGGAAATATTACATTTTTGGAAAAAAAAAAAATGGACAAAAGTCGAGATGTAACATTTTTTTTTTAATTGACAAAACATTTTAAAAACAAAAGTTGAAACATTAAATTAAAAAAAAGATTGACAAAAGTGTTTTTTTTTAAAGTTGAAACATTAAATTATTTGAAACATTTAATTATTTGAAGTTCGTTATCAGGCTTCTGCAGAGCTCGATGATGAGCTGACCATTTATTTGAATCAGGTGTTTTTTGAGTAGGGCAACATGTAAAACATGGCAAGGCAGTGTTCCCTGTGGACCAGGGCTGGAAAACACTGGTTTAGAATAACACACACATGTATTTTGTATAAAATATTAGTCACCTTGTGATAGAATGATGTTCTTTTGTGTCTTTACAGAGGCGTAACGACCCGTACGTCCTCAACTCCACCGTGGCCGTCGTGGTCACAGCGTTGCCGTATAGAATCCAACCGGCCACGCTGCCTCAGCACAACACCTCGGTAAGATGGAGGACGGACAGTAAAGTAGGAGTGTGAGTTTTGTTCAGGTTGCAACGGTACCTTACTGTGTATTGTGTGTGTGTGTGTGTGTGTGTGTTCTGTAGATGGGGACCCTGGTGTTGTGGGGGACGCCTGACGTTTCCTTTGCTGTTCCACTCTGGGTCATCATCCTGGCCATCCTGCTGGGGCTGCTGGTGCTGGCAATGCTCACACTCGCTATGTGGAAGGTACACACACATACACACTCACATACATCTCCTGTGGTGTTTTAATGATCTAATCCCAAACTAATGGGTTCATTATTATTCCCTCAGTGCGGCTTCTTTGACCGAGCGCGGCCACCGGCCGACGACGACGTCTCCGACCAGGAGAGGCTGACGTCCGATCAAACAGGAGACGCCTAAAAACGAAGCGTTGCAGCTTCCGTTTGGAGGACTGAGGTTTGGGAGGGCAGGGCACCTTCTGAGTAACTTAAATCAGATCTGAGATCTGCAGTAGTTGGAGCCTACATTGCTTGGCCGAAGATCTTCTGCCTCTTCTATTAATGACAGTGACTTAAAAGGACAGAAGACATATGGAGGACTGCAGCGCCCCCTACAGACTGGAACCAAGGAGGGGAGGTTCAAACCAGACAGAATGGGACCAAAAACACACTCTCCACAGGCTCAATCAATCACACACACACGCACACACACACACACACGTCTATTGTTTCTCAATTGTGATGAAGCACCAGGACTGAAGACAGAATGGACTTTGTTATGAAGACAATGCTTTCAATGTATCTGTTGTTGAATGTTTTCATGTGTAAGCGCGACACAACGAGACGAAAATCAATGCACAAATGCTTTTTGTGACGACGAGCGTGTGAGTGTATATATGTGCAGATACTGGACATATATATATATATATATGTGTGTGTGTTTATTCGGTGTCTTGTGTGCCACTCTTTCATTCACTTCTTGAATTTCTTTCCTCAGCTAATTTAATTTATGTATATACAGAGTTATTACACACACACACACACACACATAAGATTCAGCCACAAGCATAAACACAAAAGGCACAAAGTTAGTGTGTATATTTAAGAATGTATGTGCAATATTTGGGTGTTGCGTGATACCGAAAGCTTGTTTACACTGGCATTATTTTTTATTAGAGCTAAATGTTTTCTGTATATAAGTAATTCATTGGTATGTTAATGATTTTAGTTTGGCAAAAAAAAAAGCACATATTTCAGGCGGCCACCAAATGACTTAAAAAAACAAAAAAACAATGTAGAAGGAGACAAATAACAAATAAATAACTTATTACTGTATTGTCTAATATTTTGGATTTGATTATTTTCGATTTCAGAAACGGCAAAGCTAAGCAGATCTTATTAAAAACACATTGTAGACAGCGTGAGAGCGTTGTTGCACAAACTGTCTGCTATTTATCAGTGAGTTAAAGTACGATCGTCTGCAGACGGAACAAAAAAGCGATTCGTGCTTCAGTAATAGCCTGGATTTAAAGCGTCCGTCAGTCCTGTTATTTGTACCAAGTGTGACAGTTTATCAGAATAAAGTGTTTGTTTTCTTGCTCTCATCATTTCTGTTTCCGACATGTGACTGGAATTCATACTGACGTTTACACCATGACATAGTTGAAATCACCAGTGGATTTGTATTTAAGACGAAGAAGATAATGGATGGATAGCACATAATTATGTTCTTTTTTCCTATAAAGAGGAAATTAAATGTGAAATTTACAACTGTACGTGTTCTTGATGGGTTTTAGTTTAACATAATTTAGCCTTTTTCAGTCAAAGTCCTAAGACCAATAATGTTTTTCAAAGCTGTCTCCACATAAAAAGAAGGATTCTTGCGCTCCCTGGTGGCGCACAGCAGACATTGCAGCAACATAGGAAGACCTGAAAGAGGAGCTTTAGCGACCTCATGTGGCAATAATGCAGTATGTTGCAGTATAATGCAATATATAATATAATAATGCAATACAATGTTTAGTAATAGTGGCAGTTCTGTAATAATAAGAGAATAATCCTTTAAGGGGTGATTGTGTACATAAGTGCAAAAAGACAGGTTTTATTATTTTATATTGTGGTCATTTACTTTTTTTTTATAGCTCCTACTGCTTTTTATTGTTTTGTTCTATTGTTTAATTCATGCTAAGTAACATTTATTATTGATTCTAGACGTCATATGTTAAAATTAATATTTACATTTTGAACTGAAATTACATTAAAGTGTGCACTTTCCCTGCAAAAACAAACAATACATGAATAAAAAAAGTAATAATTAACTTGTACACTGTTGACAGTAAAAACCTTTAAAAGCTATGCTGCTCTTTCTCTACTGCAGAATATTTTCACGGAGCCAGAATTAAATCTCAATTTTAGCTGGATACTTAAAATAAAGTTTACATAGACTAACAAAGCCATGTAGAGTTTTGTGCAGTTATACTTTACTTTCCTGCATGTTTGATGTGGTAATGTATGGTCCATAATATGTCTTCTTTTTTTTTTTAAAGTAGTTTTCTTGTAAGAGTCTCTATTTATCATATTTATTTTCACCCTAAATTTGTTGGATGCCTACAAAATCCACGTGGATTATATTGGGAGGAGGAGGAACATGATTAAGATCTAAATATAATATACAATAAAAGGACAAATAATAAAATATGACTTGCAAATGTGAGGGAATACGGATTAAGGAATCATGTGAACCACTTTTTTCATTGACGGAAATCAATTAGGCAAATCTCAATTATAAGCATTTATCACGTACACACACCACATATTTACAAACTCTACCAAACCTCCCTCTTCTCTGACAATAACACACAGTCCTTTTCTTTAGACTCTTTATTTCTTTGAATATATTTGGTCAAATGTAAAATCAAACATTTGAAGTAAAGATTGAACAGTTTCTGACTAGCAAACCTCAACACTGTCAAAATAAGGAACATTATTGATACTTACTACATAGTATACATAGGACATAGTGTATCTTAGCTGAGCTTTATCATCCGACAAACGGACCCAAAATTACAAAATCATCATTATTTTTAAAAGCCTTTTTACTCCCACAATTTCCTGGATTTTTGAGCTGGTGCAAAAGAAAATGTGTTCGGTGAAGCAAAAGCCTGTGTTTCTGTCAAATAAACGCTGATTCTTCAATGTAAACTTCACTTCAAAAGGGTCTGTACATGTGGCGGGATCAGTGTTTGTCCTCTAAACTGGTGACAAGGTCATATCAACGTTTCAATGGAAGACTTAGGCTATTTACAAATCGCTGAGATGTACTGCGATGGTACAATTTTCTCTCAGACACGCTGTACATTAACATTAAAGTGTATTAGCTCAACTAAAACACCCCAACCCCACCCTACTTCTCAAAGTGCATTTCCACAGATCACCACGGGGTGGTGCTTACACCATATCCAAGGCTTTGATAGTGTTATATTTGAATGAGCCTAGTTCAGGTGTGTTTGTCAAAAACAACAAAAATCTGGCAACAGTCTCTTCAGCTGTGGTTTCGACCACACGGTTCAGTGTTTCCACTGACACCGTCACCTCCTGTGCTTGACAACATCCATCTTAATCATTCCTATTTGGCTGTCGTTTCATTTTGCAGTGTTCTACATTGTTGTCGTGTCAACAACTCCCACAAACAACAAAAAATCTGATCTGATCACACTGACAGGTGTTGTGTTGCGTGTGTGTGCAGCTGCAGCCTCTTATACTCTACTCCACTGTGCCATTGACCTTCATTGTCCAAAAACATTAACACGTGCCACAAAGTTTGTTTCTTTCAGCTTTTCCTACAAACAGAATCCCGATGCTAAGATGCATCGATCCACAGCTGAGAAGTCTTCAACAGTGTCACCAGTCACTTTAAGGTCCAGTGTGTAAAATAGAGGATGCTTCATTGGCAGAAAGTGAACGAACTCTCCACGTCTGCTTTGCACAAAGTTAAGTTATAATTCAAATTTAAAATAAAAAAAATCAGCTTTATGGAGACCACCATGTTTCTACAGCAGCCAGAATGTACATTTTGCATTTTGAAGCAGAAGCTTACTATGCAAATGAAAACAGCAACATCCTTATTGATGTCTGCAAAAGCCACTGTAGTTCCCCAACATGCTGAGTGGTCCTGTTTTTGTTTTAACAATCTACAGTCTCACTATCTGATATCATTGAATTTAGAGCTGAAACAATTAATCGATTATAAACTGATGACTGAATTAGTCGTAAACTATTTTGATAATCGATTCATCTGTGTGAAGCTTTTTTCATGATTAAAACAAGATTTCAGATCGTTTTAGCTTCTTAAATGTGAATATTTTCTATGATTCTTTGCTCCACATAACAAAGAAATCAAAGAAATCATAAAAACTGAATCACTTTAGACATTCGAGAACATCGTCAATCCTCGGTGGCAGCTCTAACTTAATGTTACACACTGGACCTTAAAGAAAGGTTTCTAAATCTTTGAATGAAGCTACATTTGTGTCTTCAGTAGAGATGAAGGAGCTCGAGAGGCCGAGCGTCAGTGAAAGAGTTTGACTCATAAACTGTTCGGTTTGAGTCTTTGTTTCATGGGACTGATTCACAATAGAAAGATGTAGCGCAACACCAGCCTTTGTCTTTAAGCATCGCTCAAACATTTCATAGATTTGTCTTTTGAGGATACAGTACAAACACAGGTCACGCTCACAGAGAGAGAACGACAGGACGGCTACGAAGACAACGTGATGAAAACAGTAGCTCTACTTCGGAACAGTGAAGATATTAAGACCACGTCGTCTCGGGGAGGAGAACAGTCACAGGGCAGTGTTTTAGCCTGAGCAGTCAAACACAAACAGAAGAGTCAGAACAGTCAAGTTAGTGAGTTTACAATTAACACTTTTCAGGAAATCGAAAATTATGACAAGTAGATCATATTCACACAAACTGTACGTTGTAGTGTGCGAGTGAAATTATGCTCTGAATATGGAGATGTTCCTGAAGAACTGTAGCACGTTCATGAACGTTAGATCAATACCTGAACTGACTGGGGGGGAAAAACGGTTGCAGGACCACTTGATATTGGTGAGTTAATGGAATGATTGAAGAAAGGAGGCGCTGTGGCACGTACAGTACATAAGCTACATAAGGATTAGAATATCTATACACACACTGTACACTCTCTAAAATACAATTTACTGTACATGATGAACACTCGCTGGCCTCGTTTATATCTACAACTCTATCTTCCTGTCGCTGAGTAGTAGCTCTATTAGTCATCAAAAAAATAAAAGTGAGATAGTCTGCCCCGATGTGTGTTTACATTCCCTGTCCTAGTGTATATTTTCTATCAATGATAAACCCGTCGCGCACATAATGTGATGTGAAACAGTCACTTTACTGCCCTCGTTATATCGAGCATCTGCTCACCAAACAGGGTCACCACCACCGCCACAATCCTGCTGGATGCCTTATCAAAGTGCTGCTGCTCAGAACACACACATGGACATGCACATACGCACGCACGCACACGCACACGCACACACACACTGACACACACTGTTCCTGAGTATGAACTGTAAGATATTAATTTTGGCTCTACTCTGAGAAACAAATGTAGTAACCTAAAGAGAGCTGTTCGACTCCAAACAGCAGAACTCTGATATGCCAGGTATGGACATACCTTCATTGAGGAAAATAGGTTTTAAATAAAAAACCCTTAAAAAACATGTGCTCCTGTGAACAAAGTACATTATACATTGTATCTAAGGCCATAGTTTCAGTAAAAGAACAAATGAGGATAGCATCAGTAGCATGGGAACATAGCATTTTCCCATAAATGTGTAATTACTATGTCATGCTTTTATTTTCTTTAGTTTCTCATTGTTTGTGGCTTTATGATCCACATCTCCACCGTTTTACTTGACTTAACTGTTGCTCTACTGTCGTCAAACACTGTTGTGTAGCTGCAGCAAGAAGTTGTTTTCAATAAAAAAAGTCTAAAAACATGGAGGGAGAATTTCCAAACTTCAGAGCCAGATGTTTCCCTCAGGACTGAAACAAAGCGAAAAGATGAGCGAGAACAAGGCTCCACATGAATGCTGATGTCGCTCATGTTTTACATGTCCATTTGAGAACGGAACAATACAAGTTTTTTTAATTACTTGCTGGGCAGCTTGCAAAAACAAAGCAATCACTGAATTAGAGTCGCCAAGTTGCCCAAACTATGGTTTAGTCCCAACATAGACTGACTAAAAATCGTCTTTTTTCGAGGTATTAGACATTATATTCTCTGTATGGACATATTTTAAATGCCGCACATAGCAGCGCGGGTAAAAGACGGAACGCGTTGTCCATGAAGGGAATTACCAAGATTAATAATAACCAGGAATTGATGAAGTATCAAGATAAAGTTGCAATAGTTTCTCAGCATGTGTAGCAAATGTGTCAGTGCTGAGGACAAACGCAGTGATTGTTACATTCATTTTCTTTTTCTACTTCTGTGCTGAAAACTGAGCTCACAAACACACACACGCACATACGCACGCACACACACACCTGACTCCTGTGCTCTGTTTGACAGCCACGCAGAAAAACACACAAATCAACAGACGAGAACATACGTATGGAGACGCGTGACTCCAACCAAAAGTGGTACTACGTATCTGTGATGGTATGCAAAGGAAATTAAAACTCAAAACTCATCAGATACACAAGGCAGCATCGACCACAACCACAACTCTCTCTCTCGCTTTGACTCATAAACACCACTACAGAACAATTTAACAGTGAAACTAACAAACAATCCAAACATAGTTACCCATGGGGTCTGTGCTTGTTCGCGTGATGAGAGAACTAATGAACTGTACAGCATTCATCACGTCAAAAAGGACAAAAAAAAAAGTGAAATGTCTCTCAGGTGACCGCCATTCATATTCAACATTCATGCATGCTGCATTCATTTTTGCTTTCAGCATTGATTGCACTGATCTCATGTGTGACACCGACTATGAACTCTTCCGAACTGGACTTCATCGTAGATATCAAAGGAAACATGTAAATACTATGTAAACTCTGCCTTTAGTACAGTAGTCTGGATAGAGAGAAAAGAGGGGGGGGGGGGGGTAAACACAAAACAAACCACAGATACTTCATTAAAGTTCTCTCAGCAGTCGACCCTTTTGCTGAAGAACCTGTCACGTCCAGTACTGGAGTGGCCCTCTATGCTGATTTTAACCTCCTGAGGGACAAAAGAGGGTTTAGGCAGAGTCAGAGGAGGCTCGTCCTCTGCTTTATCAGTCTGGTCTCTCTCCGGAGCTGACCAGCGTCTCTTGCGAACTGTGGGTCTCTCTAGATCACCACACTGTATTTTGGTGAGAGCAGATTCCTGTGTTGCTTCTCCAGTCCCTGAGACTGTCAGCATTACTCCATAGGTCCCCTCTGCAGATCCTGGAACTAGCCCTGGTCCTTGTCCAATGAACTGTCTCCTCTCCAGACCGTCCACATTGGAAGCCTTCATTAGGAGGCCGCCATTACTGCCTGCAGCGTTCGGACTCATACTGTGTCTTACATTGGCATCCGCATTGTGACAGGAGTCGTAGTGGTGACTCGTCTTCATCTTAGTGCCAAAAGCCTGGGCGTCTGTTGCTGAGCCGTTCCTCAGGCTGCGGAGGGTCAGCGACACGCAAACATCGCCGACACACAACTTGGCGCAGGACAGCTCAAACAGTTGGGTGGTGCGGTCTGGGCAGCAGGATGACCAGCCCTGACCAAAGACAAAGAAGGGGTACTCCACCAGCACCTCCACACAGACCTGCAGAAGAACACATTCACTGTGAGCTTTGTTGCAAAACACAGGCTGAAAAAAGATTTACAAGAGTCATGTCAAGTGTCAATCATTCGGCTCTGTCACTTTACTGGAGTCATATAATATTCTCTCATGAAAACCAAACAAACAATAAGCATAACTGTGAAGTTTCATGATTTCTGCTCCAGAAACTAAACAATAATACAGTACATGGATGGACATACTGACACTAACAAGGACATTCAACACTACTGCTATTTGGAAAGGATTAGAACATTATTCTGTTAGTTTTAAGTTTTTGTTTCTAAATAATGTAGCTGTATCCTTTTGAAATCTGAAAAAAAACAAAAATCCAGATGTAAATATTATATGGGGTGCCAATGTAAAGTGCATGCTCTCTCGTCATCATCCTGTCATGGCTTAGTGGGAAGCTTTTCTGTTGGAAATTGTAAAATCTTTGAAAAACTTAAAAGCTGGTGAAATGTTATGCTATCCCAGATCTGCTGTATATGCCAAACAAATTAGGCATATAATAAGACATACATTTGTCTCTCCCAAATAAAAGTCCATAGAGAAAATCAGCATTTTTATCTTCTGAACCAAGGATTTCAAACACCAAAGTCACAGAACAACACAGTGATGGAGGCAGCAGTGGATTAACAATTGAGGTCTGCCGTGATAGAAAATTGTTGATTTTCTCTGAATTTTTGTACAGAGGGTGAATGGATAACAAAGTGACTGTCATACATATTCTTAAGATATCACAGACTTAAGCAGGTGTAGAGTTGATTAGGTGAGGCTTCAGTTGACACACTACACGTGACACAATGTAGGATTTCAACCTTCAAATAACCTCTCCAAGATTATTTTTGATGGTACATCAATTTACAACAGGTTGTCTTGTGCTGCTTTACTTTAAGTGACTAGAATCTGTGCTCCCTATTTTCAGTGAGAGCAAAGTCAGTACTGAACATGTCAACACCTTGTAAAACTGCACTTCAAAAAAAATCTACACTATCCCTTTAAGATTTAAATGATGAATGAGTGACCATTGATTTAAAATACCTCACCTGGGCTTTGAGCTCTCCCACAGAAAACTGAATGACCACAGCATTGGGAGTTTGCCCGCTATCGATGCGCTCGACAGTGCTGGAGTCGATCTTCAACTCACTGCTAATCTCAGCACTCTGGATGAAGTCCTCTGTCTTGAGGTCCTCCACGCGCTTCAGCTCCCCATCAGCAAGCTGGATGATGGAGCCTCGCATGAAGAACGGTGGAAGTGCCACAGGAGATGAGGAAGAGGAAATAGAGGGAGATGCTTGGATAGAAACCGGGGCTGGAGTCGGGACACGAGCAGGAGGGGGGGATGGAGGTGCCACCACTGCTGGAGCCTGGTTTGAGGGCAGGACTGGCAGCACAGTGGCCTGTGTAGCTGTAGGATGTGGGTGATGTCCTTCCGACCCGAGTGCCTCACACTTTGACAGGGCTGTGGCCAGATAGGCATGTGGCATGGCGGTGGATATTTGAGGGGTGGTAGTAGCAGTCAGGGCACTGACAGTACGACTAACCTCCATTTCTGTGGCATTATTGGCACCACTGACTGGGATGAGGAGGGACTGGCAACTTGGGATCACCAAGTGCTGGGGGAGTGCTGCATGGTAGCTGACAGCATGCTGATTTGCACTGGTGATGTAGCCAATGATGGGTGGCTGTGTAGAGGAATAGAGGCTGGCTGGTAGCTCCTCGTGTGGTAGAGTGGTCTGGATAACTGTATGAGGAGCAACAGACTTCACCATCTCTGAGGACGGGAGGGAGGTGAAAGAAGAGGACCTGGACACTGGTTTTCCTAAGCAGATGCTTCCTTTCTCAGTCTGGAGGAAGGAGATCTTATTAGAAGCAGCTTCGTGTTCATCTCCATGGTTTTGCTGTGCCACCAGCACCAAAGAGGTTTGGAGTCCTGCTGGGTTGTGGCCATAGTCTGCAGGGAGAAGGATATGTCTGGCCTCATAACTCTGGACCTGCTGATGGTTTGCTGGATGATTGGGGAACTTTGCCTGTTTGACCAGCTCCAATTCTCCATTCAGTATACTCTTAGAATGCATGTCCGGCTTCTTCCCCGCCGAACCATCTGCATACTGAACCACCAACTGGGAGGGAGCGAGGGTGAGTGTCTGAGGGAGTACGGCTGCGTGAGGGTGTAGCTGGAGGTGAGTCGCGGGTGAAGTGACAGCATTTCCGCTGACAGTCAGAGGAGTTCTGCTGTCCAGATGGATGTACTGGCCGGTGACTTGGGGAGAGCTCGGTAACGACACAGGTGTCAGCTCTGTGGAGGAGAGGCCTATTTGGAACTGCTGCTCTCCTTTGGTGTTGGGGGATATAACAGTGGTATAACCGTCCAGGTGGGTCCGCTGTCCTACTATGGCAGAGCTGTTAGGCACAGAGCTAGCATTTGTTGAGATGATGTGAGAGGAGATATACCCAGCATAAGGCCCAGAGCTGATGAACTGAACATTGGGTCCCAGCTGAGCAAACTGGATCGTCCCGGCCTGCTGAGGAACAGCTGTGGAGTAAACTGCGGGCAGAGAGGCCAGGGGCATTGTAGACAGAGGAGTGACTGAGGAAGGTACGGAGGTGGCAGGAGAGGAGGAGATGAGACATCGTGGACTCTCTGCATCCCTAGATTTGCAGCGTTCACTGGCTACACTAGCCAGCCACGCCAAGTTCTCTGTGTGAGGACTATCGGTAACTACTGCCGCTGCTGGGGGTGGAGCTGTGGCCACAACCACTGGCCTCTGCTCCAGAGCCAGGATCTCGCGCTTCTTAGGAGGTAGGCATCCATTACTCCGCTCTTGGTTGGATTTCATTGTGCCAGTGTGGTTTTAATTTTCCCTTGTAAGATTTCTAAGCTCCTCTGAGGCTCCTTTCTGTCCTCAGTGGTTACGTGAAGGAGCTGACCTCTCTGTGCACTCTGTGAATCTGACTCTCTTTGTGTTCACTTGTGGAAGGCATCACGTCTCAAACCAGAGAAGATGGAGTTGCTCCAGCTCACAAAATGAGCTCCATAGACTTCATGAGGAATCATCTCTGGCGGATGTACCTCGTCCACAATGTCTGCAGTAATCTGATGGCAGAGAGAAGATCGAGTCAGACACTGTAATACTGTAATAAACACTGTAATAAAAGCACAGCTCTTAACACAAGTTGTACACATGAATTTGATTTGACTTTGCTTGGCTTGAAATTCAATTCAATCTCATTAAACTAATCGTACTGCTGAACTAGTTCAGTGAGCACAGCATGTGTCCAAGAACCATATTCACAAATCTGCAGATGCCAAAATACTACTGATGTCCCTGATTTTGTTTAGCCACAAGGTGGTGCCTGATGGTGTGGCTACTGCACTGTGTTTTTCAATTGCACTTGAACAAATGAGAACCTCTTGGTATCAGACTCCTGAAGATCTACATGAGCTAATCTATTCAAAACTCAACTAGCCTCTTCGTAAGTGATGACGAGAAATGTAGAGCACAGTCGAGTTAAGTCAGTTTTATTTATATAGCCCAACATCACAAACACTACAAAGTGTTGTGTGTCATCATTATGCTATGTGGAGAATATATTATTTTATGTTTTCAACACCAGGCAGGATTTTCCTGGGAGGTGCATTGCTGTCAGGGCTGCAACGATTATTTGATTAATCGATTATTAATGAATAACTAGATTAATCGGAAACTATTTTGATAAACGACCTATTGGTTTGAGCGTTTATTTCAATAAATAAAACACTCTTTCAGCTACAGCTTCATGAATGTGAATATGTTCTGGTTTCTTTGTTCCATATAAGAAAGAAAAATATTACATTTGGTTTGCAGTAGAGCTGCAACAAACAATTATTTTCGGAATCGAACGAATCTGTCGATTATTTTTTCGATTAATCGTTTGGTTCATAAAATGTCAGAAAATGTTAAGAAACGTTGATCAGCGTTTGTCAGACCTGGAAATGGCGATGTTCTCGAATGCCTCGTTTTGTCCACAAACCAAAATGATTCAGTTTTAATGATTTCTTTGTTCTGTGGAACAAAGAAACAATGAACCGATGAATCGATTATCCAAATAGTTGGCGGTTAAATTAGTAATCGATTAATAATCGAATAATCGATAAATTATTTCAGCTCTAGTCTGTGGGCAAAACAAGACACTCAAGAACATCATCATTCCCAGGCATTTTATGAAGTATGGATTTCTCGATTATTTCTCACTTCTGCAGCCCTTATTGCTGTTGACCATTATCCTGCTGTGGGGTACAAGAGTCAGAGCACAGTGAAAACATAATAGCATAGAGTAACAGCCTGAGAGGATTTTGTGCTATTGTCTTTGTTTTAACACTCCCAGGTCTTGTGTTGAGTCAGTGGAGCTACTATAAATATAACATCCACCTCCAGACAGGAACTCTGAGTCAATAGGTACATCAGAAAAATCAAGTCAAAACACAATGGCTTCAAATTTGATCACACATTCTGGAAAATAACTGGGCCTTTCACGTTGTCAATGAAACGCATTAAAAGTCTTTCCAGTGCACCAAAATTGAACGGTGCAACAATGCAATTATAATGTGAAAAATGTCTAAGTCTAAGTGTAAAGTATCTTAATCAACAAGTCACAAATGGAGCTACAGTAGCCACTGTTGATGTTTGACTAGATTTAGTCTCATACACTGTAGTCATACACAAGCATATTATGCATATACTGTATCTAGTAAACACCAGCAATATGCTATGCATCCATTAAATTCACTAACATTAAAATGCAGTCTGTTTGATTCCCATGGGCTAATGTTTTTTCCCACTGTTTCTTTTTTCAGATTGAATGTTCTTTCCTGCATGCTTATCTGTGGGTCAATGCACAGGACTCCGAGTTGTTCATTAGCCAGAGGCACCACAGAGATGGAGTGTATGACACCATTCATTCACATTTCTCCACCTGCATACCATTCAGATGAGCCAATGCTAAACTCTATTTGCACATAACAGGTGAGGTTCACGACAGTGTGCAGCTGCAGACGTGTTACATAAAGACAGAGGTGAAAAACACACAGCAGCGACCTCAGTCAGGCGCATCACTATCTATCGATGGCTTCGACAAGGTCACCTCAACCAAATGCATCGAAAAGCTCCACACATGCAACAACAGAGGCTGGTAGATGCTCCAGATGTAACAAAGGAGGAGAGAACAGGGATGAAGAGACAGAGAGAGAGGGAAGAGGAGGATGGGGGGGGGGAGGAGGAGCGGGAGGAAAGGCTATGTAAAATGACAGAACTGTGTTGAAGGAGGAAAGGGAGTAAAGGGGTGGGAGGGTGGGATAGAAGGAAGATTAGGAATGGGAGAGAGGGAGAGAGAGAGTGAGAGAGATAGGGAATGGGGAGAAGACAGAGTGCTGCTTCTCCTGACCCACATTGAGCAGCGCCCGCAGCATCAGTGCCATAGCCCCCGCCTTGCTGAGAGTTCCCCTATCAGCAACAGAGCTGCTGCTGCTGCTGCTACAGCCAGCGCTATGAATTGCTCAGTGGCAACAACCCCACCTCAGCAACACCATATCAACACTGTAATGACATCACATCTGAAGCGCACAAGTACCTCCTCTGACTACAGCTGCAGTGGAAGACAAAGCCGGCACGCTCCGATTTCCAAAAACACACCATTACTGTCGATAGAGCGCGATGCTCTAAAATAAGGTGTATCTCGTTTCCTCATTTAACCTGGACAGAGCACTGTGCACATTCCTCACTCACTCGCATCCACACACACACACACAGTGCAGCTAAAAGCCTCTCTAGATTTTCCAGCATCAGACTATTATTAGAACAATGACACTAACAAACATACTGCTTGCGTGATACTATGGAGAACAAAGGCGAGCTTTCGAGTCATGACTGTCACCGCAAGCCAGTCACCACAGGATGCCCGAATCACCAGCCTGGTTCAGAACTGTCACCCCTCAGACATGTATGGATGGGTCACAACAGAGAATGGGGGGGGGGGGGCTCTCTGTCTCTCTGTTTCTTTCAACACACTGATGCTTTTCAGCTCAGACAGAGTGAAAGAGTCCAGCTCGTATGTGATCCTCTTTCACACTCCCACACACAGAGCTGCACAAACCACAGAAATAGGTTGGCGTAGTGGCGGCGTATGTCTGCCGTCACAAATAATGTTTTCTTTCATCCTCCTCTCTCGCTTGTCTCCAGGTGAGAGGCCCCAAGCAGAGTTACATCGTCACCAGCTCCTCTCTGGTCCCCTACCACCGCCTCCTCTTGACACGGGAGTCTTCTCTCATTTCTCCCACTACTTACTCCTTGCATTGATCCACAGCATCATAGCAATTAGCAATTGCATCATGCTGCTGCGGAGAGGCCACGGGAAGGCAACAACATCATTCAGTGACAAATGTCTTGAAATGTGTCTTCTTTGCAAAAATGTGCACACAGAAAAGTTGATGCAGTGACCCCCGGGGTTATGAACCTGGCATCAATGCTGCTATCTATTATGTTTGACCCTAAACACAGTGAAGCCCCTGGATAACAAATGTCTATATATAGAAAACAAAAACATCATTATCAATCTAAACTCCTGCATACAGGGGGAGGTACTGAGGAGGACAACATGTACATTGTGTGTGTGTGTGTGTGTGTGTGTGATTCACTGCATATAACAAGGATCTCAAATCAACATCTACAGCTGCTTTAACCACTCAGCAGATCAATACGACCGACTGCTTCATCTAATACCCAAAAGAGCCATTTTCACTGCCCCTTCGCTGCACAAGAGTGGTGCGATGCCTTTAAAAGGCGGACCGTCCGTGTGGCAGACCAAAGCAGACAGTATGAACAAGCAATGGGGTTCAAGCTGTTGGTCTTCACAGTGACTCCAAAGTTCTGCTCCACACACTTCAGTCTCACAGTACACAAGCAGAGGAGCGAGTGTACACAGGCAAACCTGGCAGCGGGTGCAACTACAACCAAACAGGAGGAGTGATGCTGTTGAATCCTACAACTGTGACTCTGGACAGATGCTGCCTGTGACTGTAGCCTCCAGGGGCTTTAGAATGACAGTGAGAGCGCATGAGTGTAGTAGCAGGGCAGAAAATACTACTATGCCACAAATCAAGAGAAAAGAAACAACCCACCCTCCTCCCCTCTGGTTAGAGTACTAAGAATAGCTCACCAGCCTCTCCACAGCCACTGCTTGCAGAGCATGTCCAAGGATTCTTCCTGCCTCTCAGTGTGCGTGTGTCAGTGTGTGTGCGTGCGTGCGTGCTGAAGACGTGTTTCCTAGGACTCCTCTTCCTGAATCTCTCCTTTGTGCCGTTCTCCTCTCTTGGAGCTTGTGTTGTAGCGGCTCCAGCTCTGCCTTCCTCTCCGTATGAAAGCTATGTTTCCCCTGCAGGCCGTCGGTAAAGGAAGTTCCCCACTGCTCAAGCTCACAGCAAGTCCTGCGTGCAAAGGCTGCTTCAGTGTGTGTTATGCAAGGCCACCAGACCGCCAGCTCCCTCTCTGCCTGGCTGCTTCTCTCTCTCTCTCTCTCTCACCCTCTGTATTTCTGCTTCTCTCCCTTTCCCTCCCTCCCTCCCTCCCTCCTTTTTCTTTCTCTCTCAGTACTCCACTGACACAGCTCCTCCCCCAGCCAGCCTCATCAGCCGCATCAGGTATTCATTCAAAAAAACACACTCTACTTGGCTCAGCGCCCAGACTACGCTCACACAGAGAGGGAAGGAGGGGGAGGGAGCAACAGACTGTGGGTGAGGGAGGGAGGGAGAGAGAGCTGGAGAATCATAGAGGGTTTGCTCAGACAGACTTACTGCATAAATGCGAAGAACTGTGGGGCATTTGCACTGGCAATGCATGCGTGGATCCTGACAAACATGCATGCACCCAAACTGAGAGAGAATTAGATTGTTCAGTGTGTTAGCACATCAAAGCTGTTTTAATGCACTGCCTCGTTCTTGTTCTTTTTCATATGCATTTCCATTGCAGCGGAGATAAATCTGCTCATAATCTGCGCTGTGAGCTGCCCTGCAACTATTCAGATTCAAAAATGACTGGGAGTCGACCCCCTCCCACCCACCCACACACACACACACACACACACACAACAAGACACACCAAGGTCTCCCTAGGTGCCGTCTCTTCCCGAGAGATATTTTACCTGGATTTACCAACAGAGTTTAGCCCTGACACTTGTCACCGTGGCCTTCCTCCTCATCTGAAAGCCTCCTCCTCACAGCACACGCTCCTCCTCGATTTTCTGTGCAGCCACTGTTTGCTGTAAACAGCAGCAACCTGGAAGACATGAACATAAATCTAGTGCACATGTGATTTACAGTCGATAACACACACACACATGCGCACACACACGCACACACTCTAAACCACTTAAGTGATACTATGCCTTTCCACAGATGTTATAGCTGAGACAATAACATGTCCCCTGTGTGTGTGTGTGTGTGTGTGTGTGTGTGTGTGTATGTGCGTGTCCTGCCAAAGGGCTACTGCCTTGTTTTGCTTCTGTGACTCATGTTCCTTTCAAAGATGCTACCAAGTCAATGCACACCTCAGGAACTACACAATCCCCATGACAAAAGAATGAAAAGCAACGTGGCAGAAGCCCCACTGTGAAACACATAATATTATGAGAGATAGTTGTTGTATTGCCTTGAAATGGCTCACTGTGAGTTGAAGGTCAGATATAATGTCAGTCAAGTGAGCTGTGCAATAAGCTGCAGGAATATAATAATTAATGTTTGCTTATATTTCAGAAGAGACGCAAACCCGGACAACCAGAAGGAGTGGTTGTACTGGCTTAATTGTTGTTGTTTTTCTTTTTGCACACGGAAGGGCTGCAGCAGAAGTTGCATTCCTCAGTGCGGTTCATAAATAAAGACAAAGAGAGTTTTATGTCAGCTTACTAACACAACATACTCAAAGCTAATGATTGTCGGAGTAACAGTAGTAGAAGGAGTAGTACTAATAGTAGTAGTTACGGTATGTGGACTTGCAACACTCTACCTCTCTCTCTAGCAAATCAACACTGGATTATGCCAAAAGTTCTCCATTTTTAAACACACTGCCTCTCACTACTCACTCACACACACACAGCAGCCTTCAGCAGAAAACACAATGAAAACTCAAGTGGGCGCCAGATGCAGTAACTTCTGGGGCTACTTTTTCAACAGTGATCTCACACAGCACAATTGTGAAGATATGAATAATATTACCTTGAAACTGCTCAGTGTCCAAGCATCAGCACCACAATCTGCTTCTGCATCCTCACCATGCATGTACTGAAGCAAAGTGAGCCTCTTCTTATGTAGCAGACATGTCCAGACATGTAACACTGGGTCTCACTCACACTCTCTCTCACACACACACATACACATACACAACAGGGAAGCATGTGTGATGATGCAAACACTCACAATAGCAAGCTTTTCCTCCTCAGAGTGCGATAGTTCACATCGATGACGTCATTCACAAAAAACATTTCCTGGTACAAAGATCTTTTCAGTTGAAAGGGAAAAAAATCAGATATCTTATCTAAATTAACAATAGTTTGACATAAAAATTATTATAATGTCCAATAGTCAATAATACAGTTGAGTAAAAGTGTTTTTATTTTTAAAATAAATTTAAAATAAATGTCTGTTTTTGATGTTAATACATTAATTTTGCATCATAAATAGTATTATTAAGTATACGTGTGATATCATGCTGCAATATTGTGAACAGTTGATTTATTCCCCACTTTTGGTCGTCGAGGCCGGCCCCCTCTTGACCACAAATCATAAATAACACTTACACTTACTGTTATCATTGAAAGCCACATTTAAACAGTCTTACAGTGGTAGTATTTAAACTGTAAAGCATATAACTATACATGTACACTTAATATCAGATATTAATGCAACACTGTCATTTATTGATAGTGGTAGACAATGAATAACTGAGCTGAGTAGCTGTGATACAGATCACTTGAGGTAATGTTTCCAATTGGACTCTTGTTTACTCATCCCCACACAACACTCAAACTGCTTGTGCATCAGGTTCAGTGGTTGGTGGATACTGAAACCACCAACTCTGTGATTGGTACAAAACTCATTCGACCACATTCATCCACAGCTGCCCCAACAAAGCTCGAAAAATTCAAAATGTTGGGGTTAAGTTCAGCATGTGGGAGCGGCCTCTGGGAGACATTATGTGCTTGTATGGAAAAGAAAAGGGAAACGTGGAGTGTGGGTGGTGGGTTTAAGAGGAATATGTTGTCAGAGCAGGAGGAAAATAACTCAGTCCCGTCTGAAAGAGAGCACACCTGTCTACTCTGTGGTGTGCTACAGTTTGGAGGGAACAACATGCACACTCCACACTATGTGGGGAGAATGTGAAAGCGCTTGCTGCCATGGCAACAAGGCAGCTCCACAGTCTCCAGTCCCCATTAAGAAAGATGGGTGGCAACGTGGCTACTCAATGGTGGTGTAGCATGACACGCTGAAAGAGCCTATTGAAAGCCAGTGTATTCAGCGGTTAATGAAAAGAGCAAAAGGACAGCGAATCCACCAGGCAGGTGATACTGACCTCACTGCTCCAGGTGCATGCACCTCAGAGACCAGTGTGAATCTGCTCTTTTTTTCTTTTTCTTTTTCTTTTTTAATCAGCAAATATGGCACACCTGAATCTAAAAACCATAAAGAGATTGTGTCTGAATTCTAAGCTTAATTACAATAGAGGACTTGTTGTTGAGTGCAGCCAAACAGTCCAAATGACCTTGAACAAGGTCCTGGATTAAATGTTTAAAGATTAAATGTCAACTTTGGCTCCCAAATGTGCAAGTCATACTTGAGGAGGAGGAACCATCACTCAGTCAACCTGTTCAATCAAAATAACTTTTATTACAATTAGACATCTTATAGACAATCGTCCAAAACACATTGTGTTTATGCTGCTAAGGATAACACATTCCTCAGGTAGGATAGACAGCAAGCGGATCATTGCTGCAGCACATAATCAATCTGTATTATTTAGCTCTGTTTTGTGTACATTATGTGCATTTGGTGAAAGCCAAAATTCACCAGAACAAAACAGATTTCATTCTGGGACCAACTGCCAAGGATTTTTTTTTTTTTTTTTTTGTCATTCAGCTGACAATAGAAAGCCACTGCTTACGCACATCTCCAGATCATAGTATAGGCAACTAAAAGATTGGGTGGGAGTGCTGTGTGGAGGAGGGATACAGCTACTGAAAGAGCTTGGTAGAATTTGTTCAAACAAGTACAAGCAAAATTAATCAAAAAGAAACTAAACTGTGTTTAAAAAAAAAGAAAAAAAAAAGAGCTGCAGTATGTGCAGCCAGGAAGCAAAGTAGCTGTTGGCTTTTAATCATAGTTTCCAAAGATGCTCACCACAGATTTGCTGGGTGGGTTATAAGGCGAAGACAGGAAAGACAAATGAAGACTTCCTGGTAATATGATCTGTTTCTGTTACATAAAACACTACATCAGTGATCACAGAGCAAAGGTCACAAGCTGTCCATGTGTACACATGCCGCCTTTTTGTTCCTGCCCGTTTGTGCCTGATTTAAATACTAAACCGAGGAAACTAACCGTGACTGAAACGACCTCACTGACCTCAGAGAAGTTGAGCTCTCCTCCCTCTCCCTGTAAAACAGGTTCATTACCATATTCACACCATAGAGGGCAGTGTACTGGTTTCTGCAGCATCTCAGTATCAATATCAATATCAGTCTCATGATTATAAATATGTACATAAATGAATCCTGCTTTATTTACAACACATACTTCAATGTGTAATCTCTGTCAGAACTTATGATGTAAAGTTATGAATATATACCGAAGCTTTTTGTGTCACAGTACAGTATTCAAAATCAAATCAACTTTACTTTCTAAAGCACATTAAAAAATCTTGTTGTTTACAATGGCACATATAATAAATAAATAAATAAATAAATAAAACTGCAAAAATAGTAAAATAATATAAAAGAAAATTATGATTATTGGATTGTATCACACAAATAATAATAACAGTAAGGAGTAAGGTGTGTATATAAAATAAAATATTCAGTTACTCTGATATAGTATTTCATACATAGTCTCTAAGGGACTTCACATGAATAACATCAACTTTGCTTTAAACAGAAACATTAAATCTGTTATTATTTGTAAATATTGTATTCATATATTAATTTCAAGATTATGAAACCTACTTTTTTTCTGTCACAGGAAATGGACAATGTGGGTAAATTAGCTTTTGTTCAGGCTTGACACTAAATTTTAATATAAAAAAATTCATATAAAAATCTATTTTAACACAGGGCCACATAGAGACAAACAACCATCCACTCTCACACCTACTGTCAGTTTTAGAGTGTACAATTTGCCCTAAGCACCAATTCTGCACGTCAACAGCACATGAAACAATAGTGTTTCCCTAAAACAACACAGAAGGAGAGGCTGGATTTCTCTGCAGTAACCAAAGCTACATCCATGGTTGTCTTGACAACTCAATCATCTTGCTGCCTTCAGCATAACTGTATTCAAAAACACAAATACTGACATCTAATGTTATGTCATAGAAAATTATACAAACGCTGTGTCCCCCTCAAACCCCTACACCCACTTGTGCACCCACCAGCACAGATCTACACACACCGACTGTCTTTATGCTTCCACATCACTCACCCTTGCCTCATATTAATTTCTATTTTTATTACAGGGGAATGAACCTGAGCACAGGCAACATACAATTCTATTAATAACATCATAACTCTTATTTATTCACTTTCCTTCAACTGAGATAATTCATATTTTAGTGCACTTTTAAAAGGCAGGGAATCCACATCATTTGAAATCCATTAGGCCTGGGGACTGTGCAAGAAGCACAGGGGTGGGGTGAGGAGAGGAGAGGAGGGGGGCTATGCAGCTTTAATGAAAAATAGATCAATTTCTGCATTGGGATCGGTTAATAATGTGAATGATGTCACTGTGGGTGCCAAACGTCCTCAAACAAATGTGTGCACATGTAAAAGTGCCTCAGTGAATATCCAGTGTTAGAGCAGGCATTAGTTTCCCTCTCCAGTCATCAGGTCCTCATCAAGCAGCTCTGTCCTCTCAGTTAGAACCCAAACTGCCTGTAATTGCCATCTCCAGCTGAGTGGAATACCAACATGCACAGACTCACAGGGACAAGCAGCAACACTAAGCAGCATTTCACTTCACACCACCTTTCCCCCACTTCATAATACCTGCTGCTGCTGCTGCTGCTGCTGCTGCTTGTGTGTGTGTTTGTTTGTGTGTAGATCACGCTGACTAATGAACACACAGACTCTGGTGACACACATTTGGTCATTCTGAGAATATTTGGGTCCACCGGTTACCTCATCGCTCTGAACTGTACATGGCTCCGTTCTGACACAGAAACCATGGACTCAAACATGGAAAATGAAACGTGATGTAAATAACGACGATTGTTAAGAGTCTGGGATCTTTATCATTTTCTCATGGGTGTTCAAATTGAAAGAATGAGCTTTGCATTTGACTTTTGACATATTATCAGTGTTGTTTTAACCAGTTGCTATTATATGCTATAAAAGATGGGATGTTTGCTTAATATAGGTCTGTTGTATAGTAATAAGTGTCCCATTGAGCTGCTCTACAAACAGAATAAGTGGGTTACGTTTTCTCATCAGTATACAGGACAGCAACAGTGGTGGTGGTGGTAAGCGTCCGTTTACATTTTTCTGGTCCTCAGTAAAGATTGCCCATGATGGGGGGGATGTGGGGGGTCATTCTGTAATCTGGGAGTGCCATCTGTGGCTGTCAGCTGAAGCTGCCACTTGGTGTGGGCCTCACACAATCACCACTTCAATACTTGGCAACAGCTGGAGTCTCCACAGAGACGACACAAGTACATGGGAAAAACCAGACAAACAACAGCTAGGACTGTTTAGTAAATCATTGATTTCTGTCACGGAAATATGTCGGACTGATTTTCTGTGATAATAATAATAATAATAATAATAATAATAATAATAATAATAATAATAATGGGATGATAATTGTAATTTCCTACCTTTATCCTCCAGATGAGGGTCATGGACGGGCTGAAGTCAATCCCAGCTGACAGAGGGCAAAAGGCAGCATACATCCTGGACATCACAGGGTCATCAAACAGAGACAAACAACCATTCACTCTCACATTCAGTCTTATATGAACACATGAACATTTCAATGTGATCTTACCTTTCTTGCATTTTTTACACTTTTCTTTTGTAATCTTAAATTGCTGCTAATAAGCGTATGGCACTCTAAAACGTAAGATAAACCCACCAGGTTTTGAAACTCATCATCATTTAATGCTCATATTATTATGATAAACGTATGACCAATTAAAAAATTTGGACCGAATAAAATAATTAGCCGAGCTACCTGTCCGTCTTCTGTCGCGCACCTCGCCTCTGTCATCTGTCGCGTGACTCACCGATCAATGTCACGGCTTGCGAGTCCCGCACATCTCTGACAGAGCAGTGTTGCCAACATGGCCACTTTGTCGCTAAATCTGCCGACTTTTTGTGGTGTTTGGAGACCATGGATAAATTATATGAACTTGATAGAGCACCGCCTGTTGCTTCCATTCATTCCTATGAAGCTGCTCACCCAGCGCATATGCAAAAAAAAAGTTTTTGACTTCCGCGTTTATTTCCGGGTTATGGGGCCCATAGAGGATGCGCAGTAGTGTCACTACCATATAAAGATCTATAAAAGCCTGTGTCTATTTCTCAAGGTGTCCTGTGGACACTTTTACAGGCATTTATTTTACTATTGCGGTCAATGGGAAAATTGCTTTTGGGCTCCATGGGGTTTTCTGTTGCAGTACCCACAGTGGCCACCATGTAAAAATTGTCTTGAAGGCAGAGGGGGCAGTGCTCTATCCAGTTCATATTATACATCCATGTTGGAGACTCTGCCGTGAAAGCACGCGTCACTCTGCAGTTACTGTGTTCAACAAGCAGCGTGTGTTGCCGGGATCACCTCCCAAAGCACTGAAACCTCCGCAGTCCAAGCCTATAGTCAGAGTAGAGCGGAGAACCTTTGCAATCTGTGTCCAGGCTGCAAATGAATCGCACATGCGCATAGCCGCTGCCGTTCCACCCTGGAGGGTGGGATTTTGAGGGAGGCGGAGGTGTTCATGTTCAAATTTTTTCTAAGTGCTGTGAGACATTCAAGAAAGGTAAGTATAGCTTTAAGAAAATCAAAGTGTATCAGGAGCAGCAGATAAAGATAAACAGCTAAATGTGAATTAAACAAATAAGGCTTTACAGCATGATAATGATTTCTTTACAGTTAACGACACCGTTTTTAAAAAAGTATAAAGCATAAAAAATGACTTGCAGTGAGTGCAGGGCAATAGTACTAGACTGTTTGTAACCAACCAAGAGCCCTATAAACACAGGCTCACTCAGGATGTCCATATAAGGAGTTGTTCTCACGGCAATCGACAGCGCTTTCTTTTCCTTCTTCCTGATTGGTTTAGCCCATTCGCGCAGCAAAGTTCAAATGTCCGTATTTCAGCTACTTCCGCGTTGGCTCCTAGAGTTCAAGTGTTTTTTTTTTTGTTCTTTTACTTCTACTGTGTTTCTGTGTTTCACCACAAACGTCATCTACTTATCACTAAATAAACGCAAGACCTGCCAACATATTCGCATTTTGCGTAGCAGATACGCATTTTCACATGAAACTACTATATGCTGCTATGGTGTGTCACTTTAAACTATCTCACTCGCTGGTTTTAAGCCATAGAATCTGGGCTACAAGGCTGTATAACTGTTCTAATTGTAACAAACACAGCTCAAATAACAACTAAATTGCGTATAATTACATATCAAACTTCGTACGGAACCGCTGCGTCAACCCACTTGCCGCATTTCTGGATCAAAAGCTCCGACACTTTGTCCAAAATACACTCCATACGGCTCAAATAAAAAGCGGTTCGCCAAACAACAACTGTAAAAAAGCTCTTACCTTTTAGCCGTGAAAAAAATATTTTTCTGTGTAAACTAACGTCGTCTCTCGTCAGCCGGACTTCCTGTGTTACACTTGAAACAGTCCGGGCGTCTCTTGCTGACGTAAACCTCCCTGAGAAACGCATTTGCCGGGCGCGTCACATCAGCTACACAGCTCAATGGCGCCATCTTGCGTTCCTTTTTCGAATGGAAAATATACAGAATTCTGCAGGAACTTAAAAACACAGCCATTAACTGTTTTATTGAACACTAATAGTGATATAAAAGTGAACGTACTTTCTGGACTAAAGCCACTGTAATTGTGTTGTCTTCACTTGATCAAGGTCAAAGGTGTGTGTGTGTGTGTGTGTGTGTGTGTGTGTGTGTGTGTGTGTGTGTGTGTGTGTGTGTGTGTGTGTGTGTGTGTGTGTGTGTGTGTGTGTGTGTGTGTGTGTGTGTGTTTTAGTTTCATTTCCACTGAAACTTTCCTTCTCCTCAACAGGTTTTTCCTCGCATGAAGTTTCAGTTGTGACCAGCAGGGGGCGCCACATCAGCCTCATTCTCCTCCTTAACAATAACTCAACTGTTAATTTGTATGATTGTTATGTACAATGTTTATATATATATAAATAAATGACGGTTAAATTAAAAAGATTCTAAAGATGTCATACTGTCGTCATGTTCAGATAAATGTTTACTTTAATCTTTCCACTTGTTTATAATCGCTTTACGTTATCTTTATCACAAGCTGTGACCGTGTGAAGATGTCAATACTCACCATGGCAGAAGCAGTTCCTGTTTATTGTATTGTGTCCTCTGTGGTTTATTATGTTGGAGAAGAAGCATTATTGTCGAATAGATTTTTTTTTTTTTTTTGAAAGACAGTGGATTTGTTATCCTAAGTTGATTATTTATATTAGTTAAACATAAATGAATATGCAAAGAGTTGAGATATGAACTAAAACCATTCTGTCTAATTCTCACTTCACCAGTATTATGTTTATCATGCACCAAATAACATTATAAGTAATTAATAAGTATTTATAATTTGTACAAATACATTGCAGTTCATAAAAATAATAATTAAAAAAAGGCCACAGTATTGTGATACTTTGTCTGGTATCGTACTAATTTTGGTATCGTGAGAACTCTAATAAATTACAATAAGAATTTAGAGCTGAAACGATTATTATTCAATTACTAAATTAATCATCAACTATTTATCTAACTAACTAAGCTTTTTTCATTATTAAAACAAGATTTCTGATTGTTTCAGCTTCTTAAATGTGAATATTTTCTTGGTTTCTTTGCTCCACATAACAAATGAATCATTAAAACTGAATCATTTTGGTTTGTGGACAAAACAAGACATCTGAGAACATTGTCATTTCCAGGTTTGACAAACACTGATCAACATTTTTTTAAATTTTATGACATTTTATGGACCAAACGATGTCTCAGTTACGAAAATAATCGTTAGTTGCAGCTCTATAATAATGATCAAACTGCAGTCAAACATGTAAAAGACAGACATGTCAAGCACAAGTAATTAGTGGTGATTTCATTTAATATCGTTTAACACAAAAAAAAAGTTAATCACAAAAAAGAGAGACGCACATGCTGTCAAAGTAAAGGAAGAGCAAATGCGCTCAGGTTTACATTTTTCCCTTTAATACATATTTTAATGTGATCTTAAACTAGAGTTAGCAGCTGAGGAGCTAGGTGAACAACTTAAAAACAACTTAAAACTAAAAAGTCTGAGCATGTGGCTCAATTTAAATAGAAAGATGCACTGCAGGAACAGCAAATTAAATAATTGGTGATAGGACACATTCACCCATAATTTGTACGATAATAAAAGAAGCAAATCTTGTGCAAATAATGAAAAGGTAGCATATACCATTACTTTTTCTGTCTTCCACAGAGGCATAGATTTGGCACCGGGACTGATTCTGAAAGTGGCATGTAGACATACATGCATAAATACCATATGAGACAGAGACAAACCAAACCCTAGTTGTGGGCAAGTGAAAAAAACGTTCATACTGAGTTGCGTCAATCTCTGCTCCATTATCAATTCTGCTGCATGTTCAGGCGATTCCTGGAAACGGTGTCTGAAATGTTCTGCTGGCATTTTTTTTTTTCAAAACACACCACACAGTGTCTGCTCAGCTTCATTGTTGGACTACCAATAACTATTTAGTGTCATCTGGCCCTGGAGCGCTTGACAACAATCGTACCAGCTACCATATCATATACAGTCCGGTTGTGCTGAAAGAACAGGAGTGTGATGAAGGCCGGGAAAAAAAAGGCAATTGAAAAGTTCTTGTTCAAGGCCCGAACGGTCGATCTGGAGAGGGACACAGACACGGTGGTTACAATGCAAAGTGACTGGTTTTAAATCTGCTACAAAACTGATAAAGGATCTGATTTTCAAAACAACTACTCACGCAGACAGAGAGACGTTAGTTGCCGGCACTACAAGCACCCTGTTAGGCTGAACCAGAACTGATGAGTCACACGAGACAACTCTGAGTCCGATGAGAAACTTCCCTGGAGTGGCTCCTCCTGCTCCCCAGATACACACGACCTAAAGAGAAGGGCCGTCACTTCAACTTCAACACATGGGAGGTTTGATAAGCTCGAGATCACAGTATGTGCTTTAGAATCATGCCAAAAAAATGTTGTACCAGCACTCACCTCATAAAAACACACTAATATTCGGTACACAAGTGCAACAAGCATCATTTTCTGTAGCTCCTCCATCGATGTGTCCTCGTCTATTTCTTCCACGATAAAATGCATTGCGAACTTTGAAACATCCCTGGAAAACAAAATGCTGTAAGTCTATCTTGTCTTACATTAAAATTCCTGTTCAATCGGTTCTGATTATATTATTAACAGGGTTCTCGCCAGTGCAGTTGGGTATAGGGGGCCCCTACGGTGTGATTTTGGCCCCTACACTGTTTCAACCAGCATGCGGGGCTTCTCTGTTGTTTTTTTTTCTTTTTTAATCTGTACCGTCATAATAATAGCTTTATTTCACAACATTTGGCTCTCAAAATGCAGGAAATAGCGTTTAACAGCGCACCCCGGGGTCCTCCCCTATGCTCTGAAAAAATCCTGGAGAGAACCCTGCACAAGCACAAATTTATCACCACGACCGCAAACATTTAATTCAATTAACTCACTTGATTCCACTCAGGTGCATAATACTAACAATTATGGTTGCTTTGATGAAAAACAAAATAAAGAAATCCACCATCTCAGCCATGAGTCTTTGTAGAAGTGAAGGAATAATATATTCTCGACCTGGTCAGGGGCAGAAAAAACAAACAAAAAAAAAAGGTCAGTGCACAAATGTAACATATGTGTTGACAGTGGACATCTTAGTGTTGCTGCTGGATCCAAATGTACCGCCACTCTCTCAGGATAGGTTTCCTATAGTCAAGTAAACTTTGATACTTTGACAGTTAGTGTTCAAGTAAATCTCAAATGTGTGTGCTGTAACATGAGCTGGGATTAGACCGTCGTGAGACAGATTAGATGTACCCTACTGTTGATGTGTGTTGTTGCAATAGTAAGGCTGGGCAAGGCTGACTTTCTTCTGGTACTGATGTCCTTGGTGTTTTCTTCCTTTATACTCTTTAGGAGTCTTTAGGAACACTGATACCAGTATGTAGTGATGTTAAGAGGCTGAGATAAATAAAAGAAAGTTACATAACAAGACATCATTATTATTATTATTATAGTGGCTGCCTGGATATAAATGCAATTTACATGTAAACATTAATGAAATGCATATATCCGGTGTAGTAGTGCACTGTTTACACAGCACACAAATGTCTCATTAGTTTTAGTTTAGTTGGATGACAACACACATAATGTCAGAAAAAAAGTTGGCAATACAGTCCAGTAACTCATATGTTATTTTCTTATGCAATCAATACAATTCAGTTCTTTATATTTATGTCTACTGGAAATGAAGATACACATAGCCTGTTATTTATGCAGTGAAAAATGTGGGAGAGATACACTGATCGGCCACAGCATTAAAACAGATGGATTTAAAGTTGAAACGGTGTGTGTGTGGACAAGGCTGTTCATATAATATTACCCACAGTTGCACATGTGAGTGTAACCGTGCAGTGTGCGCAGTGTTCCTGAAGCCAGTAACTTTTACCTGGTCTCTGGGCATTTCCATTCTCCTGTGGCGGCTGCTGCTGCTGCTGCTGTGGCGGCTGACCGGGCACTGCATCTCCACCTATCCGGCTGCCCGGGGAGGTGACGGCTGGTGGGTAAGGTGACAACGGAAGACTGTTGAACCACTGCTGGGAGATAAAATCCACAGACGCAGACGACGCGCCGCTGGTAGGGTGTAAACACTGTGGGTAGGACATGGCTGACGCTGCCAGCCAGCTGTTCCAGCTCGCATATCCAGTGTAGTACTGCCACATCCACGCTTGAAGCTTCTCACAGTACTCGGACGTGGCGTGGCTTTCGCCCGCGTCCTTCGTTCCCTCGACGTTGTTCTTGCTCCCTGTTCGCTGGGTAGCGTCATCGTTGTGTGGCTTTACAATGTTCATTTCTTTGTCGACTTCCATGTTTGTGTTTTTTTGGTCGGCCATGTTTGATGATGACGCAGCGTTACGTACGTCATCACGTCATTCGGGCTCAGTACTACATAATGACCGAAGACCACGTACAACCAGTATGGCTGCAGCCTGGAGCCTCTATTCTCTGTATGTGTTGTTGTACCCGGACAGTTTGAGAGTGAACACCGGGATGATAGTCGGATCAGGGAAGTTACTGATAAATTAGTTGAATGCAATCACGTATTGGTGTCTTTATTATTGATAAAACCCAGCATAACATTCTCCTCCTCCCATCGTCTCATGTCTGCATGTCTGGGCGTGTACAGCAAGCACACGCAGTCCAAAATACAATTCGCGAATAATATTTAAATCTCAGGGGGCTTTACCGTTAGGTGGCGGTATTCCACTAACCCACGCAATAGTTACAACCAAAAGAAGAGGAAGAAGAATTTAAACAGTTCGAAGTTTAGAGTTGATGACGGAGCAGGGCCGTCCCAAGGCATAAGCGAACTAATCCGCTGCTTAGGGTCCCGTGACCGCTATAGGGCCCCCAAGAGCAATTAACTAAAAAAAAAAAAAAAAAAAGTTTGGATTGATGTAGTTTATTTAGAATTTTATTTTTCACAGTTTTACATAGTTATCAGATGTGATTATTTAACTTTATATTTTATTTATAAACCATTTGGGTGCCTCTGTTGTTTTCCATTATTATTTAAGTATTTGTTTATTTGATTTAATGCTGTGGGTTTTGATTGATTCTCTGTGTTGCCAGTAGGGGGAGTTGTTGATTTTGCCGAATATTAATTGGAAGATCTTTCAGTAAGTTTGCAAATCCGGTGTCTGCTTCCGTGCAACAAAAAGTTCTCACATTTTAGTTTTACAAGTGTATTCATATTCGTGACAGAGTAGAATAAGTAGAATACCTTTAGAAAATAAACCATTAATGAAATCTAAGTTTGAAAATGAGTCCTTTGCAGAGTAGTAATTTTAACATGGTTTAGTACATGGTTTCTCAATCGTGGTCCTGGACCCACTGCCCTGCGAGTTCAACACACCTGATTCAAATGTACACATCATTATCAGGCTTTAGCAGTGCTTGCTGATTAGCTGAACATTTGAATCAGGTGTAGTGAAGCAGGGAAACACCTGAAACATGGAGGGACTGAGAAACACTAGCCAGAAAAGCAGAGGTCACATTAACAATGGCTCTGTTCAGTTTGTGCAAGTCAGCGTGACAGTGAACCAGCATGCACTCTAAAACTAAATGGAACACAGCCATTAATTTGACGTACACTTGTGACTTTCCAGCTTCAGTATAATGAAATAATCAATTAATTTTAATAATGTGGCAAATTAGATCCAGAACACATTTGTCCATATTAGCAACCCAAGAAGAACCATATTTACCCAAATTAAGCAAAGATGACCCTACTCCAAAAGCCAGTCTAGTTTCTGTATTTCCGAAGAGCAAAATGCTCTGAAATACATGAATTGTACACGTGGCACTCGAGAGAATTAGCCTTCCATTATTCATTGTTGCCCACACTCTCATGCATGATCATAATCATTCATTAAATCCTGAGGATTTAGATCTAGGCCCATTTCCCCTCAAAGGACCCTAATTAAGTCAAATTATGTGCACTTGCTTGAACTCCACATCTCTGAATCCAAGACAATGGGCCTGGTACAAATGAGGTCACAGCACTAACCCCAAGCAGGGATTTGGCCTCACCACCTCTAGCTCAGATATTTGAACATACAGCTTTTCCCTTGTTTGAACAAAAGGCCTTTATACAACCTCCCCATGCCCACTTGGATTACAAGCATGACTTTGAAACAGTTGGCCTACAAGATGTTGGAGAGGAAATGCATTAGTTATCCAAAAGTTGGTCATGGTATGCAAGTCGGGTGATTGTTTCTGCTTTGAGACTAGCATTAGTCAAATAATCACACTTCCATTTTGACATTTCTTGCTTTATTTTTATTTAGTTTTTCCTCAAACAACCTTTACAAAGAGGTCATCAGTAGCTCCTTTTCACACAGGTCAAAATGTGCTGTGACATAATGCCAGAGACTAAAGGCTCCATTGACATGTCAAACAGCACCGAATATTGAACCCACACAAGCTATAGTGTGTCCAACAAAGAGCAGCTTTTTCATGCACAAGTACAGACTGAAGAGAGCCACAGTTCGCACTTTATTGGCCTGTGATTTTGGTTTCTTTGTAGACGGCTGCAGGCTCGACTTAAGCCCTCAAGTAGGTCCGTAACGCAACGACGTCCTCCATGATGCATTTCTGTGGAGACAATATTCAAGTCTTACAGTCAAGAGAACATCAAAACCTGCAAGTCAGTCAGTCAGTCTGAGTTTTAATTTGTGATTACTTACAGCTGTTAGTTTCCCATCCTGAATCTCCCTCTCCAGTGTTGTCATCTTTCCATCCCAGGCCTGTTTCTGCACAAGCTTGCCATTCTCAAAAGTGATGGTAGTCTGCAAGAATAGCATCAGAAACCATAGGAATATGAAAAAATATATATTAAAAAAAAAAAAAAGTGCCATATGTAAGAATGTGGCCAATAACGGTTACTACATTCAAATTCAAAATACCGAGGTCTTTTAGGTTTTGTTTTCTGACGGAATTGGCAACGGGTGGTTGCTCGGCAGCTGAGACTCTACTGACTGCAAAGATTGGTAGACAGCGGTAGGTGGCGCCACATGCCAAAACATAAACATGATTTTCAGTCTGCAAAATATTTTTTTAATGCAAATATTTTGGCTGTACTGTTGTTGTTGACGAGTTCAGTTTGTTATATGAACATTATTCCTGAGTCTCTGTGACATATTAGGAGGATTTTATGGCCAGTTGATTTAGATTTATTACATAATGCACCTTTAAACTGCAGTGATTGTAATGAAACACGACCCACCTTAGTCTGTCGGCCGTCTGCAGTGGTCTCGTCAAACTCCTCGTTGATCTTGAACTTGATCTCTGTGGTCTTGAAAGTGCTTTCAGACTTCATGGAAACGACGCCTGCACCATCCACGCTGATCACCAAGTTTGGCTTTGCCATGTTACCCATTTGCCGGGTGGTGAAGCTCACACCTTTATTTTACATCACAACGAGAGTTAACTTAGGAAGCAAGTATCAAAATAAAAAATAAAAAGTTTGTTTTCAAGCATTCTAGAGAGAAATAATAAAAGATCAGACAGACAACTTACCAATGGCCTTCATGTAGTCATCAAAGTTCTCACTGGCAGACAAAGTCCAGGTTCCAACAAACTGCTCGACCATGATGATGATGATGGTGCTGATGTTTGAAGTCCGTCACACAAGAAGAAGTGAAGCACGATGACACTGACACACTGAGGAAAGCTCTCATTTAAAGACCGGTTCGAGCACGCGCTTGATCCGGGGGCCACCAATCAGGAGCAGGCGCTGCCGTTGCCACGGAAACGCGCTGATTAGGAGGCGTGGCTTCAAATCACACTTTATTGGAGTGACAAGGTGGTTTAAGCCCGAGTGTGCTGAGGAGAAACAAAGCTGCAGTGATATGAGTTGATAGGATTTGGTGTGTTACGTGAGAACAACGTTAATAATCACCTTAGAATTAAGCTACATGAAAAGTCACAGTAATTACTGTTTACAATAATAAGGTTATACATTAAATAAACCTTACATTGTCGAGGGGGAAATGAGAAGAACCATGTTTTTTTTTACACTCTACATGGACTAAAGTTAAATGGTTGGTCACATAAAAGTAAAAAATTACAAAACTAGATTAATTTAACTTAAAATATTGGTCACATGCAGTGCTACATGACTTTTATGTGATATAGATATACGTTCAACTGTTTCAAAATCTTAATTATTCATTCAGTATACAAAAAGTCATTGAAAATGTATGTTCCCTGCTCAGTTTTGATAAATTACACTGTGACGTCCTTTACTGCCCTCCTTCCTGCTTTGGTCAGTACTGGTTCTAAGCAGTAGATGGCGCCAAAAGAGAGCAGATACAATACAGTATTTCTTGGTTGGTAACTATTTGAGATAAACGGTGCAAGTAAATGTTGAAATAAATTCTCATTTACCAAAAAAAAATCTAACTAGATGTGTTCCATTTAATTTTTAAATTACTAGAGTTAATCAGATCATCTTAGTAGTAGAGATCTATCACGTTTGCATTTTAATTTTTGTCTTATTGTCATACTGCCACCCACTGGTTTCAGTAATACATTGCATTATCACGTTGATGTAAATGAAGTAAGTGAAGGCCCACAAATAAAAGGTTATGAAGGTTAGGAAATAAACATTATTAAACCCATCTTCATACACTAAGTAAAAATACTGAGCATTTTTTTTTCTGTTTAGCTGTGACTTGTAATGTCACTGAATAATTTTGTTTCCTGTGGCTATTTCAAAATAAAAGCCTGGCTGTGTTTCACTAGTTAAATGCTCTTAATGTGAATGTGTGAAAGTGAAATGTTTGGTCTGTGTTTGCAGTGTTTCTGCAACATCCACTCTTGGTTAAAAACATATATTTTCGAGGCTACAGCTCTTTTGTTTCTCATCTCAGCTCCACTTCCATCATCACAAATTCTAATATCACAACGGAAACAAGTGGTTTGTAAGCTGCATAACTCAAAATGTAAAGGATGGATTTTGATGATGACATTTTCATGGCAATTTTCTGCAAGACATGATGATATTTTGGCATGAGATCCTGGATGAGGATCACAACCTGTGTGTATTGACACCTTGGGAAACTGAGTGAACTTGGTGGAAGTGTTCGCTCTATGAATGAGCGCTTCCTCTAAGTTTGAAAGTTATGAAATTGTTGTGTAAGTATGACAGTCTAGAAACAAAAGAAAAACATTTCCTTAATGTCCTTAACGCCTGCAATGGTTTTCTCATGTTGACAGTTGCAATAAAAACAACTGGGCTAAAGATAATGACATTTAGCACACTGTATAACAATTATATTCTCGCTAAACAGAAATAGCTAACCTTATTGATTAAACACAGGCAAATCTTGTCGCCGTTGTCTCATATGGCATCAAGTTTTGTATGCTGACATTCCATATCCCTGCTTGAGAGAATTGTCAGTTTTTAAGGATGATAACCTAGACACTGCAGACGTTCATCATTATAGAAAACCTGACAAACAGTTCTCAGTGCAGCATAGAAACACCTTAACGCAACTGTCACATTGCTGCAGTTTTTTGAATTCACAGCCTCACAGACAGTTAATTCCTCATTAACTTCAATAATGGCCAGCAATAGTGTGATAGTCAAAGTGGCCCGGCTGTGACATATCATGGAATGTTGTTTACAGTTCCAATAAGCCGATTACATCGTGTTCTGTCACTGGGGTTCCTCTGTCTAACATACAGGTGCCATCCAGCAGGCGCTGAGCCCATCTAATGAACATGAACTCTCACTGGCAGCCGCAGTGAAGTCCTTCCCTCTTGGTTTTCATCAACACTTCAGCCCCCACAGTGGCCATGGACAAAAGCTGTATATACTGTACAAACACAGCGCTGACCAGCAGCACACTGACTCATTCTTCAGTGTGTGTGAGAACGGAGGGGGGACCCCTTTCAGCTCCTTTGTGTTGGTGTCTGTCAACAGTGTAGTCGGAGGCAGAGCCCATTGTGGCGGCCAGTGTTTCGTATTGACACAGGGCCTCGCTCAGCTTGTTCCCAGGGTCCAACCTGAGGATTCATGAATAATGGAGAGAGGATCATTAGGGCCGTGCAAGGTAGCGCACAAGTCTGATCGGGCACATTACGAAGCTGGTCGACAGCTTTTGTATGTCAGCAGGTAAACCTGGGAGTCACCACTGATCATGTCGGTGATGAAGTTTGCTTTAACGATGGTTATGTCATGGAGAAATAAGGGAAATGGATGCTGGTACTATTAAAAAGTACAGAACATTTGTGCCTGTTGTGGGTAAACTCAGACAGTATTCTGCATTTTAAACTCTGGTATTAATTTTTAAACTCCATCTACTTTGTTGAAATTGCCCATTTTATTTTACTATACCTTTTAATATCAACTTTTTTAATTTGTCCATTTAATCTTATCTTTACCTTTTGTCTCTTTGATTCATCTTCTTATTTAAGCTGTAAAGTGACCCTGAGTGTTTGAAAGGCACTTACAAATAAAATGTATTCTTATTATTTGTAACTTTAAAATATAGACAAATAGTTACTGTTTCCATGCACAGTTAAGTCGAGCTAGAGTGGTAACTTTTTGCTCTTATTCCAGTAAATAAGCACAAGTGGGGAACTGATTCAGATGAGATGCTGTCGTCCAGGTGACTGTGATCGTATAGCAGTCAGATCTTGGTGTGGACACCAGAGACGCATGTTAATACTACATGTAGACACATTATCTGGGTGTGGTTGTCTGACTTTGATAAATCTGTTTTAGTACAATTTCAGTCAGAACTAGAAAATCACTGGGAGAGCGCAGACCTCCACCAAGGGAGCTCAGTGCCCACAAAACACACCCTGCCGGCGCGCAGCATGTACAGATCACGCCCAAAATTCCTGGTCCCATTGCGGACATTTGCTGAAAATTTCATCCAAATCCATCCATGACTTTTCGAGTTATGTTGCTAACAGACAGACAAACAAACAAACTTGGGGGGGAAACATATACCTCCTGGTGGAGGTCAATAAAATGCTTAAATGCATTTTAAACACAATCATGGGGTCTTTTTTTGTCATGTTTCTGTCATGTCCACATGTTTTTTGTTTTGTGTCGTCCAGCGATGCCAGCAGTGTTTGATGGCAGAAGTTACAAACTGGAGCTTTAAATTAGACAATTTTCCAGATCATAGCTGTTTGGTTTAGTTTTTGTTTTTCAGGTCTTCCATCTTATTGGAAAAATTTGCCTGATTTGTCTTAAATCTGAGTAAAGCCTTTACCTCAGGTAGCAGATAAATCTCCACACAGAGATCTATTATTGCAGTGTTGTAGTGTCTTAGCCGCGTCTCACACAAACAAATTGTTTTAATCCATGCCGCTAAGCAGAGAAGAACGAGAAAGTAAACCAAAGATGGTCTGCTCAGTGAGAACTATGTGTGCATTGTGCGTTTGGAACCAACAGGGGGCATCATTTAAAGTCTGGCTCCAACTTCCCAATAGGTCCCAACCATCTGCTCAGTGGCTCACATGACCTCTCTCTGCCTTTATACATGGGAGCTGACCATGTGTGTGCGTGTGTGCATGCGTACGTACGTGTGTGTGCGTACTTACGTGTGTGTGTGCGTGCGTATGTGTGTGTGTGTGTGTGTGTGTGTGTGTGTGTGTGTGTGTGTGTGTGTGTGTGTGTGTGTGTGTGTGTGTGTGTGTGTGTGTGTGTGTGTGTGTGTGGCGAGGGTCAGAGAGGTGCCTCTAACTTGTATGCTTTGAGCTTTTTCATGCCTCCTGCTTTGATCTTCTCCCTCATCCCTTCATCCCACACACTCCCTGTGCCTTCGACTCCTGGGCTGCAGCACACTGACAGCCAGGCTGGAGGGAAGGAGGAAGAGGAGGAGGGTTGGGGTGGAGTGGGGTTGGGGGGGGATCTCCCTCTCACAGAGGCAATGCTTGTTCTTTCAGTCCAGGGAGAGCTGCCCATGGGGTGCAGTCTGGTCCGGTGGGTGGAGGGCTCACCGGGAGCTGTACTGTACACTTCTCTGCTCCTCTTTCATGCTCTTTCAGATCCCTCCACACACACACACACAGTGGGCTGGAATTCTTGTGTGAAACACAACTGTCACAGTGCTTAGGGGGGCGGCCTCCTGACCCCTTACAACATGGGAAAGTGCACCCCTCGGCTGGTCGTTATATAAAGCCTGACAGAGTCATGAGAATCCCTGATAAATCACTCGGCATGAGGCCTCTTATGTCTCTCTGCAACTCGCATGGAACGATTATTTTGTGTAGGTCACAATCACGTGTCCCTCTCCGCTAAAGCTATATATATATATATAACCCATACATATATATATATATATATATATATATAGGCCGTGTTCAAAGTGTTGCCATGTAATCAGTGCGGCAAGGACTGCATGACAGTCGTCATGTGAAGATGTGGCAGAAAACAGACTTTTATGTCTGTCCTGTTTGCCCGGGGGTGATAATCCTCATATACCCACACACACACACACACACACACACACACACACACACACACACACACACACACACACACACACACACACACACACACACACACACACCCGCCCCGTCCAGCCCCCACCTGCTAGCCTGAGACTGGGGAGCACAGATGTGAAGGCACAGGGCAGAACCCCTAATTGAAGATTAATTGGAAGGGGGGGGCACTTACCTTTATTTAGACATGTGGCAAGTGTTAGGCTGTGACAAGCAACTCGAGCGTCGCAGCAGATGACTGCACTTAATATTTCATGACAAACTTTTAGAAGGAGGTGGGGGCGAGTCAGTCACCCCTTTCTCTGACAGGGATCGTGAAAAGATACGAGGCGTCCCACCGGTGAACCTAGCAAGTGCTCTCTAACCTCTCCTGTCAACAAGCAAAAGTGGAGCAGCTGTGGATGCACGTAACAAGTGCAGAGTCGGACAGTAACGGAGTACATTGACTTGAATACAGTACTTAAGTACAATTTTGAGGGATCTGAAGCTTTACTCGAGTATCATTTTTGGGGAGTACTCATGACTTTACTCAAGTCCAATATTGTACTCTTTACTGCACTACATTTCTATCCATAACCGTGATTACCCGTTAGTTCCTCTATAAAAAAAAAACCATGGTCAGATTTAGTTGAGAGAAGAAACCATGGACGAGACAATGGATGAAGACGCAGTAGGTCCATGATGTAATGTAAGAACCGTGGCAGTAGTAATGCACAATTTAGAAAATGTACTCTTGATACTCAAGTACTTTTAAAAAACAAGTACTTCAGTACTTTTACTTAAGTAGACATCTGACTGTAGTACTTTTACTTGTATTTGAGTAAAATTTAGCAAGGGGTAGCTGTACTTTTACTCAAGTAATGAAGCTGTGTACTCTGTCCGCCTCTGAACAAGTGCAATGTGCCCTTTAAAGCTGTAAAGAATTATAAAGTTCAGTGGAATAAATTGATATGTTGGCAAATAAGAGATTAACAGAAAAAAACAGATAAAGATTTGTCAAAAATGCAGAATCAAAGCGATAAAATAATATATCCTGTGATATATACACACAAATATGGCTAATGAACAGAATGTGTAAAGGAATGTACAGGAAAAATTGGTATGCTGAATTGAACCAGTCAACTCATGACAATAAGATTAACCTTAGAGCTTTTAATTAAAACATTGACATTGACACGTCAGGAGAAACAGAATCATACTGAAATGAAACTAATGTGCAGAATTTGTGCAAGTAAGAAGAAGAGAGACAGAAAAGAGAGAAGGGGCTTCACCACCAGGCTCTCTGCAGATCGCTGGCAGTTTGACTGCAGTGGAGAGTAATGGGGCTGGCAGGGCGGAATCAATTACTGGCCACAACAGATTTTCCCACAGGTCGGAGCTTGGGAAAGCAGGACTTTACTGCAGCACAGACAGCTGGCACAGAGCATCCACTGGGAAAGAAGCTGGCAAAAAAAGACAACTTTTTTTTTTTTTTTGATAAACTTGTGACACACCATAAATTGCTTCCCCCCCCCCCCCAATATCGCTCTCCGTGTTTAAAAATATGAGTTGGTTTAATCACGAGTGAGCTTTTATTGCAAATCGTGACCTTGAAATAAAAAGATTCCCACCAAAACAAGCCCGATAAAAGTGTTGCTTATCAGAGACAAGGCTGGTTTATAATGGATTTTCTCTGGCAGTGACCACCAGCTTAACTTGACCTGTTTTGCATCTGGCCAGGGTCTGTGCGGTTCCTTTTGCTTAATGTAAACAAGGAGATACATTTCAATTAGAGACCCCGAACCTCCCTCCACCTCTACCACACACACACACACACACACACACACACACACACACTCCATTGATATGCAAACAATGTTTTTCCTGTGGAAATACAATGTGTGGTCCTCCGTTTCTTTGTGTCAACATCACGTGCTGTCTCCTGTCGCGCTTATTTGGGAGCCAGTCTTACGATCTGCCTTCCCTCAATTGTGGACGTGCAAGTCGACTGGTAATGGACAGCATTCTTGTCAACCATCACGAACAATATAACTGTTGGGTGCCATTGTGCACCATTGTGCACCATTGTGCGCCATTTTATTGGTTACTCATGTTTTTGCATTGTTAATTTGTAATATCCATCCATCCATCTATTATCTACAGCTTTATCCTCCACCGGAGGGTCACAGGGGGTCCTGTGCCTATCTCAGCTGACATAGGGCGAGAAGCAGGGTACACCCTGGACCAGAGTCGGAAAAAGTACTAAAATATTGTACTCAAGTAAAAGTACCAATACTTTGATGAAATATTACTCAAGTAGAAGTAAAAGTAGTTCATTTGAAATGTACTTTAAGTAAAAGTTACTTTGCATGGGGTGTGAGGGTAGTAGAAATATGACAAGGGGTCAGAAATCGATGCGACACAGGATATTACATCACTTTTGGCGCGCGCCCTCTATGTTCACGCACCAGTGCTGGTGCTAATCACATCATCATTCGTCTGGTTCTGGTGTATATTTTCCCCCTGTAGGTCTTCATTGTGCAGAATTTTTTATTTTTACTCAGTAACGGATAGGATTTATAAAGTAACTAAGTACAATACTTGAGTCAATATGTACTTAAATTGTACTTAAAAAATACAAAATACACAAAAAAAGTATTTAATACAGTAACTTGAGTAAATGTATTCCATTACTTTCCACCTCTGGCCCTGGACAGTTTGCCAGTCCATCACAGGGCCACATATAGAGACAAATAACACACTCACTCACACTGTCTCACACCTACGGTCAATTTAGAGTGACCAATTAACCTAATCCAAGTTTTTGGACTGTGGGACGAAGCCGGAGAAAATACACACAGGGCAGAAAGGCCCTTGTTCCAACCTGGGCTCCAACCCGTGTCTTCTTGCTGCAAAGGCAAGAGCGCTAACCACGACGCCAACCGTGTGGCCCCCTGAAGAGCAATCCTTGGACAAAAAAAAAAAAACCTCCTGCTATACAAAGAAACAAGGAAGTCACTATATCCTCCCTGGCTTTACCTATCCAAAAAGCACAAGAAGAATGCGTGCCAACAAAGGCAGGAAACATAAGAATGAGGTGGCGGCTGTATTAGGGTCAAATGGAGGGAACGGGTCTCAGGCTTGGTCTGGTCCCTGCCCAATATAGCGACTTGGTGCTGACTGGAACCAGAGGGGACAGACAGGAAGCTGTGGCCTATAGGATAACATTGTTGTGTGTAGGCTGTGTGTGTGTGTGGGAGACATTTCCCCCAGTCAGACGAGTTATTTAGGAACAACATGGGTGGCATTTTCTTACATCATGTGAAATTGCTCAGCAGAGTGCATACCTTTTTATATATATATATATATATATATATATATATATATATATATATATATATGCACCTACACTCGGTGTGAATAAAACATGGACATGATGCCACAGACACAAATGTAGACACCCACACCCGACCCCCAACACACACACACACAAATGCAAACATCGCTGTAGCAGTTGTTGAATGACAGGTATAAGATGTCAGGATGGTGTGCACACAGGATGCAGGCACGGCTGCGAGCGTCGCTCCTGCCGACAGCCCCAACGGTTGACATAGTAAATCAATCCTGATGGGAGGGTGAGTGGGACGGAGTTGGGGAGGGAGGGGAGGGGGGTAGGGGGGCGAGGGCCCAGTGGGACTGAGCCGGCCTCTGTCAGACACACTCAGCCACTCAGCCAGCCAGAGAGAGACTGTCGACGGGTGGGAGAACACTCGCCGGGAAACGCTCACACGGAGATTGAGTTACCACGGAATTAGATCAGGGCTGTGGGAAACAGCACCTCCTAAACACACTTGCACACTCTCGGTCACACACACACACACAAACACACACAGACACACCAGCACACACTCGGGCCGCACACTTGCACACAAAGAGTCACCAAGGGAAACCTGAGGGAAGATTGAGGAAGGCAGCTGGGCACACGCCAGTTTCAAACAAATGCTTGCTTATACCTCTTAGCTTCCTGGCACTGGTATGAGAGCAGTTCCTTCAAATCGGTGCCAAGTTAGGCCCAGGGTCAACAGGCAGTTTGGCATGCGGCTAAAGGCAATTAAATATAAAGATGATGTACAGAAAAGTCTGACAAATGAGCTCAAATCAAACAAAATTTTAAGAGAGAGCAGGACAATGTACAGAACACATACATTGCAGTTCAAAAGTTTGGGGTAAACTATAAAAAAAAGGTATGTTTTCCATTAAAAGTCACACTTTTATTCATTGAAAGAGTTGCAAAATGAATAGATAATATAGTCAAGACATTGACAAGATAAGAAATAATGATTCTTATTCAAAATAATAATTTTGCAATTTTGTCAAAACCCAGCAAAACTGTTTTCAGCTGTGCTAACATCATTGCACAAAGGTTTTCAAGGGTTTTCTAATCATCCAATAGCCTTCTAACACGATTAGCAAACACAATGTACCATTAGAACACTGGAAATGGGCCTAGACGTTTGCAGCTAGAATAGTCGTTTACCACATTAACAATGTATAGAGTGTATTTCTGATTCATTTAATGTTATATTCATTAAAAAGTGAGTTTCCTTAAAAAATAAGGACATTTCTAAGTGACCCCAAACTTTTGAACGGTAGTGTATAAGCTAAATCCTTTGAAGGTAAACTGGGGTGAGGGTTGAAAAAACATTGTGACGCCACAGGTGACAAGTCAAGGTTTTTAAAAGAAGAATCAGAATTACGTTTAATGGGCCACAGGAATGTCAGCGCTAATGTGAAAGACCTTGACAGTCAGGTGAGAGGAGGGTGGATTGTGTCTCCATAATGGAGACCACATGAACTGGCCTGTTCTGTACAAACCTGGTGGCACTGTAGGGTCCTATTACCGTAATGGTATCATAAACAACGCCGAAGTGAGCAGAGAGTCATGGAAAGGCCATCGTCTGGGAGACGAGCAAAAAGAGAGTTTGCACTGATCTAAAGTTGGGGATCTGCGTCCATATCTGCAAAGACACATCTAAAGAAATCCTGTACGTCGGCCTCTAAACGCTGATTTCTGCACATGTTAAGGTCTATAAATCGATCAAGCAAGGGTGTAGAAATGCATGAAATGGAAGAAGGGAAGGGATGATTTTTAGCAAAAGTGCATGCTGACAGCGAGGGTAGGTGGAGGTCTGTGTGTGTGTGTGTGCAGTGATAGTGTGTTAATACTCAGCCACACTCACTGCATCCACAGATTGACTGACGCTTGCTCATTGTATCTGTCACCACTGAAGCCCCTCTGACATTCTGGGAACAGCATGTTGGCCTGCAGTTGCTCCCTGGAATCAAGCTCTCGTCCACACTTGTCTATAGTTCCCAACACACTGGGTTAACAACTGACCTGATGGACAGAGCAGAGAAACAGCTGCTTCTCTACAAGGTACTGGAATGAATGAACCATATATTGGGGGTTGGGGGGGGGGGGGGGGGGGGTCACGCTCCCACTGATGGCCTTAGCAGACATGTTAGACTCAACGCTCAGTGAAGGAATTAACCCACTCTCAAGGGCTGCTGTTTCCCAGACCTTGCATCACTAAGAGAACAGAACAGAGTGCTGTTTTTATATCAACAGTGGTGTGGTATGTTAAGTATAAAATATGATGCCAGTGGTGGAAGTAGTCTAAAAATAAAAATACACATTTACATTGGGAACCAAATGTAAATTGAGGAGCAGAAAAGTAGTCTCAATGCAGAATGGGCTCTTGTGATGTTCTGATTGTTCAATTACTAGATAATTTATGTAATAATAATAATAATAATTATTATTATTATTATAATATAGTGTGTTGATTATGCAAATGATTAAGGTCAACCTTGGTTTACTATTTCACTAATCTTATTTTTATTTCATGTTTCGTATGAAAGATTTTACAACAATGAGTGATTATCTTATAATAATAAGATTCCCTTATCAGAGGTGGAAAGAGTACTGCGATATTCTACTCAAGTAAAAGTACCACTATTTTTATTTAAAGTAAAAAAGTAAAAGTTACTTTTTTAACAAGGTTGGGGTTCTTTCTTGTATCATGGAGGGGACACAAATCCCACATTAATTGTTTTTAATTAAACGCCTAACCTTTGTAAATAAAATATGTAAACACATAAAGCATCAGTCAAAAGGGGTCAAAGGTCACAAATGCTTTAACTTTCTCACTCACTCAGGGACCTTAATTAGCACCAATTCACCTGTCCTCATCATTCTCTGCTAAAGTGCATGAATTTTTATATATATATTTTTTTTTTTTTACTCAGTAACAGATGTGATTTAAAATGTAGCACAGTACAGCACTTCCAAAAACAAATACTTAAGTAAAAGTTAAATTACCCATTTTAAAAACCTATTCAATTACAGTAATGTGAGTAAATGTAAGTCATTACTTACTTTATCCTCTTACTTGCTATAATAACTGTAATGTGGAGTGGACATGGTCCATATAGCCTATAACGCTAACTTCATAATGATGTCAAAGTGAAAATATATTCTTTCAACCTCTGTCAAAGGTTTTGTTAGTTAATACATCAAATAAAATGGAAAAAATTAAAAATTTGGGCTTACGTGTAGACATATACCAGTATCAATGTATGTAATTCATGTGTCTTTCTCCCTTATGTATACTTCAAAAAAAGAAGCCTGAGGGGATTAGTTACAGAGTGGAACATAAACATCGAAAGTTCCTGTGTTTTATATAGTTTGCCCTACGACACCGATACATTAGTGGGGTCAAAGTTATCACGCCTCCTGCAGACCACCCTCTCTCCTCATCCAGACGTACGCTTTCCTGCTCTTACAGTGTGATTCATTGTTTTTAGTTGAATGTATATAGCTCAAAGGGGGTAAACACATTCATCTATGCTGCACGTATAGTTCGAGCATCTAAAAATATGTCTGCCTCTCTTTCCCACTGCACATCAGAGCGTGGTTTCACTGTGGATGAATGATTCCCTGGGAAGGTCTCTTTGTGCCAGTCAGTTGGCAGACGGGAGGTGTTTCCTAGGAGAACCTGGCAACGCCGCCTGACTGATACTGGGCCTCCGAGCTGATCGGCGCTGTTGTGGAACCACACGGCGGAACAGCAGACAATGAACAACACACTCTGCTAATAGGCCATGTGTCCTCCACAACACCGCAGAAGAAGAGGGCTGCTGCTATTGTGGGGGGTGTTGCTCATAGACTTGGGTCTCAGCAGAGTCCAGAAACCACCTCAGCTGTCTCAGGAGAAGATGACCAGCACAGTCTCGTCGTTTTTAACAGGACAATATCAAGTTTTTTTTTTAATTTGTTAAAATCTTCTTCACATCCATTTCCAAACAGTAATCAAACAATTTATCTGCTTGTTATGTGTCTAGAAAAGGTGGCAATCACTGCAAATAATACCGTGTTTCCACTGAGTGGAACGATTCAGTTCGGTTCAGTTCAGTTGGGTATGTATTTTTTTGCGTTTCCATTAGGAATAATATTCAAATATTCGCCCCAACTGTTTCATTTTTCAGCAGCCTTCCCTTGGGTTACCAGAGTAATGGTACGGCACAGGTGGAGCTCGATCGCCTCCACTCAAAACAGTCAGCTGATGGGCGACAAAAAAAAAAAAAAAAAGCACCAGCACTGGCGCGTGAACATAGAGGGCGCGCGTCAAAAGTGACGTAATATCCTGTGACGCGCCGGGCGTGTGAGCTTCAAATTAGTTTTGGATTTTTGACCCCTTGTCATATTTCTACTACCCTCACACCCCACGCAAAGTAACTAAGTAACTTTTACTTAAAGTACATTTCAAATGAACTACTTTTTCCACCTGTGCCCAGGGCTTTTTTTCATTCCAAACCGTACCATACTGTACCAAACTGAAGTGTACGGTGATGGAAACACGGCTCAGTAAATCACACCCACTTCTGTCTTCTCTCTCATCAAAGCTCTGCCCTTGAAATACAAAAACACACTCTCTCTCTGACAAAAGCTGAGTGAGGAAGAAAGTACAACATAGCAGCCTCTGTAAAGAAAGAAAAGCCCTTGTCTAATATACATATGAAAAAAGGTTTTTTTTATATATATATATATACATTTTTATTTTAAAACTATTATTGACCTATAAAACATACTCAAGTACAGTTTATTTAATTTCAATAAACTCTCTTTTGGACCTTTAACACTCCTTAAAGCACAAGTCACTCAGACGCCAGCTCCATTTTAACAGGCTGAAATGAGTATCAGGCCCCGCCTACATCACTCTGGTGATCCCGCCCCCCTCCCATGAGCAGTGTGAAAATAATCCCAGCAGCAGCAGCAGCAGCATATCTGCCAGAGTCGTTGCTGTCAGTGCATCACCGAGGACTGAAGGAGAGCAGGATGAAGAGAAGCCACAACTACAGCTCATCAGACAGCGACCTGGACGACAGTGTCGAGGTGGAGAAGGACAGCGGTGACGAAAATGGGTATGCTTGTTTGTTTTTAAAGAATTAATATATGATATTCTGAGGTAGAAATGTTTGATATTTCTTGATTTGTTTGTCACACAAACTTGTACAAAATGAATTTATATAAATGAATCGTGCCTTTCAGACTAATTGGTTCTCACAGCCCGATGTCACCCTCCACAACCACCCAAGTTCAGGCCAGAAAGAGGCGCAGAGGGGTAAGGAAAGATCATTACCTCACACTGATTGATGTCATCGTTCTTTCTTTCATCTGTGACCTAAATGCCTTTCTCCCCCTCCTCCCCTCTTCCCCTCCTCCCCTCCTCCCCTCCTCCCCTCCCCGGCCCAAACAGATTATTGAGAAACGGAGACGTGACCGAATCAACAACAGTCTTTCAGAACTGAGGAGACTGGTGCCAAGTGCCTTTGAGAAACAGGTGAATTTGCTCAGATGATGGACTTTGTCACCTGATGATTTTCCATTCATTTCATCAAAAGTAACCTTTTTTTTCCTCCCGTTTCTTCTTTTTTTTTTTTTTCATTTTCAGGGATCCGCTAAACTGGAAAAGGCAGAAATATTACAGATGACAGTGGACCATTTGAAAATGCTCCATGCATCTGGTGGCAAAGGTAAGCAACAAAAGACCATGTATTCATTCAAGCGTGAAATCCCCGTCACACTTTTCTAACAACACGACTCACCCCTGACAGGCTACTTTGAGGCTCATGCTCTCGCTAAGGATTATCGCAGCCTGGGCTTCAGGGAGTGTCTGGCAGAGACGGCGAGATACCTGAGCATCATGGAGGGTCGGGACGGTTCAGACCCCCTCCGAGTACGTTTGGTGTCCCACCTCAGCAACTGCGTTTCTCAGAGGGAAGTGCACTCTGGACTGGAACACTTGGCCTGGGGCTCTGTCTACGGAACTGCCCATACACAACTACCCCACCCCCTCCTCCTACAACACCCCGCGGGCAGGACACCTGCACCCAGGAGCAACAGTAGCCCACCCTCCTCCTCCTCCTCTTCCTCGTCCTCCTCCCCTTCTTCCTCTACATCCCCCTCATCCTCCACTGAGGCGTCTGGGACACTCAGACTCAGTGTTTTGTCCCCCACGGAGACCCTCAGGGTTTCTCCCAGCAGCTCGCTGCCCCTCGCTTTGCCCGTGCCGACATCCAAGCTTTCGCCACGTCTGCCCTCGTCCCTCTCCTCGCTCTCGGCCTTCCCCCTCTCCTTCAGTACTTTCCCTCTCGTCTCTGCGGCTGCCCTCAACACTTTGAGCCCCTCCTCCGCCATGTCAAAGCCGTACAGGCCTTGGGGCACAGAGATCGGGGCCTTCTGAAGCGAACAACTGGACTGAAGGTGACAGCTGAGCTGTGTCATCTGTTTTTCTGGTGATGAAACACATGGGGGGGACTAAGAAAAGTGATTCTATTTTATTAAGTATAAAGAATAAGTGGACGAGGACGTGCTGTCCTCTCAGTATGTCACTGCTCTGATCAAGAAAATGAATTATAAATGATTTTTGTTCTTAGTTTATTCGATAACTAATGTAGTTCATATGCACTGTCTCCAGGCTGAGGATTGATGTGATGATGTACTGTAAGCACAGATCTATAGGCAGGATAGGATTGTGTCCACCTGACAGAGAAACTTCTACATTTGCTAAAGCACAGACGTCTGTATTTAACACACTGTAGATTTACTTAATTCAGTCTGCTTCTCTGGTGCCGTGAACATGCATACTGTATGTGCCTTTGTGGGCAAACTAACTACTTGAGAATGGGGAAAACGCCCCATTCTTGTATCTATTTGTAATGTTTTGGACCAATAAATTTAAAGGTTTAACAAGTTTAAATTGTTCTCATGTGCTCCTTAAACTCTTTTCTTTCTATGTCCTGTTTAAAAAGAGGCTACCTTCAGAGCTTCAGACTTCTCTATCTGGCTATTTATCAGCTGCAGGTGCATTTTTGGTCAAAGTTAATCATCAGATCATAAAGGTCTCATTTATTAACTGAAAGGAAATTCCTTCACTCCGTGCCAGGTGAGTAACCAAATCCGAGAGTATTGTTGCCCTTATGAATACCCAGGAAATCATTAAGAGCCAGAGGAAATCCTTTACAATGTTGCCCTGACCTCACCAGTTTGGGTTGGTCTGAAACGGAGACAATAGTGTGAACAGGATGGGGACACAGGAGGAGAGTGCTGGTTAAAAAGTAACAACAACAACAACAATAACAACATCAACGTGTTAGGAAGGTGTAGCAATGCTTGGATCCAAATGCAAGAGCAAAGGAATCAGGATGAATGAATGACAATGAGGCTTTACTGCTCCTCTGACAAAAATGGAATAACAAACCAAGAAAACAATGAACTGGTTCTTAACAAAATAACAAAACCTAATCTTACTTGCACTTTCAAAATGACTAGGAATCAGACTTGGAACTTAGCGATTTCTCTGCGACGCACGGAAGTGGGGACATTATAAAGGGGAGAGGAAATCAAGGGCAGGTGTGTGTGATTACTAAGGATCACCAGGTGCAGTGCATGAGGGAATAAGAGGAGGTGCGTCAAGGTGGATGCAGTGTCAGCGCGACAGGAAGAGTGAGTGATTACCAAAATAAAAGGGGAAGTGAAACCTAAACCATCACCAAAACATGACACGAACTAAAAACGTGACTTAAAAACATAAACTAAAACACTGACTAATCAACAAAACACTGACAAATCTGCCTCCTCGTGACACAACGACACACGGGAAGCAGTAAATCACTGTGCAGCTCTGAGGTGTTGGTTCAGCTCCAAGTTTGGTGACACATATTATTTTTTTTTTGGGTTCACTGTTGTAACAATTAGATTTTTAATGCCCAAACGTTTAATTTCAAACTTTGGACCAATTTTTTTTTCAAATTTTGGACCAAATTTTTTTTTTTCAAATTTTGGACCAAATTTTTTTTTTCAAATTTTGGACCAAATTTTTTTTTTCAAATTTTGGACCAAATTTTTTTTTTCAAACTTTGGACCAATTTTTTGGGTCAAATTTTTTTTTCAAATTTTGGGTCAATTTTTTTTTTCAAAATTGTGGGTCAAATTTTTTTCTAAATATGGGTCAACATTTTTGTTCAAATTTTGGGTCAATTGTTTTTTTCAAATTTTGGGTCAAATTTTATTTTCAAATTTTGGAAGACATAGTATAGTATGACGTTTTTGTAAAATTTTGGACCAACATTTTTTTGTCAAATTATTTTTTTTAAATTTGGTCGACAAAGTAAAGTATGACGTTTTTGTAAAATGTTGGACCAAAAATTTAAAAAATAAGATAAAATCGAAAAAGTTTTCCAGCCCTTTTTGCTCTGGGGCTCCACCTGCAGACATTTTATGGTACTGCAACCAGTAGTTCTTTGTAGATGTCATTCATGAAGTAGATATTTGTAATTGTGTTGATTTATAAAGTGGAAATGCTGGTCCTCACTATGCAGCAAGTACAATAATGTGTGTGTGTGTGTGTGTGTGTGTGTGTGTGTGTGTGTGTGTGTGTGTGTGTGTGTGTGTGTGTGTGTGTGTGTCAATACTAATGAGAGACGCTTCCATTTTAAAAACTCTCTAGATTCTGACAAATGCATTTAAGTATGCATGTTTGTGATTGGTCTCCAGTGCAGTTATTGTGGCAGAGGTAAAAGTACATATAACACTGCCACCTGCTGGACGAAAATGATATGTCCGAGGACTACCAATGTTTTTGTTTTTTTTAATTATACTCCTATCCATGAAGAATTTGAAATAATTATCACAAGACGAACACAAATTTAAAAATTAAAAAAAAAAAAAAAACTATAGGTGAAGACTGCGATTCACAGGATGTGTATATAACTGGTTCTTTTATTTGGCAGTTTACATTTCCCCTCCTCTTATAGCACAGAAAAGTATTAGATGGTGCATGCCATGTTCACACAACCCCAAACCTTTATTCAGCAAAGCTTTCACAGAGAAATATTATGAAGGAGAAACACAAGCAGCAGAGGGTGCAGGCAGATATCAGTGGTGCTGTATATTTAAAAAGAGACTAGTTCAGTGTGCTGAAGGTGAAGCATCCTGCATCTATTCTGTAGTCTAATCCCCTAAAGAGAGCAGATGCTAATGATGCCTCACGGTAAGTTTCGCATACACATACGCCCACACAGACGACCTCACGTCAAGTTCTCATTACCGGTATATCAAGGTCCAAGATACTGTGTATACATAGTACCAGTATGGTGCCATAACATTCAAGAAATTAATCCCAAAATACTGTGTGTTTAAACGGAGCTTCTGACTCAACTGAAGAAGGATTCATTAAGAAAATGGCGTTGTCAGCATGATGGGGGGAATTTGCAAGTGTACACACAGTTGCTCCCATTTGGGCAAAGACATTCTCAATAACAACAAAGCACCTCTCAGGTCCAAGCTCATTCCAGAGGAAATGGACACGCGTGTCGCTCTGCGGGTTTTTTGGCGTACTGTTACGTTCCAAGCGTGCGTTTAGAGAATGGGAAGGTGCGTGTTTGTGTGTGTGTGTGCGCGCGTGTGTGTGAGGAAGATAAGGGATGGGATTATGTCAATCACCTTGAAGAGTGTGTGGCCGAGGTGCACACCGACTGTCATTCTTCACAAAAACCATCCTCAGAAAACGACAACCGTAAAAAAACGTCAGTCGAACTCACGCGACACCGACGGCCTTGACGAGAGAATTTCAAGAACTGAGACGTTAACCAATGACAAACAGAATATATACGGAAATTATACAGTGCAGTACAGTACAGTGTTTGTATGTACTTCTCAGATAGATAGATAGATAGATAGATAGATAGATAGATAGATAGATAGATAGATAGATAGATAGATAGATAGATAGATAGATAGATAGATAGATAGATAGATAGATAGATAGATAGATAGATAGATAGATAGATAGATAGATAGATAGATAGAAAGAAAGAAAGAAAGAAAACATGTATTTACAAACCAAAAGCCATTTTCTTGCAATTTCTCTAAAAATGAACAAATCCAATCCAATGCACTGATAATACTGACAGCAGTGAGTACTGGTGGTGTGTGGTGGTGAGGTCCTCGAACCTCACGGTCTCCAGGGTTGGGGTGTCTGTTCTGTGGAAGGTGAGGGGCAGGAGCGAGAGGAAGGGGACAAGACTGGATGAAGAGACACAGATGGACCATGAAAGTCGGAACTTCTTCTTTTTTTTGTCCCGGAAGCCTACACCGCCAGCTCTTCGCTCAGCTCGTCCCTGAGCTCTTTGTTCTTGCGCACCTCAGCTGCGTGTCTCTCCTGAACGTCACAAACATTTGATTAGGCATCAGGACAGAGTGCAGAGTTTCCTACCGACACATCATTACGTGTAACAATGATCCTGCATTTTTCACCTTCTCCTGTAGACGCTCAATCATGGCTGCCATAAGGGCTTCACGATTCTCCTTGATCTGATCCATCTTGACCTGGAGCTTCTCCTCAGCCATCTTGCTGAAGTTGCTGTTCTCCTCCATGGCCTTTAGCAGCACGTCCCTCTCGTGGTCTCGCTTTTCCGCCAAAGCCCTCAGGACTTGGGCTTCTTGGTACTAAAAATGCAAAGCAAAAACCAAATCTCTTCGTTTCTGTTTTGAGTGCTTTCATGTTTTTGTTGTATCATGCAAAAAAAAAAGCTATTTCCTCACCTTCCTCCGATCTTCAGCAGCCTCCAGTTTTTTCTCGATGTCCTCCAAAGAGATGTCTCTCTTTGGGGGTGAGGGGAGGTTGTGGGCAACATCTGACACCGGTGAAATAGGCTTGAGAATCACCTCAAAGGCCTGACCCGAGGCCCGCTTGTTTATGGGTTTCACCTCCATGTCTGTAAAATAGACAATTATGACGATAACGTGCAAAATCAATAGCAAGTTACAAGTCATTATGTGCTCCCATCTGTATTTACCAGGAAGCTACGCTCTCATTGGCAAGAAAAAAAATCAATGTGTGAGCTGTGATCCATACCTTCAAACTCACACATGAGCTTGTTGCGTGACTCTGGGTAGAAGCAGGAGCAGATGAGGGAGAGCACGGACAACTCCTTCATCTTCTCTTTGTAGGCTGCGGGGAACGTAAACACAGTTTAGCATGTAGTCACATATAAAAGTCAATATGACATATTTGGGTAACACTTTAGATTAGGGAACACATATTCACCATTAACTTGGTGCTTACTAACATGCATATACGTAGCATACTAGCCCTTTATTAGTAAATATTAAAGGTGCATTATGTAATAAATCTAAAGCAACTGGCAGTAAAATCCTCCTAATATGTCACAGAGACTGAGGAATAATGTTCATATAACAAACTGAACTCACCAACAACAACAGTACAGCCAAAATGTTCGCATTAAAAAAAATATTTTGCAGACTGCAAATCATGTTTATGTTTTGAAATCATGTTTTGGCATGTGGCGCCACCTACCGCCATCTACCAATCATTGCAGTCAGTAGAGTCTCAGCTGTCGAGCAACAATGGGTTGCCAGTTACTGAGAAAAACAACACCTAAAGGTATTTAGGTATTTTGAATCTCAGTGTAGTAACCGTTTTTGGCCACATTCTTACATATGGCGCCCTTTAAGCACATATTAACACCTTATTTAGGAAAAATCTTAATTCGTGTTGTAATTAAGATTTTTTGTAGTGTTAATGATTGATAATAAAGGACTAGTATGCTACTTATATATGTTAGTAAGCACCTAGCTAATGGTGAAGTGTTATCCTTATTTCTAAATGAAGATATTACAAAATAGGTGACAGTCAGACAATGACGGTGCTGAGTTGCATAGTAATTCATTGGATTATGTTGCGTAAAGGTTATCCACCTAAGATCACACACGCATTACAGTTACTTTACTGGATGTTGTGTCATCCCATTGCACTGTAGAAAGATGCGTGTCAAGATATTCAATTTCCTGTTGACTCAGCCATTGACCGTGTTGTGGTCCCATCCAGTAGAAGCACTCGTATCTGTCTTTCCTGCTGTTGCTGTCATTATGGGGAGGGGGGGGGGGGGGCGATCAATTCACTTGACCTTTGGTTGCTATATGGGTTTCCACCAGTTTCTTGGGCTGTTTTTCATCTCAAATCGTGCCACTCTTGGTCTATGGTCTGCCTGGGGCTGACAAAGTGCCCACCTGAGAGGACAACATAGTGTCCAGCCTTCTGCTGCAAAGGCCAGTGTGTGAATCGGCCCCCGTGCTGCAGGGCTGGCCTGCCTCCCACCCTGCCATGCACCTGTCTACTTAATGACATTTTGCCATATTATAATATTAAAAAAATAATAATAAATAGTAGTAATTGTAGCAAAAATGATTTAGACATGTATGCAGCAGCTCCAGAAAAAACATATGGAGGCAAATATTCCAATTGCCTGCCCTACAATAACAATAATAATAATGGTCCATCAGAGGGAATGACTAATGCAAGATATTGTCTATTATCGATATAAGGTTCAGTGAGTTTATTATCATACAAGTATTTGGACTTTTCATACATGAGAACAGAATAAATGACAGCACATCTGATCCATTCTCGCCATAGAATAAATAAATAAAAGCAACAGAGGTAAATAAAAGGAGTAAATAAACAAATCAGACACCCAGGTTTGTATATAGGCACTTGGGAGTTTGATTTTAGTGAGGGGAACAAAAAAAATCAAAAGCCAAAGTGTGAATGTTAAAGCTCTCTCAGCTTTGCTACTAAATGGTCGGCAGCCCAGCATCTTGGGTGGGGTCCGTCTGCATTATGCTGCATGTTGTAGCACAGAGAGCAGGTGCAGCGCTGCAAATACAACACTCTAGAGCCAATTTGTATCATCTCTGCACGCACTATTCCAACATAAGGTCAGATTAAACGAAATAGTGATAATAAAGGAGGCATTTAAATGGAACTGGTAATGACTGAATGAAGCCTGCACTCATGGCATCACAGTGCTGAGACAATGGGCCCATGATGGACAGAGACATATCAAAGAGACAGAATCAAATCCAGTTTGTTTTAATCACACAAAGGGGGAAAAAAAAACCTCACTGGCGCCATAAGAGACGCACGAGCACCAGGTGATGGAACGTGCAGGGCCGAATATTTAAAGGATGCGTCTATCACTCCATCAATCTATCCATCCATCCACTCCTTCATTCCTCCATCCTTACATGCATCAGTTCCTCCAAGAAAATGATGTGAACATTCTTACCGGTTGCTGTTTTGGCCATGGCTGATGTATTTGTCCGCAGCGGCTGCTGTTGCGCTTTTCTCAGGTGAACGAACGGTGATGCTGTTTAAGGCACTGAGTCAGCGAAGAGAACAGAGCAGGAGCAGGAGCAGGAGCAGGAGCAGACCCGGGAAGCAGGAGGATCGGATGACAGACGGGGAGACTGTGGGCACGGCACGCAGCGCACGGGAGCGCGCACACAAGCCAGACCCTCCTCTGTCAGCTCCTGTGGCGCGCGCGCGCACGGGGGTTCAGCGTCCGCTTGCTCACGATTTCACTACAAACACGAGTGATAACATTCTCCAGACACGATGCATGTAAATGTGCGTTTCATTAGACAAACACAATGGAGAGAAATGTGACATCCACTATTGTAGCCACAGAAAAACATCACTGCTCTGTTCTTGGTCTGGTGGGCTCTGAAGGTATTGCAGGTGGACCTGACACAGGCTCAATATAAATGGACCATTTACCAAATGTCTAAAAACCCAACTGTAAAGTCTTTGTTCTGGGGAATACAATTTTTTGTATAAAATTAAATGATACATAGTGGTTAGCACTCTTGCCTTTGCTGCATGAAGACCCAGGTTTGTGAGCTGGACGGAACAAGGGTCTTCCTGCATGCAGTTTGTGTGTGGAGGACCACAAAAACATGAGTCATCTTTTTTGACACTTTGCTGAATGATAGGACCTCCAGGGTCCCAAATATAAGAATTTAAATGATTAAAACGTTGATTTTGCATAATATGGGACCTTTAAATCACTAGACTTGACCAACTGATGCAATTATATAACACCGACCGAATAGGCTTGTATGGTAGGTCCTGTTTAAACCTATGACTTTATAAAACTGTTAAATATCTATCTTCTCCCTTTCACCCCAACCGGTCGAGGCACATGGCCGCACGTTTTTGAGCCTTAAAAGGGAGTTTTTTTTTCTCTCCACTGATGCTTAGTGTTTACTCATTGTAAGCTGTTGGGTTTCCCTTATCAATAATATTAAATGTAATAATAGACACATTATAATATTAAATGTGTCTGCCTCACTATGTACAGTCAAGTCACCTGCCAAGTTTGAAGCCCGTCAGGCAGCCCGTTGCACAGTTATGCGATTAAAAATCAGACAGACAGACATTTGTTGAATTAACAGAGAGATGAGGGTTCACATTAACTGACTGATTTAAAGACAGGAAACTGATTTTGAGGGACTTGATAAAAATTGATCGATCACATTCATGTCAGAGTGCATCATGCAGCAAGAGATTACAGAAGGATGATCACAGGGACATTGTGAAGCATAAATTTAACATAAATCCAGAATATAAACAGTGTAGACTGTATCAGACTTTATTTTTTCTGAATAAAACATCTAAAAACAATAAAGAAGTTCGATCCTTAAATCGAGATATTACGCACATAGTAAAATAGTACTTTATCTACATCAGTAATTTTCCTGGTTCAAGTTTTACAGGAAAAATAATTTTATACATTGTAGAAAACAGTGTCATCCTGAAACACTGTTTGAGAGCCATCAGGTTCTATATTGCATTTCAATTTCATTTAAATAATTAATAAGAGAAAAGTGAACGCAGGTATGTGACAGTTGACATCAAAATACACAACCACAGCACAAGGCTGTGCAAAATATCAAAACACAGTGATAAGACACATTAAAAGGTTTGGCTACTGATGAGCTGGAGTGCATACGCACAGGAGTTATTAAAGCTCAGTAAGTGAAATGCAGCATGTTTTCAGTGTATGGAAAAACCTGGATTCTGAAGTACGCTTGCTGCATACCAGTGAAAATGACTGTTGCTCTTACAGTAGTGTTATACTTTCAGAGCCATGGCCCTCAGCTGCTGTTTGATGTAGTGACCAACCAGTATCTGAGGACGTAGTTGGTAACTTAGAAGAACATCATGAGGGCAGCTCAACTGATCCCCCTTCAGCCGATCCAGTAACGTCACACACACCACAGCCCCTGCACACAATACCGTCGTGTCAGAAACAATTCTGTTTCAAAGATAGTGAAGATTCTGATACTGTATGTTTCTTACCACGCAGACCACTCAGATTACACATAGCAGCAAAAACTGACGACTCCATTTCAATGTTGCAGACTCCTGCTTCTTTGGCTTTATGGAGGAAGTCCTGTTTGTCCTTCTCAGTGTAGGAGCAGAAAGCACCATCCAAACGGGCTTGTCCTGTGATGCACAATCACACTTTAATCCACTGTGTACGTCTAAACAACAAGATTGAGACATTAGTGCGAGACAAATATGTACCTTCATAGAAATCCAGCGTACACATGGTGTTTCCTATCACAGTCTCAAACTGGTTCAGCTCTTTGCTGCACTTCAACAGCTCCTCGGCCAAACCTTGGTCCAGATCGACATTGCGCACCACAGTCTTCCCCAGGATCACCTGCTCAAACTTGGGCTGGAACTTGCCGTCCAGGGCTTGTTTGGTAACAACGATGGTGCCTGGTTCAAGTCCTGACAATGAAGTATGACAAGTGAGAGAAAACAACGTCTATAGACGAAAAGTAGAGAAAGATTTTTCCATGTATGTTCATTTGAGATACTGGACTGATCTTGTTAGATATTTAATCTTAACTTTAATTACGCTAACTCAAAAGCAGAGTTTAGATGTAATGATTGGTATATCTCAAAACTTATCTTCAGTAAAAATTGTTTTTGAGTTTTGAGTCTGTGTGACTAACAGGTAGAGAGAGGTAAAAAAAATAAAATAATCAGGAGTCAATCGAGGCATGACAAGTAATGTGAAATAGGATTTGAAACATTTGAAGAAAAAAAAACATTATGGGTGTTGAAAAGGTGTAAAAACACTGTTTAACTGCAGCAAATAAGAGCATGTCAGTGGAGGAGGAGGTCTAACGCATCCTGAGGACAGATGAATGGGGTTTATGAACACACTGACCATCTCATTCCTGCAGCACGTCTTGGTGAGGACACTCAATAATAAACGTACCTATTCCACCTGATGTCCCGATGCGTATAAGTGTAACATCGGTGCAGCGTGCGTGATGGAGGAGCTTTATCAGCTCGTGCAGCATGATGGCAATCGATGGAACACCCATTCCGTGCTGGAAAAATACAGCACATAGAGATATTTACTTAAAGGGCATTCTTTTTTTTCTTTTTTCTTTATATGTGTTTGCAACAGAAGTTATACATACACTGACACAAAGTACAGGGCCAACTTTGTACATGGCATAGCGGTCTGTTCCAGCACAGATGTTTGGGTAGTCAGATTTGGGGTCTTCCATACCCAGCTCTGCAGCAATGAACTCAGTGATTTTTTTCATTCTCCAGGCACTGCCCCCAGTACATACAAACTAAGAGAACACACACACACACACACACACACACACACACACACACACACACACACACACACACACACACACACACACACACACACACACACACACACACACACACACACACACACACACACACACACACACACACACACACACACACACACACACACACACACACACACACACACAGAGAGAGAGACACACACATTGTTTGTTTGATAATAAAGATGATTATGCGTGGAATTATTTAAAGTTATAAAAAATGGCATTACCTTAACATCACCAAACATAGCTGGTAGGTCATGGGTTCCTGTTGCAAGACTTAAGTGGTAGAGGATGTCATCCTTCATTTCAGCCAGGTGAGGGTTATGGACATAAACCAAACTTTAATTTGGGGGGAAAAAAAAGACATTACAGGGTTATTTGTTCACCTGTAATCAAATACACATGCACACACACTCAATACATTTAGGCATGTAGACGTGGTGGAGATGACCTGCTGAAGGTCAAAGTGAGCAGCAGAGTGGGAAAGGAAGGTGTAAGAAATCGTATCTCGCCAAACATTAGAGGTTGTACCAATACTGTTCAACTTTGGGCTGCCTATGATCTGCCCTTTGCCTCCTGCTGGAAGAGTCAGCCCCTAGACTGAAAAGGGGGTCAAAGACTACTATCAATTATAAAAGGAGGAGGAAGGGAGACGAATTTAATGAAATCATCGGAGTCCTGTTAGAAACAAAGCTGTTCACACGTTCATTGTTGTAGAAACTTCACTCTCGGAGACAAAGCTATTCGTTCATGAAATGTTGTATATTAAGTGTGTGTGTTGGTAGCTCGGCATTCATTGTGACGCCGGTGATTCGAAAGGTTCATTGGGAGCCTTCTTACTGCTGACTATTGGAATAAAAATTTACTTTTCATTTGACTCTTTGGAAGCCCCAATTTTCTTACAAATGTGACTGAATGCGATGTCTGTGTTGCTTTGGTGTCATGGCATTACATTATAGACATCGAAGAGCATATAGTTACGATGATTCTATCTTATTGGGACAAGATAGAATCAAATAACCTCAGATTAACTCTGCAAGCACAGCAACAGTCAACCTTTGACACAAATGGTAATAAAAGCAGATGTGTATATCTATCTGTCTGTCTGTCTGTCTGTCTGTCTGTCTGTCACTCCCAGGAAGTGGAGGAGCATTTATTTTGTAACACTTACAGTACAAGTTACAAATGTGGTTTAAGCTGGAAAATCCATAGACCCCAAAGTAAAAAAAAAAGAAAAAGATAAGTAGCCCTGAATGACCTGTCATGATGGGATGTTCAAGTTGCTGTAAATGTTTTAACACTTTTATTGTAAGAAATGTAATAGTCCTGGGCTGACACTTTATGATTATTGACTATGTCACATTGAAATGAATCATTAATTTGCCTGAAACCATTCACGAGAAGAGAGAGAAAAACACACAAACAGACGTGATGACAACGAGGAATAACTGCTACTGTCACTGTTTCCTCATTTCAGAGAACATCACTGGAGGAAAAGACTTTGTGTGGATTTGAGAATAAAGTGCATCTTCTCACCTGCTGCTCGATTCGTTTTGTTTGTTTTCTGTCGAATCCATTTTCTTAAATTGACGTTTTCACTTATGACCGGAGGGAGAAAAAAGAAGAGTAAGGACGAACTGAAAAGAGAGAAACAATAATAATAATAATGTGAGAGCACCTTAACGTTTCAACAAACCGTGACATAGTTAACAATAACGTGTGTTTAAGGACTCGACCTCGTCTAAACCAATTCACATTCATTGTTTTTACATTCGACCTCTCCACACACTGTCATTCAGCCATCATCACTATTATTACTCGTCGCTGAAGAGAAAACACACGTACACTTTCAGTACCGAGATAATTCCACCGAGTTCAAAGAACCACTAACCAATACAACAAAAAAACAACAAGTAGCTTTAAATAAAAGCAAATTTACCTGTCATGTGTTTCCTTTATTGCCTTTCAAGTGCCGGTGTCGTCCCTCTACGCCGGTATTCGACCATAACTGAGCATCCGGCGTCGACGACGTAACACGTAGGTCAGCCATGGGTCAGCCCACAATGACGTCACGGCAGGCACGTCGCAACTGCACCACACAACTTCCTGTTTACCAATCATCCCTTTTTATATATTATTTATATATATATTTTTTTTTTTGTAATATACATTTTCAATTTTCCAATTTAACATGCAAATTAAAAGAGACCTAACTCAAAGGGAGCAGGTAATAGACAAGAAAATATATAAATAAATAAATAAATAAATACATACAAGAGGCAATGTAAATAATCCTGGCTTAGTCAAACAACCAGTCAAGTATCTTACCAGAAAATGACGTTTGGTAGAAGTTGAAGTCACATTTTTACAATTTTACTTCAGTAAAAAGTCTAAAGGTATATGACATTTACTGTACTTACGTACAAAAGCAATTTTCTGAAATAAAACGTAAAGAAGTAGTTTATATGTGACAAGACAAACAAGACACAGTGTATGAATGAGTATGAAAGATGTGAATGGGTGAATAACAAAACTATAGTTTAAAGCAGCTCATCAAGACTAGAAAAGCTCTATATATATATACACAGACCATTACCAACTCTTCTTCTTCTGATTTTATTTGGTAGTATCGAGTAGCAAATCTAGTTAGAGGAAATGTAGTGGAGTTAAAGTTGCTTAAAAAAATACAAATAACAAAGTACAGATATATTAATTTCATACTTAAGTACGGTAACAAAGTGTAAGAAAAATACGGGAAGGTCTTCTTTGTCTCTCGGATTGATACGTTCCTTAGGTTTATTACATTAAAAGTTATAAAGATTACAACGGTTCAATGAAAGCATGGTTTATCCCATGCCTTGCTTAGGCATACTCTATCTCAGGGGTCGCCAACCTTTTTGAGACCGAGAGCTACCTGAAGGGTAAAGAATAATATGGAGGGCTACCATATAAACATTTTATGCACCATTTTTTTTTTTTACCATTTACCAAATGATTAATATTATGCATTCATTTGCATACACATTCATTCCAGTGCTTACTCCTAACAATTATCAGTTTTTATAAACAATATCAATGATATTTTACCGAGTGAATATATGGATGCATGCAAGTGAGTTGAGGTGAAGTGAACCCGCGGGCACCATATTGGCTGCCCGAGGGCTACCAGGTGCCCGCGGGCACCACGTTGGTGACCCCTGCTCTATCTGGTGTTGTCTCTTCAGTCCTGTCTGAGGGCACAACCTCCCCACAGTGAAATTCTCCTCACTCAACATAGCCATACATATTTCTATACAAACAGTCAATGCACATGTGCAGCCACGAAAAGCAGTGGCCAAAACGGCTCCTGGCACAAATTTTAAATACAGTTGTCCACTCTATTATTTATTTAAAATAAATGTCTGTATACATGTGAGATCATATGATGCAATATTGTGAACAGTTGTTTTTTTTTCCCCCACTCTTTGTTCTCCAGGCCGGCCCCCTCTTGACCACAATAGATAGTGCATTGGCCCCCAGGTCATTTGAGTTTTAGACCCCTGCCCTAAACACTGATTAAACCCACAAAAGTGCAATTTTATCGCCATGCTGATTGAAGACTGGTGGGAAATAAAATAGCCTCAGTTATTTATGTAAATAAATTAATTGCATTAGTTTCACATTGGGACACACAAAAGGTACAACACATTTTCAAAGAACTATAAAAAGACTCAAAATGAACACGCGGAGACACAAATACTACAGACTATTCGGTCTTTGCTTAGAGGAGGGGACAGGGATTATTGCTGGATTAATCAACAGATTGTCACCAATAGTTTTACATCATTGAAGTATGTCATGACCTGTCACATTTCCCTGTCGATCAGCTATTTTGCTGCCACCTTGTGGGCATGTATGATAAACGCCTGATGAAAAAAGATGCCAACTGATGTAAACATCCATTATCACAGCGTTAAGTTTGAATTGTGCCAGAAAGAAAACGTCTAGACGCCAGACTATTGAGTTAAACTGTCCTGTATGGACAGGTTTATTAACAATGCAGTTATTGTTAATGCAGTAATTCCACACATCATCTTGATCACCTTCACTTTTGTTACACTTTCATCTCTTCAGTATTTGAAACTTGTGCAATTATTTTTCTTCAGTCGAACATCTTATTTGTTTTACACAAAACACACTGCAGAACATGCAAGCAAAAAAAACAAAAAAACAATACTCAAATAAATGGGGTGTTTAGTTTCACTTTGTACAACTTCACTTCAAATAGTTATTAAATAAGTTAAATAATAATCAACAGGAAAAAGAAAACAAAAGCACTGTATTGGGATGAATAGTGCAAACACCTGTGCAAATTTCTCAAGGTGAGCTAAGCGTCTCTCCTGCCCTGAAAACAGAGAAGAACAAATACTGAAACTGGAAGCTGGAAATTTAAATATTTAAAAAAACGAACAAAAAAAACAATTGTTTGCAATTAATTCAGTAATCCATTAATTGTTGCAGTCCTATCAAAAACATGGTAACCTGGTTTTAACATAACAATTAACGTGAAAGATAAAACTTACTCACATTTACTCTTCTCCACCTCTCCACCACTTCAGACCATGAAACCTTAGGTCCCCAGGCTCTCTCTGTATAAATAATAATAATAATAACAATAAAAAAAACATATTCCAATCCAAACAGCACAGTCATAATAACTATGTTGACCATTCAGTAAGGATTTTGCATTAAATGTGGTCATTACATCCAACTTACTGCCTGAGTCAAGACTACAGGGTGCTCTGGCAAGAATTCTGGCTTCATCCTGGCCTGAGGACAAGTCGCCAACGCTACTAAAAATTCTCTCGTGTAGCATATTCTGTCTACTGAATATAAAGTTCAGAGAGAAGTTTAAAGCAAATACAGTGCCATCCGTCCATTTTAAATGATTACCATCAAACCCTTTCTCTTCTTACCTTTTTTCGTTTTTTGGAGGTTGAAAATCTTGAAGAACTGCTCGATGCCAATGTTTGTCTATCACCAACAAATTCAAATAAATAATAAGAGTAATAGAATTGTCTATAACTTGCTTGTTTGTTAATCATTCAAGAGAAGTTGCGCGACAAACAGCTGGGAATTCTTACCTGAGGAATCCAGCGATCCTCCAGAGCCTGTGCACATGTAGCAGCATCCATGTTGGTCTCTAAAGGAAAGTGTGTGCATTATCATGAGCGCATGCCGCTCACTTTAATAAACACAGCGATAGCAAAGTAAAAGCTGAAACTCTAATCATCCACGATTCTGAATCGATTCATATACTTCATAAATCGATTTTTGAAGAAAAAAAAAAATATATATATATATATATATATATATTTTTTTTTTTAAGTTTTTATTTTGAAAAAAACACCGGTTTGTGTTATTTGTGTACAGTTTATTTTTGTAACTTCTGGGAGAAAAAGGCAGCTACCCTAAGCTTTTATTTATGCAAGTTATTTTTTTGTACAGTAAGTACATTTGTATTTGTTTTGAATGAATAAATGTTAACTTTTGTCTTAAGTTTGACTTTGTGTGATCACATTATCACATTATCTTATACAAACTGTTTTGTTTTGATGCCATAATTTGCCTTAACACACTATGCATCGTATCAATTTTTGAATCGAGAATCGTTTGAATCGAATCGTGACCCACCCAAAGATTCACATCCCTATTACTTACTAGTGTGGTTTGCTTACCAGCGTCACTGTGGATGCTGCGGCGCAGGGGTCGAGCAGGTTCCAGGTGCCTTTGAAGGGATCTTCTCCTTGATACCTCCATTCTAATTTCAAAACAGTCCTAATGCAGAAATGTATGTAACAACTATTTACACATCAGTAGGGTTGAAATTGATTTAATCATTGATTTATCTCTTTTTTTATTATTATTAATAAATCAAAAAAAAGGTTTTTCTTCCATGATGACTATGTTTTATCGTTCTTTTATCGAATCTGTCATCACATTCTCCTCTGTTTGTTGGTTTCAATCACTGAAAGTTAAAGACAGAAACCTACTCGATAAGGTTGTCGGTGTTAGCAGTAAAATCATCGGGTCTGTACAACAAACTTTACAAGAACTCTACAACAAACAGCTGATCGAGAAAGGAATCTCCATCTTGTCCGACTGCTCTCACCCTTCACATAATCAGTTTCAGTTTTAACAGACTTAAACACTCTTTTGTACCTTCTGCTGTTCATCTTTTAAATGCCAGGCGGAAAAAAGGTAGCCATAACCTCCCAACCATAATGTTTTAAAATTAGATTTGTATTACTATTTGTAATTTATTGTAATTTACGTGTTCGGTGCATGTATATTTGTGATTTGTGCTTTGTGTTCTCTTACTGCTGCAAAATTAATCGCCCCCTTGAGGACAAATAAAGAAATTGATTGATTGATAATCAATTGTTCTTTTGGTGAAGGAAATAGTCACATAGTCACATTACTGAAATAACGAATAATATGTTGAAGTTGGCTGTTTAATTGGGCTCTAGACATAGGAAAAAGAAACATTAACGCAGTGGTTCTCAAACTTTTTTTTATCAAGTATCAAAAACATTAAAATACAGTGGTGTAAACAGGCCGAGGAAAGTCAGCTACTGACTTCTCACATGAGGCAGATTTATTGCCAATCAGACTTAAATGGAGCAAGAGATTATTTTATTTATTTGTTTCATTTTCTACGCACGACATACCCTGGAATTTACAGGAGAAGAGTATTTCTGATTTGGTACTCGCATGGTACTCGTACCACAGTTTGAGAACCGTGGCATGGATGGATTCACACTGGCTGTGTGCTACATTGTTTGCCAGTTGTTTTTCAGGTGGAGTTCAATAAAAGAACAACAGTCATGCCAGGGACGTTATACACTGAATATATTAACAGTTAATGTGACTCACTTCACGTTTCATCTGTGATAGCCTTGCATAAATCACGTAAAATAAGTCAACAGTGAACATTGGTTCACCGAGCAGTAAATGTTGTAAATGCAACGTATGTCAAGACAAACAGCAGCGACCATTACAGCGCCGTTTGTTGTTGTTTTAACGTTGTTTTAACGATAACGATTACTCAGCGCCTAAACTAGCACATGGTTCCTCCTCATTGACAACGCGAGCACAGCGGCTAACGATAACTGACAACAAGTGCAACTCCGCGCTGATGTACAAGTTTCAACAATGAGAATCTGAGCGAGCAGCATTGACCTAATTACTCAGACGAGTGAATTACGGGAAACAAGCCGCCATTTATCTCTATGAAAAGATGTATTCTTTGATTATTCACCTGTGGAGCTGCAAGAGTTGTGCAGTGTGGTTTTCTGCCTGCTCACCTCACCTGACCGCTGTAAAGTCTCCCAACTGACCCCAGGTCTTCACTTCCGGTGCCCAACTTTCAAAATAAAGCATTAATTCCTGTAGGTGACGGTATGAACCAAATTTTATCACACTTCAGTCATTTACTCTTTTATCCCCAAGGAATCATAAATATAAATACTTATATGCACTAACCTTAGCCTTGCCCTTCTTTCGTTGTTAAAATGTAGAGATGATAAATGTTTTTACTGAAATCTTTAGCAGGATGCAGAGGTTGTGTGCTGAATTTCAGATAACTATTAACTAATATAGTGGAAATGTTATCTTTTATATTATTAACCTAATATCTTCCACATTCTCGTGTCACTATTTTATATAAATATATAAACCGTTGTACACTAAAAAGAGTAGCTGTAGTTTTCTCTGACATCATATTTCATTCGTATTTTTAAACCTCTTACCGCCTTAGAAACATTTATAAATCAGAGGAAGAAATTATTTATTTTAATAGTCTGATCAATATATGTTTAACAACAATAACACAAATATAAACAAACATGAACAGAACACTTTATTTACAGGTTTTTGTTAACAAGAAACATTTGTTTGCACAAAATCTGACAATACACATCTGTTTTCATAAAAAAACAATCAAAAACACACATGCAAACCAAACTAGTAAAAGGGTATGATGGTATAAATGAAATTCACACATTTTTAATTTTCCATATGACAATTACAGAAATACATAAATGAGAAAAATTAACTTAGTCAAATTGTTGCATTAGCAAATCCTTAAGCAGAAGAGAGAAAAAAAAGAGAACTACTGCTTCTCTTACACCAACTTTGCTGTTGAAATCAAAATCGATTCTGTCCAAGACAAATTGTGATGGCACATCAGTGATATTAAAATCAATGCCGTGTTCAAACAAACAAAAGCTTTATTTTTCTTGGACCTATGGGTCTTCCACTCAGTTCCTCCACTGCCGTCATGGCCTCTGAACGAGACTGAAACACAACAGTTGCAGTGCCTGTAGGTTTTCCACCCTGCTCAAACTGCAGTGAGACGGATCCAGGGATAATTTGATATCCATGGCAAAAATCATATATTTCTTCTGTTCTGATTTGGAATGGCAGGTTGACCAGTCGTACACAGGTAGGACCATCAAAGGGTTGCGATGAGGGGCGCAAATCGTCGTGCACACCATTACCCCTGCCATGTGGACCACGAGTGCCCAAACGAGGTTCATAATCATAGCTTCCCTGGAACTGAGTGTGTTCATTAGTCATTGGTATATTACTATCACGAGACACCCTGAAATCAGGGAACTCTGTCCTGTCACCGTCGGAGTGATAGGATGACGCTCTGCTCCTGCCAGAAAACCGCTCCTCACTTGGCAATGGCTCTTGCACCATTGGTGGTTCAACACCCAACTGCTTCATCTGGGAACGTGTAATGCATTTCAGTATGACTTCTGACCCAAGAAACCTTTGACCATTGAGAGAGAGTGCCCTTGTAGCCTCTGCCTCAGATCGGAAAAGAATCAAAGCCTTTCCCACCCCAGCACCATTATGGTCAAACAGCAAGAAGACCTTATCCTCAGTGATATTAAACCCAAGAAAGAAGTCCATGATCTCAACTTTTCTCACATCTAATGGCAAGTTTCGCACAAACACACACAACTTCTCAGAGTCGTAGTGATCATCGGGGTAAGATGAGGGTCTCTCCGAAAACTCTTCTGAATTTCCAGGAGGTTGGACATCCATGCAGTGAGACTCCAGGAGGGTCATCATGTTCTCTCTTGAGATTGGTCGGGTGAAAACCAATCGGTGGAAAAACTGTCTTTTTTCATTAGCTAAAGCCTCACAATAGTCACGCTGATTCTTGAACAGAACAAAGGCAGATCTTGTTCTTCTCCCCTCACTGTTCATCAAGTACAGGATCTGATCATCCTCAAGCTTTGCATAATCAAAAAGCTTTTTTATTTCTTCTTTCCCCACAGCATAAGACAGATTGTCAACCAAAACACAGTACTCATTGCCAGGAGTGACGAGCATCTGGGCCATAGGGGACTGTGACTTGGCATGGTGATCTTGTGGAATTCTCTGATTACGAATGGGTGATCTCTCCCTTCCAAAGTTTTCATTCCTGTGGACAGCCATTGGATGTCTGCCAGTATTGCGATACCAATCGAACCCTGTTGTCATGGAGAGCTCAATATACCTCGACCCAATGTATTCCCGGTCTCTCTTGAGGCCTTCAATAGCATCCTCTCTTGTTACAAATTTGACAAAACCGGTTCCATTGTTTGACCCCTTATTATTTTTCATCAAGACAATTTCATCGATAAGTAAACCACTGAAAAAGTCATGAATTTCTTTCTCAGTCACAGAGAAAGGCAATCCTTTTAGAAATACCAACATGTCATCACAATTTGGAGCCGCCTGGTGGTTGGGAGATGAGGTATGACCCAATCTTCCCACCTCAGAACCCAAAGATCTTCTCGAGGGCCTTTCATTCTCTTCATATCGGTTCCTTTGTTCCAGCTCCACAATTTTTGTACTTCTTTCAAGCATCGTCTGCATCTCAGCTTTACTACTGAGTAGCAGTGTCACAGGTGTACCATTGATACAATGCCCAGTCCGTGACATTGCTCTTCTTGCATCTTCATCCGTGGCAAAGATAATGAAAGCTTCCTCTTGATCCCCACCAATAATATGCACCCCTCCATCTGGAATTTTGAGGCCAGTGAAGAACTTGCGAATATCCTCAGTACCAGCTGTGACATTTAGTCTCTGTAAACGGATGACGACTGCCATGCTGACGCACATATAACAGCACCTGCAGACAGAAGGGTATAGAATAGTGTTATTGCCAACTATTGGGCTTCTCTGTCTTCGACTCACTTCCCTGCTATTCCAATATAACACTCTTGAATCTGAATAGCACTGTGAGGTCAACGGCATTAGTGACAGGGTAGACAACAGCCATCCAAAAACAGATAAAAAAGAACAATTCAGATTGGTAAAGTCAACTGTTATGACTCAACATTTACCAAACCGAACACTCAAGTGGAAACCATTTTAAACACTATCAACTGCCCATCCACTGTTTTAAAATGGCAGCAAGATTCAGTAAAATACCATAAGCTTATTACATCGTATTTGTGGCACATGCAGTCAAGTTCTACATGCGTCTCACAATTCCAAGATTTTTTTTGGAAAATTTCGGACAACATTCACCACTACATTCAAAAAAATGTAGCCCAAACCTTAACACAAACCACTCATAGTCAGACAGTAATGTCAGCCACAATAATTTACCGTTTTGGCCTTGATTAATTTTCATTAGACCGAAAACAACAGAAAACAAATATCATCCAAATTATACAAAAACAATAACTACTGTCCAGCAGAAAGGATTATCTTGCAGCGTTATAAAAAATAACACATTTACTATATTTAAAAAAAGGTTGTGATGTCATGGTGACCTTGACCGGTGACCACACAGTCCAATTACTTCACCCCCAAGACCAAGGTCCTTCTTAAGATATCACACCTAAAAAAAGATTGTAGACAGATGGACAACCCACAAATATAAACCAAATACACAAATCAAACCAGCTGATCTTTGTGTTTAAGTAACCATTTGTAACAAACTTGGTGAAATTCCTTTCAGCCATTCTTCACTTTCAATTAGCCTCACACAAGCATTGTGAGGTCAGTGACCTTAACGAATGACCACCAAATTCAAATAAATCAGAAATGTTTAAGTCCATGCAAATATTTTCTCCAGAATTGAAGACATTCAATGAAGCTGATCTTCAGAATTAATGTTCAAGAAAAGCCAGAGACCTTTGACCTTCAGACAACAAATTCCGTTGTTCGATGAGTCCAAATGAACAACCCAAATATATAACACGCCATATGTGTATATAGTGGTATTTGTCAGCTGTTGCGTGCCATCACCCATTAAGTTTTTGCCATCGACGCAGACAGCTAGGTCAGTGCCAACTAGTGGCATGCAATGCATTCCTTTCTCTACAAAGAGAATGTCTGTGACATTTCGTACTTGTTGGTCACACTCGGTAACTCCTAGAAAGTACCATGTTCACACGCATGCCACCTAGAACAAAGCTGATTTGGTTCACCCTGAATAAACATGTCTCCTCCCAAACATGACAGAAAAACCAAACTGACCAACTTTCCGTGACTGTCCCCTTTTGAGCCAACCAATCCTTCATCCAGGTTTTGCGCATCACAACTACTTCCAAAGCAGTGATTTATGTGGGTTTCCCACCTGTTGCTGGTGAGGGAAGTTCTTCTCTCACACACTGCCCCTCTCCATCACTACCACACCACTGCTCTTCAAGAAACCACGGCACCCACAGTTGATCGACATCCACTGCATTTCATTTGATATGGTTAACACAACAGCCCTTGTTATGAAGAGAGTAATCATCTAATTGGAGCCTCTTATCAACTATGTCCTGATGTGAAATATATGTTTAACTATTTATTTTCCATGTCCAAATAGTCCAGTGGTAGAACACGCTGAAAATTAACATAGAGGAATGGTGGATTTATGCAATATCATGCAGCTAAAGCGTAATCGGGGGAAAAAACTAACACTAAAAACATGCATCATAAGTTTAGCTTTCATTTTACCCATAAATGCCTCACCATGAAAGAATTTCACAAATAGCTTCTCGATTGTGACAAGATTATCAAAAAAATTAATAATTTGAACAACTGGTGCAGTAGCCCGTTTCTGCAGATATGTTGAGGAACTCTCACTCTGAGTGACTTTTGTAAGCGTACTGCAGTGAAACCAGAAAGACAAGGTTAATATTTTTCTAAATTGGAAATTAGACATTTAATAAACTCGTTGTATACAATCACATACGACGGATTACATATATCCGTTGCTAAACATAACCATTAATATAGTTGTATAAATTATATCACCCCATTGCAATTCCTTCAATGATTATGATTTATCCAACTGTGTAAGTTAAATGTGGGTCAACATGGATAAGCCTTTAGAGATACTTACCTATTACTAAGATATATCATATTTGTTGCAACAACAAAAAACGTTTACTAGCCCATGAGTTTTGTCCCCCAAAACAAGCAAAGAACAATTACACAACATACATCAATATTAGATTTCCATGTTGTCCATTGATATAGATATATCCCCCAAGACCAACACATAATCCCCTCAAACCAATGAAGCAAAACTGTAAGTGGTCCACAAACAATGTACAGCATTACATTTGTGTTCACACTGATGCCTTGCACCCCTTTGTCCATTACTTTGACCTAACCTACACCTTCCACGAACCTTTGAGCATGCCCTTACAGTGGTGTGTAATGGTTTCCGCACTCGGATCTTCATTTTCGAGTTGACAAGCGAGACCATTTGACGGACCTACACGCTTACCAGAATCACCACCAAAGACCCATCACCATAACGCAAAGCTAGCGGACACCATTTCAAGAAAACACACACAGCCGATGCTATAGTTTCGGAGTGAACCTAGCGTGTCGTTCAAACGAAGCTCCACAAATTGTCAAGCTAGGCTAACGCTAGCTATGTAGCCAGCTAGGCCTCTCGCTCCAGCGTTAGCACACTTGACTCAACCGTTAACAGCGACAACGAGGTCGTATTATGCACACATAAAAACCACAATACAGCGACCTAATCAACGACAAACTTACACAATCGACAACCACAGATTCCAACGAGTGCAAGTTGGAGAAACGGGTCAAAATGCAATATTTCAGATCTGCTTTGTGTCGATGTCGTCGAAACACATTCGACGAGGTGCAAATGGGCTGTGGTGCTAATCTCGACCATTTACAAACCAATGTAACATATACACGGCGCCACCTACTGGACCGGAGTGTGTCAAACTGTACATAATACAACGTTGTACAGACTGCATATGCTCACGTCTTTATCTACAAAACATACTGCCCCCATCACCACCTGACACGATATATTGGGGTATTTTTTTTAAATATTATTATTATTTAGAAAGTCGTTGTGCCACAATGCGCTTCGAGGTTCGCGCCAGCTGTGCTTCGGACTCTGACATCATGTGATGTTGAACACAGACACCACAGTCAGGGATACTGTGGGGATCAATGTGAATTCAAAAGGTACCCCCAAAGACACAACCACAGTCCTTCCAGCTGTCGGAGTGTCAGTATTTTATAGATTATGAGTCGTATAATCTAAAATACGTCCACGGGATTGTTTTTCGTGACCATCTCGGTTGTCTATCTCACCTCTGACTACTGGCTAACGATGTGAGCTCATGCTAACTCTGTTGTATCAACATTCACCCAGGCTGAAGCTGCGGCGCAGCAGCAGCGGGAGCAGCGGAGCCACTGAGCCACTGAGCCGACGATCATTTCCGACAGCTCCGTATGGATTTGACGTCGGCGTACATTGATGTTTTTCAAAGGGTCGTTATCTGGGAATTTCGAAGATGAGGGAACCGTGTGACCTTAAGCACTTCGTGAAGTGAGTATCTTACGAACCACTTATTTTTTACGCAGGTGTGCGTTACTTGTTAGAAAAGCAGTTCAGTATACACACAAGACAAAACATCATCGGCTAACATGCTAGTAAAGCCGGGTGTGCAGACTCGAGTACATGTGTTGATTGTATTTAAAACATGCAAACGCAAATAAGACTCACACGATCACAACATCAGAATAAACCTTTCAGGGTAATTGTAATTGTTAACAAACATGTGGTACAACCCAGAGAGTGGTACGCAGACCACAAGTTACCATCAGTAGAATGTGCCTACAAGCTGCTAGTTCGCTAAGCTTACTAGCATCACCCATGCTAGTAGACTTCTCGATTAGCCGCCTTCGTTTATACGCGATTGTTTACCTTTTGGGCTGACGGAAAACACATTTCCCTGCTTAACTTGATTTATAAATTGTCAATATAAATCATTAGCAGGCGTTGAGTTGTTTGCAAGTCAACATAATCAATAGCAATTTAGGAAGCTAAACATAAGCGATTGCTATCTCTTAAGAAGGCCCACGAAAGCTCACTGTTCGTGTTAGCTTAGCTGGTATATGTGATGTTTACATTTATGTATAAATCAACGTCAAATTCGAAACAAATACGTTTATCCTGACTATCTGCCTATTGGCTATATATATATGTGTGTATGTGTTGTAGTAAATTGTAGGCACGCATTTGGAAATATTTAATTATGGTTAAGTAGGTTAGCTACACATCCTCTTTCACAGTGGACACATACATCCATTTAAAGGCCATGTTTTGGCTGTGTCCATTCCTCACGCACAGGCTATGCTTAAGTCAGTTGAATAATTCAAATCGATTCATAATTCAAATATAGTTTGTTTTTCACATCGGTGTTAGTTTGTTCTTTCACTGAAGTCTTAATTCTGTAGACACCCTTTGTTTACAGTTGTTGCCATTTGCTCCCCATTTACAGTTATGACAATGACATGCATGTTCTCACTCTGCACCCATGCTCATGATCGATCTTCTTCTTTTGCCCATGATGGGACTATAAATGAACCGCTGATTTATGTCACTTTTTTGTTTTCCATGCTGCTGGAATGCAGTTGAAGCTCCTGCAGTAACGATTAATATCCCACTGAGAAAAGTGGACATGTCTTTTGTCTCATAGCAGACATACTCATGAAAGATGTGCAACTGTGCAAAGATTGATAAGGGGGATCTTGTGAAGGGGTGTCTGCAGATGTTTATACTCAACGGCTAAAAGCATGTGAGGCAGCAGGCTTTTTAACATGTGTTAATGCAGTGCAGTTTATTTTGCACTTGTTAAATTACTACCTTTGTATGACCACCTTCAAACACTGATTATGATCTCAAAAGAGACCCTGACAGATATGTTGTAAACTGTTGTGGACCAACAAGACTCAGTTTACCTAAACTCTATCTTTCTTTTTGTCAGGTGTGCCATCACTTTGGAGGGCTCATTTCACTGATTTGGAATATACTTGGCCAGCAGCCTGTTGAGGCCCACTAATCCTAGATGAGTTTCTCAATGGACACTTTACTCAGGTCAGAAATCAGGCAGTGTAAACTCCAGCTCTTGGTGAAAATAATGTAGTTTGATGTGGATTTGACAGAAAATGTATGTGGTTACAAAGTTGTGTGTTGCCTTTGACATTCAAGTACACAAAACTGTCCTCCGAAAAAAAAACATGGCCTTTTTTCTGTTTTAAGCCTTTTATTTAATCCTCCCTGGCCAGGATGTTGTCTGACAAATAAACCCAATGCTTGGTGTTCATAATACCTTTGGAAATACATTATTATACTTGATGTAAACGTTGCACCAAAAAGGGTGAAGTACTAGGTTGAGTAGGTCCAGTTTATCAATCATAGAATTAATTATAGTTTAAGCCATTACTGTATAACTATACGTCCCGGCAGCAGTGTCCTATTTTAAAGATCAGGAAGGCATACATGACCCAATTGTTGCCTAGTAGCACATGTACTGAGCTAGCCTTAGAAAATTGTGAGACAAAAGTAGGAAAATCCTAATTGTTTACATTTTCACATTTATCATGTAAACCTAGTTTTTGACTATATTCAACAATAATATAACAACTATAGAAAATTTGGAGAGTCCGGTTCTTTTTTTAATGTTTACTTGAAACTTGAATACAGTAGAAATAATAAATTGCTTTTGTGGTCATTACATCATTTACTTAAGTGAAATGTAGGTGGGCTAGATCTGCACAAAAGGGGTGTTGTTTAAGTAGTTTTGCAGCAAGTGTTAATCGGCCAAATAAGTACTCTCTGAGTTTCCAGCCGTTCATTGTGGCAGTGATGCGGTGGAAAATTGTTAGGTGTCAAATTGTAACTAAAACCAAAGAGGGGTTTTCTTAGTGTGTTTGGCTGAATTCAAGTTTTTAATTTATAGTACATTGTATGTGATTAGCAAATAGGGTCAGAAATTGTCGTCAACAGCACACCTGCTCATTTATTAATGTTGCATGTAAGGAAACAGAAGATTTCAGTGCAAGATGTATGTATGTGTGTCGGTTGATGCATGTTGTCATATATTGATGATCTTAAAGTTGTGACAAATTTGTATGTACTGTGACAAAGTATTTATTTCCCTTCTTTCTTGTCCCCATGTTCTTCTGTAAACACAGAGAGGAGGGGAGCGGTGCCTCGGTAAGTTTTAACACAAAGCTATTGAAACCTTGATAAACCTATGTTATGATACAATGCCAATTTTTATTTTCCATTTAACTTATGTTGGGCATTTATTTGTGTTCTCCTCTTTTATTGTAGGTAAAGGTTGAGGGTCTATCCAAAGCAGCTCTAATAAAAAGCCTATCTCCCAGAGTGATGCTGTCCAACCATTTTTTGCCTAAAGGGACCAAAACGAAGGTCAACCTGGAGGATCAGGGTCGTCAGAAAGTGTCCTTCAGCTTCGCACAGACCAAGAAGCCACTACAGAGTCTGTTCTTCGTTCCTGCCAGTCCCGACAAGTCTGTCACTGAACCCCTGGCTGCCCTGTCACAGTCACCCTCCAACAAAGGAGGGCAGAGTACAGATGGCAAAACTGAACAAAACCAGACACCCACGGTGCCAATATCAGTTGCTGAGACACCTCAAACGCCAGTCTCCCCAGCCACTAAATTGAAACCAGACTTGGCAAAGATGCATTTCAAGAAGCAAATTCTTAGTATCTCTGTGACTGAAGAGAAATCTGTTTTGCCAGAAGACCAGCATTCAACTGAATTACCAGGTTTGCAGAACTCTACAAGTAAGAATGCTACTGAATTCCCTATACCCGAGCCTCAGAATATTGTTAATGTTTGTTCATCCGAGAATGCTCACATTGAAGCTTCTGAGACGAGGGTACCCTTGTGCCACAAGAAGCCTACTGCCTCCTCAGGAAAAGCTGGAGATACTTCCAGCAGTACTGAGCATAATAACAAGGTATCCCAAAGGAAAACCAGGTCAGAATCTGATGGAGATTCAGTGGAGATGTCTTCCAGTCGCAAATCTGTTGATTCCAAAAGTAAAAACTCTGACAGCAGAATTAAAGAAGTAAAGAAGTCTTCCTCTATTTCACATGTGGAGGAGAAGGAGAAGATTTCCTCAAAGTGGTCAGAGAGTCACGAAAGGTCTTCTAGTTATTCCAAATCAGACCGTGACTCTAGACACACATCATCTCGGTCAGCTCGATCAGATAAAGATCGCAGAAGGTCAAGGTCTAGGTCGCGATCACGATCCCGAGGGTCTCGGACTAGTTCATCTCACTCCAGATCAGAGAGGTCCAGAGGAGACAGAGGATCACGCTCTGAAAGGTCTTACTATCATGACTCTGACCGGAGATCACACAGGAGTTCTCCACGCAGAGAGAGAAGGTCCTCTCGGTCACGCACTGACAGAACTAGAGATAGTTCTGACTCGGAGGATGACCATAGAAAGACGAGGACAAGGACAAGTGATTCAAGTAGATCGTCTGTACATTCTAGCTCCTATAAAGAGTCAAAGACATCCTATTCAAAACCTGAGAAAGCCCATAAATCTTTAGACTCTCCTCAATCTTCAGAGATAGATAGAAGAACGCAATCATCAAAATCTGAAAGGATTTCAAAGCGATTATCAGACTCTGATTCCCAGCGTAAATGGTCTCCTGACCTGAAATCTAGTGCCCATAACAAGTCAAAGACCGACAGCAAATCCTCTTCCTCCAGTATGCATACCCACTCCCAAACATATGAAAAATTCCATAAAAGTAGCTCAAGTGAGTCTGAAGGAGATCATAAGGAAAAATTCCAGTCATCTAACAGAGGCTCTGGCTCAGATGAAAAGAGTAAAAACTCTCAAATCAAATCCAGTAGGCTGGACTCAAATCACACGACACTTTCGAGTTCTTCTGCAAAAACCACTGGATATGATAGACAATCGGATGACATGGTTCAGAGTCCTGAAAAGGCACTGCCCTGTGCAACAGCCACAGATCATGTTTATCAGAGTGAAAAAGAAAAATCAGATGTTCACTGGGACGTAACTGAACATATTGATCAGCATGACGGAGAAACGGTTTCATGTACTGAAAAAAGTTTGCAAGAATCATCACCCAGAAGACCAGAAGAATCCAAATTAGATCTTGAAGATGAGAATGAAAATGCCTCGGATATAACATCAAGCGAAAGCCTAAAAGAAGTAAATGCCGCCCTGGAAAATTTGACTGATATGAAGGATAGCCTCTTTTCTAACAATCATACACATGTGAACTCTCCTGCAACTGTTTTAGGTTCATGCAGTAGTAATGATGGTGTCGTGTGCAGCCAGGACGAGAAAGTATTTGACTGTTCATCAGGGCCTGATCTGTCTCTACCTGATACAGCAGATGTACCTGTCACATGTGATGTATGGCAGAACACTATACCAGAGGTTGCTGAGCTGAATACAGTTGGTGAACAGTCCGACACAGGTGTACCACCTAAATTGGAGTCATCACATCTTGAGTCTGAGAACCAGCTAATATGTGGCCTGCAAAGTATGGATGCAATTAAAAAGAGCAGTGCCAGAAGGTCCCGGTGGGATATCGTTGGGCAGAATACTTTTGAGGGTGATCTTTCACAGAGGACATTCAGTGTAGAGAATACACCTACTGTTAAAAAAGTAATATCTGTCAAGAAGATAGAGTTTTCTAAAGACGGTAACCAACAAGACTGTGACATTCAAGATACTATTGAACAAGAAGCTGAAAGACATTCCACACTGGTCAAGCAGATTGAGATCTCTAAGCAGCAGGTTTGCTTAGACAGCATGTCCATGGCTGATAAATACAAAGACCAAAGTGAGCCATCACAAGCAACAACCAGGATTGACTGCTCTGTCTTAAAACTGACTTCTCTTCAAACAATGAGAATGGATGAGTCTCTGTGCATGGATGACACATCACAGGTTGATACAGCCGCAAATATTAAGAGTTGGAACGGAAATGATCCTTATGAAAAACCAAAGGATACTGATAAAAAATGTAAATTGATCAAAGGAGCATCACCGCAACAGGATGCATTAGGAGGAGAGAGCGAGGCCAGTGATAGTGACAACTCGGAATACGACTCGGATTGTGATGAGGCTATAAGGCGATTGCACTCTGTGGTGGTGGTGCCAAAAAATTCTTCTCTAACAATGGATACACGGAAAACAGGAGCTTCACGTAGTCCTACAAATATTTCAGCGCTGCACAGTGATAATACCCCTGAATACTCAAATCGATTTGGCTCGCAACAAAGAAGAGGTAGCCTTCCCAGTGTATTTGGGGAGACCAGTGGTCCATGTGCTGATGTAAATGACTCATTCAGCAGCAGTATGTTGTGTCAGTCCCAGAGTAATATGATTGATAGTACCAGTCACTCGGAAGGTTCCAGCACTGTCGGTGCCCTGCCCTACATGGTTGGCCATATCAGTGCCCATGCAAGTGCCACAGATTCTGCCCACAGTCTTGATGATTTCCGACAACATGAACAAGAGCAGAAACGGCAAAGTTCAAGCAGCAGAAGTGAACAGTTGTACTCCCATTATCAACATGGGGAGTTAGCAAATGCTGACAATATCAGTGACAAGAATGAAGTAAACCTGGGTTGGGATTTTTCACAACTAGAGCAGCCAAGTAGTACCTACCAGCAACCCGATAGCAGTCATGGGCCACAGTTACCAAATGCTAAACTGACAGGAACTTCTCTTGAGGAACAGGAACTCGGGCAGAGTAATGCTTTGTGGAGCTGTCAATCCCCACACATGCAGACTAGCAGGAAACCCTACCTCCATGCACAAGAACATTATCAGGATCCTGCAGGTGAAATCCATCCTGATTCCCTAACTAATGACCATGGTGACTACAGTGGGGATTTACAGGGGCACGAAATAAGTAGTAACAGCAGGGGTTCTGTTGTCCCTGACCCTCCAAGAGAAGACAATTTTAAACCCCACAGAGGCAGAGGGCCACCCAAGAAAAGACGCCCGGAGATTGAATCTGATTCAGACAATGAGGCAGAGGCTGGGCCAGCAGGCAAAAGGGAGCGGCACGGTGATCCTGACATCTCGAAGGGAACTCTTGCCACAGCCGAGGTGGTCCTTCCATCACTCGCTCTGCGAGACTTTCGAGATGCCAGTAAATGGAAAGACCAGGCCAAGTCAAAAAAGATGCCTCCTTACTTTGACTTGATCGAGGAGAACCTGTACTTGACTGAGAGGTAAGGTGTTTTCCAACCTGAGTGACACATTATCCAACATAATTTAAGTATTTTCAGATTCAAGCTGTAATTAACAAAAAAATATTTATATATGTTTAGAAAGAAGAGCAAATCTCATCGAGATATCAAGAGAATGCAGTGTGAGTGTCCAATGCTGCCGAGAGAGGAACGTTCAAAGGGAGCATTCTCATGCGGGGAAGACTGTTTAAACCGGCTGCTGATGATTGAGTGGTAAGTTGAGAAACTGTACTGCAGGGTTTCTTTGAAAAGCCAGAAATTCCAGAATGACGCATTAAACTGGATTGCTCATAAGGTATTACTAAGTATTGTTCAAAAAGTTTTTTGGTACCATGACAAAGTATGTTTATTACTTGAGCTAAAATAAAATCTTGTAAAATAGTTCACTTGATAAGACAAGAGCTGGTAAAAACATATATGATATGGCTTACCACTTGCATTCTGTCACACTCAAAAATCATAGGATCTTTTTCTCAGATTTTGTCTTTACCTTTCTACGTTCCAGCTCATCACGGTGCCTGAATGGAATGTACTGCTCCAATCGACGGTTTCAGATGAAACAACATGCAGACTTTGACGTTATCCTCACAGAAGATAAAGGCTGGGGACTGCGTGCAGCCAAAGACCTGGTTCCGTAAGCTACTTACATTTTTTGCTACCATATTTTAAAATTAATAATTTGCAAATTGCAAAAGTTTACAAAAGCCGTACATGTAGGTTACAATAACACTGGCATGTGTGTTCATAAATGAACTTTATTCCAAAATGAACTATGTACATCTTAAACATGTTCTCAAATGCAATTTTTGTGGACAGATGAGTCAATTGTCAAACTTTTTGGTTTTTGCTGCCATCGTAGAAACACCTTTGTGCTTGAATACTGTGGTGAGGTCTTGGACCACAAGGAGTTCAAAACCAGAGTGAAAGAATATGCTCGCAATAAAAACATCCATTATTACTTCATGGCTCTAAAAAACAATGAGGTAAGAATATGAGGCATTGTATTTTTTTTGTTAATATTTAAAGTGCAATATGTTATTTTTTAAAGCCTCTGGCAGAAATAGGTGACATTGTCTTTTGCCTCTTCAGATCATCGATGCAACTTTGAAGGGTAACTGCTCTCGGTTTATGAACCACAGCTGCGAGCCCAACTGCGAGACTCAAAAGGTACATTGGCAAAATGAAGCTCTGTGATGATACAATTCCTGGTCAACCTACTAAAACTTGAATTGCTTGATGATATATATATATATATATATATATTTTTTTTTTTAATCTATTTTCAGTGGACTGTTAATGGTCAGCTCAGAGTTGGGTTCTTCACCACCAAGGCTGTCGGCGCTGGAACTGAACTGACATTTGATTACCAGTTCCAGAGATACGGGTACTGTTTGTCTGCAGTTATTTTTTCCTCACACTTAAATTTTGCACTTTTGGCATTTAAACTGTACATATGTATATCATTACTAGACTCCAAAACTATGAAATAGCACATGGAATTATGTCTTAAACCATAATATGTTTTATATTTTAGATTTTGATGCCAGCTTTGAGCACCTCTGGCATTTCTTTAATCAGATACACAAGGTAGTTACCTGGTTTTAAGTTACCAGGTGTGCTTTATCAGGAGTTGATATGTGGAATTTTGTGACTTAATGTGGTTGGTACACAATTTTATTCCATGAATAGCAATATTTGACTACTGTTATAATTCATAGTATGGCACGAATGACAAGTAAAGAGAAGTGTCAGTCCATCATTAATTACTACTCAAATGGTCAGCTCGTCAGTAGGTTCTGCTGAAGCCTGATAACGACCCATTTATTTGAATCAAGAGTGTTTTGTAGCAGGAAAACACCTAAAACATGCAGGACAGTGTTCTCCCCAGGACCAGGAGTGAGAAAATTAAGAGTTGCCTCTGCTATAGAGGATACATCCATTAGAGTTACCAACCTGCAAATTAAGGGCACCTCAGATTAAAACCTACATAAATGCTTCAAATGTGTCAAGTAGCGCATCTAGACACATGTAGACACATCTCAACATTGCTCGGGCCAAAAAAACAAACAAGGAATGGTCATTAGACCAGTGGTAATCTGTGCTGAGTCCAAATTTGAGATTTTTGGTTATACCTGCCATGTCATTGCGAGGTGAAGAAAAAGTAAGGAGATGGTCTCTTTGTGTGTGGTTCCCACCGTGAAACATGGAGGAGGTGTGATGGGTGGGATTGCTTTGCTGGTAATTCATTCAAAATTCAAGGCACTCTTAACCAGCTTGGCTACCACAGCATTCTGCAATTACATGCCATCCCATCTAGTTTGCACTGAGTGGGCCATAATTTGTTTTTCAACTGGACAATGACCCTAAGCACACCTCCCGGTGATAGAAATGGTATTTGTTTAAGGAGTGATGGAGTGCTTTGCCTCTACAGTCACCTCACCTAAACACAATTTGGGATGAGCTGGACCACAGAGTGAACACAATACAATTCAATGCTCAGTACCTTTGGGAACTCCTTCGATACTGTTGGGGAACCTTTCTAAGCAACTTCCTCTTGAATCTGAGAGAATTTGAAGAATCTAAAATATAAAACATATTCTGGTTTGTGAAGTATGTTTCCATTTACCACATACTATCATATAAAGACTGTTCCTTTATCGTCTTCAAGTTTCATGTACAATGTAAAAAAAAAAGAATAAAAAAAACAATGAATGGTACAATATGGAAGTCTTAAAAGCTTGTGGGTTTATCTTTTTTTTATTATTATTTAATTCTCCAGCAAAGAGGCACAGAAATGCTTCTGTGGTGCACCCAGCTGCAGAGGCTTCCTGGGTGGAGAGAACAGAGTCAGTGTTCGAGCTGCTGGAGGGAAGATGAAGAAAGACCGTAGTCGAAAGAGTGCTCTCACCACAGTGAGTTCTTTGATTCATATCCTTAAGTTTTTCCTGTCATCTGTTTGACTAAACTTTGATGGGGTGAAGGGGGGAAAGTTCAGTTTGTGGTGAAGTGAGACTAACTGGTGTGGTGGTGAGTGGATATCCCAGTATTATTAAATGTAGATTTGACACTTTACTGGAGTAGCTCTATGAATCTTATTGTACTTAAATGCAATGACAATAAAGGCATTATATTCTATTCTATTCTATATATCATTGATAATATAGTAAACATTGAGATAAACATGTAGAAAAATGCGCATTACCCAGTTAATTGTAAAGTGTGTTGCAATCCTATTACAATAACGTATTTGCTGTCGTGATGTTGATGAAAAATAAACATTGTAATTGATAACGTGACGTTGTCCTTTCACAGGTTGATGAGGAACTGGAGGCGTTACTGGAGAATGGAGAAGGCCTGTATGATGAGAAACAGGTGGTGTCTCTCTGCAGGCTAATGGTCCGAGTGGAAACCATGGAGCAGAAACTCACATGTCTCAAGCTCATAAGAGTATGACCAGACTAGATTGATATAAATAATTTGTTTACTTACCTGTCGTTGTTGAGTTGTTGCTCTGTGTTAGTTGTTATCATGATTCTCACCATGTTATATGTTTGTGTTTCTCAGGATACTCAAAACGCATCATGCCTAAAACAGTTCTTGGACCATCATGGATTGTCTTTGCTGTGGATCTTCATGGTGGAGCTTTCCGAGGCGAAAGGCAACAGCGCCAATAATATCAAACTGCAGTTAGAGGTTAGGTGCATCTTTGGTTGGACCCGTTAAATCATTCATATACAGCTATTTCTTGCTTGATTGCTTATGGTATATTCTGTTAACATATTATGAACGGTATGCTAACGGTATATTCTGTTAACAGATTATGAAGACCCTGGCTGTCCTTCCCATCTCAACTAAGAACATGTTGGAAGAGAGCAGAGTCCTGACCTTTATTCAGCGCTGGGCCCAAACAAAAACTCTCCCTCAACCTGCTGAGATGGATGGCTACTCCAGTGAGAACACCTCCCGTGCTCAAACACCCCTCAACACTCCTGATGGTTCCTCCACCAAAATGGGACCAGAATTGGATGCCGACGCCTCCAAACCTGCTGTATACCGCCGCCTTAAAATCATCAGTGAAAACAGTCTGGACAGTGCATCTGATGCCAGCAAAGCTTCCGATGGGAAGGAGGAGGAGGAGGAAGAAGAAGACGATGATGAAGAAGACGAGTCCTCAAATGCAGCACATTTGGACGCCAAACAACTAACGGCAGAACCAGTGTGTGAAACTGCAGAACCAACAAAAGATACAATTGAAGAGTCGGAGAAGGAGGAGAAACCGGAAGAAAAGGAGGAGAAACAGGAAGAAATAGTAATGTCCTCAATCAGCCAGGACGAAGCTCAACCTGAGGAGCTAAAAGACAAAATAGAGTTGGAAGTTGAGAATATGGACATTGAGAAAAAAGAGGACACAATTGATGATGTGAAGGATGAACTTCAGAATGAGTCGATTGAAATTATTGACAAACAGGAAGGAGAAGGTGAACAGAACAGTCTGGTAGTGACTGAAACAACCGAAATGGATAGTGACAAGTCTGCTGTAAATGTAAATGTTCTAGAGTCAGAGAGCGAGCCCATCGATACAGACGTCGCTGATGTTTCATCTGAGCCTCCACAAGAGCAGATGGAAGTCCAGATTGAGATGGAAGAAGTTGACAAAGCTTCTCCTGGCAATGAGGCACAACTTTTTGAATCTACTTCTGATGTCCCCCCAAGCGTTGAGATCCCAGAGGCCAGTATGCCCTCAGAGGTGTCAGTGGCCCCTGTGGACCCATCAGTCATAGGAACTCCTTCTCAGGATGAAGAGGAAGGTGTCTCAGATGTAGAGAGTGAGAGGAGTCAAGAGCCCCAGCTCACTGCTTTGGACATTTGTGGCATGGCTGCCAGGCTTCTGGACACCTGGAAGGATCTAAAGGTGAGACAATGTCAAACATGCATAAAGCGAACTGCCTTTCTGTTTGTGATTTGTATGCATGCTATTGTAGTACTAAGCTCTTAAGTCAAAGTTGTCCTTGACCTTTCAGGAGGTGTACAGAATACCAAAGAAGAGTCAGGTGGAAAAGGAGTCAAGTGGTAAGTTACACCAAAGCAGATTTTTCGCATTATTTTTTTTCCTCTACATATGGTTTTAAGTTATGTTTCTTTGTCTTTACAGATCGCAGCCGAGATCGAGAGACAGCTTTGACACCGCGAGCCACGTCTGGTAGCCGAGAACGTGAAAGGGAGAGGGAGAGGGAGAGAGAGCGTGACCGAGACAGGGATTATGACCGAGATCGAGACTGGGACAGGGAAAGAGAGAGAGATCGCGATCGGGACCGAGATCGTGATAGAGATCGGGACCGTGACCGGGACAGAGACCGCGATCGTGACCGCGATCGTGACCGTGATCGAGAACGAGGCTCTGACAAAACTCCCCGCAGCACTGAAAGGCGGAGAAGACGCTCTCCTTCCCCACCATCATCTTATGACAGGAGCAGCCGACGCACTGAGGAACGGTAAGACCTGTTATTGGTGTATCACTGTGAAGTGTACCTTTTTACATAGATAAATGCATTTTTATCATTCACAAATGTTGTTCTGATTTATTTTCTCCTATTTTAGGTTTGATCCATCTAACAGCAACAAGACACCAAGGGGTGTTGGTGGCAAAGAGCGCAACAAGTTGTCGACAGAGGAACGCAGAAAACTCTTTGAGCAGGAGGTTGCTCAGAGGGAAGCCCAGAAACAACAACAACTTCAGCAGCAGCAGCAGCAGCAGCAGCAGCAACAACAGCAGCAGCAGCAGCAGCAGCAGCAGCAGCAGCAACAACAGCAGCAGCAGCAACAACTCCAAGCTATGGCTTATGACCCTGCTCTGGCCTACGTCTCCAGCCCTGGCTTCATCACGTACCCCCCTGGATATCCCATCCAGACCTTTGTGGATCCAACCAACCCAAATGCAGGTAAAGTGCTGCTCCCCACTCCTGCAATTGATCCTGCTTTGAGCTATGAACAGACTCCTCCTCAGCATCTCATCTCAGATATGGGACTGACCTCTCCATCCTCCACTTCCCAAGCCGCTCCAGTGTCCAGTCTTCCTCAGCACATCACCACCACCAACCTCTCCACTGGAAACCCTCAGCAGTATGCCCAGCCGGCCGTAGCAACCCAGGATGGAGGTGTAGCTGTCCTCTCTGTTCCAGCCCAAACGCCGCCCCAGGTGCAGAGCCAGCAAAGCTACGCCACTCTTTGGGACCCCAGCACTCAGCAAGCTGTGACAGTGCAGACCCAGCCAGCACAACAGTATGCCACAGCTCCAGCACCACCCCCAACACAGACGGCCATCTATTACCAAGGCCAGCCATGTCAAACTATCTACAGTATACCTACGGCATACCCACAGGCTAACACTCCAGTCATACAGGTAGGCACTTTTTATTATATTCATATTCTGTAATTACTTTCTTTAATGAACAGTTTAAAAATGATAGATTGATTTGTGTGCAAATAAATCAAACCAAGCTTAAGAATTCTGATATAAATGGCTAATTTAACCATACTTCTATCATATTTCAAAATATTATATAATAAAGCTCAATTGTTATGGCAAATTAAACCAGCATATTTAGCATGTATTAACTAATGCAGTAAAGTAAATCAATCAAATGTTGTTGGGTAGAGGTTCACAGCAGCAGTGTAATTCTGCACATAAATAAATGTTTTTGAATATATTCTAATGCACTTCATGTTCCCTGTTGTTTCTCAAGGCATACACTGAACCCACAGCCAGCTACCTACATGGCCAGCCAGTGTATCCTGGCCATCAACAAGGAGTGGTGGTGCAGCAGGCAGGCACCGTCACGACAATAGTTACATCCCAAACTGTGCAACAGGTAACACTCCATACAAATCCATCCAAAGCTCCATATATAGATCAGGGGTTCTCACTCCTGGTGTTGGGGAGCATCAGTCCTGCATGTTATAGGCGTTTCCCTGCTCCATCGCACCTGATTCAAATAAACGGCTCGTTATCAGGCTTCAGCAGACGAGCTGACCATTTGAATCAGGTGTGTTTGAGCAGGGAAACGTCTAAAACATGCAGGACAGTGGCTCCCAGTGACCAGGAGTGAGAAACCCTGATATAGATGGACAGTGTGGCCACAAGGGGGTAGTATACATTCAAATTATGCTTATCTGACAAGCTGTGATAGTCCTAGAGCTAACAAAGATCCTGTTAAGATGTAACTCAAGTAGGTTTGTCAAAATGATACAAACAGTATGTATGTAAACTCCAACTCATCATACAGCTTATTTTTTGTTTTCTCACAAATAGTTGTATTAATGACTAAGTAAAGATACTTGGAATCACTGCTGATGCTTCTTTTCTGTCTCTTCTCTCAAGGAAATGATTGTACCCAACAATGTGATAGACCTTCCTCCACCATCTCCCCCCAAAGCCAAAACTATCGTCCTACCTCTCAACTGGAAAGTGGCTCGGGACCCTGAAGGCAAGATCTACTACTACCATATTGCCACGAGGTTGGTGTCACAGTATCTCTATACAATATGTGTATACATATGTGTTTGGGCCTCTCGAAAGGCCATTTGAGTGTTTCTATGACGCATTACTTCCCTCTGCACATCAGGCAAACACAGTGGGACCCTCCAACATGGGACGGAAGTAGCGATAGCACCAGCGTGGACCATGAATCTGAGATGGACCTAGGAACACCGACGTATGACGAGAATCCCTCTAAGGTGAGCTTTTAATTTTAATTTTTCACTTTTGGCTTGAACAGAAATAGTGGAAAAAGGTGAAGAAGCGATATTAAGCTCTTGTTTTCTCAGGAAGTTTGTGCTTGAATGCAAAACATACAGTAATTATAGTGTTTGCTCCTCGAGGTAATTGAAGATGCTGCACTAGTGATTACTTTCAGCTGTGTTTTAAGACCGAGGGAAAAACAAGGAAAAAACCTCTATACAACACTATTTTCAGTCAGTGTTTCATTCTCACCAGTGACTTCTCCCCGCACAGACATGAGTCTTTAAAAGTGAATGCACTTGCCCCACCCCCAACTCAACTGTCTGTCCCTTGCCTCAAGGTTGCGCAGGGAGGGAGGGAGGGAGGGAGGAAGGGGGGGCGGGAGGGGTGTCTTTGCTCATCTTCTCTCCCTCTGCCTTGTTTGTTTTATTTTGTCATTTTTATCCTAACTTTGAGAATAATGAAAGCCATCTGGAAGACCTGGCATTTATTTGCAGTTTCTTTATCTACATCCCTTTTCAGGAGCGTCTTAAAAGATGTATCAGTTACCCACCAAAGCTGAAGTGGTGAAATTCATGTTTTTATGCAAAGCTTCCTGTGAGCTACATGGTCACAAACTATTCTCCAGCGTCTTGCCTGGGTAGTTGGGTTGTTCATGTAGAGCTTTTAAGGATATAGTACTTGCTGCTGCTGCACACATGCACACAACTCGGTTTCACGTTTTTTTTTTGTCCTTGGCAAAGTCTGCGTGCGTGTATGTGTGAATTCTTTGTGCTCGCTTTTGATCCTCACCACTTTGTTGTGGGTGTAGCCAGTCAGCTGTTGCCCGCCTGCCTTTGCTGTTGAAGGCCGAGGCCATGGAGGGAGCATCCTGGCAGGATATCTCTGCTTTCTGTCAAGTAGCTGGTGAGCAGGTGCTGTTTGATACCCCACTGACCTTGATGGCTACTGTTCTGCAGCCAGTTGCCCTGTTTGATTGAGCCTCGTGGGTGGTTATAATAGCATGAGATTACTGAGCTGGGAAGTGCTGTCTTCCACTTCAGGAAAAAAACAGATGGAAATAGAGTTGGGTAGGATTTTGTCTTTGAGATACACTGTCAAATCCAGGGGGATATATTTTTTGACAGAAAATCATAATACGTCTGATCAAACTATTCCTCTCTGCCTCGTTGTTGTTATAGTTTTCCACCAAGACGGCTGAAGCAGACACCTCAAGTGAACTGGCGAAAAAGAGTAAAGAGACGTTTCGCAAAGAGGTGAGCCAGACTCTCTGCCAACGGTGATGTTAAACTCCAGATGTTTCAATTTTCTCTACACCTCTGCCTACTTAAAAGAGAATGTCTTCTATCCATCCATGCAAGTTCCAATTTGTGATGACTCTTTTCCTCTCTTAAAAAATGTTTTTATGTGTGTGTCCACGTGTGTTACTCAGATGTCCCAGTTTATCGTGCAGTGTTTGAATCCTTATCGAAAGCCAGACTGCAAATTGGGACGCATCAGCAACACTGAAGACTTCAAGCACCTGGCTCGAAAGGTACAATTTAAAAACTGAGATGTTTATCCACATTGCTGCTATTGTCCTCTTTCAACCTTTCGTTGGCCTCTACATCGTGGTCAAAGCAGAATGAAAGTATTGGTCACCGCTGAACAAAAGGAAAAGTTTTCAAAGTTTCCCTCAAACCAGAGCTAAATAGTTGAGCTCCCACGATCTCTTTTCTCAGCCACATGTTTTTGTATTCTGCCTCCGCAAGAGACTAAAAACATATTGTACATGTAAACTATTATCTGCCTCTCTTTTGTTTCTCTCATTCCTTTCTAAAAGCTCCTTGCACCAGATATTTCTTTAAAGACCAGTTTGTTTTATCCCCCTCTTCTTCTCAGTAGGTTCATGGATTGTATATATGTCATACTATACACCAAACAGAAAGACGAGCTGTAGTGCACTTATTTAGATTACGTCAAATTATGAAGGGAGACTCTACCACAGCTTGCATATGGTGTTGATGACAATATGTTTAAGTCTTTTCTCATCTCTGCTTAAACTTCCAGCTCACACACGGCGTTATGAATAAAGAGCTGAAGGCTTGCACCAATCCTGAGGACCTCGAGTGTAACGAGAATGTGAAGCACAAGACCAAGGAGTACATCAAGAAGTACATGCAGAGGTTTGGCTCCGTGTACAGGCCCAAGGAGGACACTGAAACTGTGTACTAGCCTCTGAGGCCAGATGTGTCCCACTTGCTTTGCATTAACACAGGACAAGCACAGATTTGCCTTCCCACCCACTCCTTCATGTATGAACTGGTCAGCCTGAACCATGAAGTAGTTTCTTAGCTGTATTTATGACTAAGAATTGCACTGCTGCCCAAGGAGCTCTCCAGGCCCAGTGGATCAGGGGGGAGCCCTGACCTGGAGACTGTTAGAGACTCAAGTGCTGCTGCTGCCGAATGACCTGAGACTCCATCCAGATGCAGTGTTGTTGTTAGGATGACACTGAGGGGTGCTACAGAGACTGAAGTTCTCATTAACTGTTTGATTTTAAGCATATTGTTCCATTTGTGGCTCTTAAATATTACCAAAATGATCACTTCAATTCCACTTTTTAAACTCTTCTGTCTCTGGATGAGGGTTACTCAGTTGAATCAGCTTTGTTATTGCACATATCAGATTACTTCACGTTCCTCTGTTTCCCAAAATGTAGCCATCACAGATAGTCGTCAAGCCCCCCCCCCCCCACGCGCTTTTAACGGAGCAGTGGAGGTCCAAGCTTCCGCTCCTGAAATCCTGCCTTGTTAACCATACAATCCCTGAGCCTCTGTTGTTACTCGGAAGCATGATGTAGGCAGTAAAGAAGTAAAGAGTGGTATCAGTGTCTCTGCTTCAAGTAATTTGCTATTCCCAGGATGAGCTTTTACTTGTGTCACAAATCATCCAGTGTCTAACACGTTGACTAAGGGTTATAGATTAATATTACATGTATTTTATCAATTTATGTATTATTATTATAATAATAATAATAATGGGAGCAGGGTTTGAATGCCATGTTTGTTGTGCCGTTTAGCTGTGTGTCAGTTTTCCCCTCATTTCCTGTCCAACACCTCTCCACAACGTGTTAGTTTGCAGTTTTAACAGTTTCTAAAACATGGACGTGTGATTAGGTTCGTTTTATAGCTCTTGGTCCAGAGTTCGACTCAAACGGTCTCATATTTAATTTGTGTTTCACAGTGGTCAAGGTAGTCTCATTAGCTAGGTTAGGTTTACTGACTTGTTGCAGCCTATTAAATTGCATTAAACAAGGTTTTCAACATATGTACATTGCTTTATATGTGAATATATTGAATAATAGTTTTGGGAAACGTTTAAATAAGCAGACACTTTGTTAAAGGACTATCATTTTATGATTGAAAGTGTAAATAATATGTAAAATTACCAAAGCTGTACACAGGAGACAAGGGTCAGGGAGCACAGTGAGCCCACCCCGTCCTCACCAGCTCAGTCCTCCTGATGATGCAGTTACCACATCAGTCTGTCAAACTTAAGACCCCACTGACTCACAGCCCTTTATTTTATTTCAGTGGTGGGGGCGATTTCCCATGTTTTCTTTCTTATTTTTCTATGTACAAAGTAAGTTTCACCCTACTCTACTGTAAGTATTGTGTAAGCACATTGTCATACTGAGTGTACAAACATTTTAAAAGATAATAAACTTTTTTGTAAAACGATATCCCCGGTTTCCCCTGTCATGCAGTTGAATTAGCCGTTTCTAGGTAAGACTTGAACACATCCGAGCTAAATGCGAGTGACCTCTCTTGCATGATTAACTGCCGAGTGCACACACCCAAACCCCGTTTTAAAGGGCTCACTCCTTTAATAAAGGGGTGCACATGGCCACAAACGGCACATATTTGCAGCCATATGTGTGATCCCGCCGAAGGCAATCAAAGTGATCGACTACCTTCGTTAGAAACGTTAAGTGCACTCTAAATATGGAAGTGCGCCGTGACAAGTGGAGAGAGAGCGAGGCACTGCTGTTGCTTCCCCAACCCCCCACCTCCCACCCCAGTTCCTGGTGTGTGCACATTCCGCAGCCTGTTGCCTGTGTGCTCCAGACCGCAGTTAAGCAGTCCCGTCTGGAGCGTGTGACGGCATCAAACGCTGCCCCAGGCCATGCGAGATGCCTGCTCCCACTTAAAAACTGAAGGCAAAGAGATCATTAACAGATCTGAGTGCAGAGCAGAGTGGGAGATTGTGCCTCTGAGACAAAAGGGGGTAACTTTCCTCCAAAGTATTTGGGATTAAGTTTTTATTTTCATGTCGCTCTCAAATTATTAAATACCTCTTTAACTGATTTCCCTCAGGGTTTTCTGACACGAAATGTTCGTCGACGCGCTAAACCCCATGAAGGGGGTAGAGCAATTCAAATATCTGTGTCAAATTTCCACATTGTGTTGTCCATTAAGTGAGTTTAACACTTAAGCGTTAGTGACAGACATGCCAATAGCGCTGCACATGTTGTCCACTTCACTAAATGTTTTCATATTTCATATTCTTTTCTTCATGTTAAAAAAGTACATGATATTTGATGGAAAAAAATATACTTGGAGCGATGTAAAACCAGACCAGATGAAACTACATTCAATTATGCTGCAATTATTTCATCCATTGCTTTTCATTATATTAACTATTGCAGACATATTTCCATTCATCCCTTACATTTAAGTTCATTTCAGTAAATGCAATCATCGTGGCCATTACTTTTACTGTTATCAGTTATTTTTTTGCTATTTAAATTATAGGTTACTTTGAGGTCATTTGCAATTTATTGGTCATTTTCACTTGTTTACCCTCCATTAGGATTTTAACTCCTACTTTTATCCATCTAATAGCATTTATCAAGAACCTAGATCAGCTATTTAACTGTATCTAAATCATGTTTACCGCATATAGGTTTTGTGTTCATTACTGCTGATTTAATGTGCAGACAATACATTATACACACATTATAGTTCTTTATTTTTAATTCACCGAGCTACTCCACAACCACATTCCACCACGATGCACACATACGGTGCATATTTAAAGGCCCCTTTGTTTGGAACAAAAATGCATTGGCTTATCAAAGTTATTTATTAAATGAATAAAACTCTTACAAAAACACAGAGACATAGAAAACATATACACAACAAAAACCATACAAAAATGGCATCATGGAAAAATCAAGCAACCACATTGCAGACGTCCATAGTTTGAGTCTGAGATTTAATTTAAATTCAGACTTGAAATAACGATGAAATAAATACAGGAGCGGTATGGACACACGGAGCGATGTTAACAGTGTCTTTTGTGGATTTTTGTTTCTGTTGAGTAGAAAAAATAGGGCGATTGTCTGCGTAGGGATTAACTGTCATTCTTATTCTTCTGTCTTTACAGTTCATGAATAGTCTCACAACACTAATCAACAATTTAAGACATTTACAGACACACGACTAATGGGGTTTTTTTTGGGTGACACTTGAAATATCACTGGTGCATTAATATATCCTCAGTGTAAATACTGACCAAGGCTGCAGCAGAAACAGATTATCGAAGCACCAGAGTGAGAAGTTCCTATCTACACATTAGTTTAAGTGTTCTTATAAAGAAAATAACTGCAAGTGTCATCAAGGTGGGTCGGAAGATTTAACCTTCAATTAACCCCCCCCTTTTTTTTTTTTTTTTAATGTTTTCATGTGTACCAACATGAGCCCAAATGGTGAAAGTCTCATCACATTGCTGTAAAAATGTTTTGGCTGAAGTTGTGATTCATAAAACAGGGTGGGAAACACCATGATCTCAGCCGTGCATTTTTGTTTATAATGGCACATGAATGGAATATTTCTGTAGACAGAGCCGAGTACTAATCTAATTTCTACTCAAATAATAAGTAAACAGTGGTTTTAGGGAAACAAAAACACTCAGAATTTGACCGGGATTCTTCTGAGTCCATACAGGAAGTCAACAACAGCTCTGGTGTTGAGCGCTTGTACATTAACTGCATCTATTATTCCTCAGTAATAGTGGTCTCTGTGGTTAAAGGGGACAGCTGAATCCATGGGAAAAGAAACGTTGACACAAAATGGGATGATTATTTGGTTCTCATTTAAAAAAAAAAAAAAAAACAATAAGTAAGTGTCCATGAAAGCAATAATAAGCGTCAGTGAAAGTCTCCAACAGTAGCAGGTGTTGATATCAAGAGTGCCTCCCTTGTCATTTCAATCAAAGTTCTTCACTTGAGTCTGTGACTGTCCCACACACACACTCACACACACACACACGGTCAGACCACAGAGACGCCCTGCGTGGGGCAGGTAAGAGCGGTCACCACGTCGGGCCTCTCGATGCGAGCCAGTGCAGAGCACAGCAGTCCCAGGCTGGAGCCTTCTTTCTGGGCCCAGTTGGAGAGGAGTGTGTGAGTGGGGGCTTCCCCGCGTCCAAACAGGTCCAGCTGATCCGCTTCGTAGCCCAGTGCTGCACCCAGCTGCCTCCATCCTCTGCCCGCTCCCTCCTGCAGAAGGCGCTCCACCTCTTCCTGCCTGTGCGGAGGCAAGTTGACGTAGAGACGGTTGTCCTGCTTGCTGTCGCGCTTGGTACCTGAGGAAGAAACCAAACCACGGGTGGATTTCAGACATGAGCGTGTGACCAAAGCAGCATGAGACACTTTCACATCAGTGATCCAGGCGAGCGGATATTGTCTGACTTATTAACTCCTGCTGTATTCTAACATGAGCTCACTCCAGACAATAAGTGGAGATTATTATAGTAGAGCGCTGGTAAAAGAATCTCTGGAGAAGCTCAAAAGGCGACTTAAGCAGAAATTTGCATCCACAGATGCAGCTCGTCCAGAGACACTCAAGGCCACATTATACTTCTCCGACTGCGTATGCGTTATCCGTCTGCGTCACCACGGAGACGCCTCGAGCATTTATACTTCTGCGTCGTGGTGACGGACACTCGCTGCAATTTCCCGCCCGATCAGTAGGGGTCGCTGCGCAAGGTTGTTGTGCTTCTGGCTACAGTGAGCAATGGCGTCCGAGAAAGAAAGAGAGAGAAAGACTGTTGTTGTTGAAAAAGTGGCCGTTTCTCACTTTTCTGTGTCACGGAACGCAGTTTTAAGATAATTTGAGGCGAGAAATTGGCCATTTAGAGTCTAAACATGTGCTGTGTGTGTTAAGATATGACGTATTTATAGTTCGGCAGCGGCGTTATCGGCGGGGATCAGCTCCGCCTCTGTCAGGACGCCCGGAGCGCACTGAGAGCCGGCACAGAGCAGCTTAGCTCGGCCTGTCCTGAGGACCAATCGCAGCTCTTGCCGTCTCCGTAGTCCCTTGACGGAGTGACGGACACTTAAAAAATATTCCGTGCACCCGGAGACGACGCAGAGGCTCTTCGACAGGTTCTGCGTCGACGCAGAGTCTCTACGTAGCCTACGCAGAGCACTTTACGCAGGAGTATAAATTGGGCTTCAGTGTCTCAGAGCAGCTTAAATGAGCTGTTGTGTGTAACATGGAGGAGGTTTTATTGGCAGAAATCGACGACACGACCCATATGTGTGTTTGTGTCAGGGTATGATCGCTTTGAAACAAAGAGCATCTGGATCGTGTCGCTTTAGATGACACCTTTTATGTGTGCGGTAGGCAAGGACCGCCATTTTGAGTGTTACTTAGGAATGTTACCATCTGCAGTCTCACCATTAAAGGTGCATTATGTAATAAATCTAAAGCAACTGGCCATAAAATCCACCTAATATGTCACAGAGATATTGAAAATATAGATATAGAAATATTTTGCAGACTGCAAATCATGTTTATGTTTTGAAATCATGTTTTGGCACGTGGCGCCACCTACCGCCGTCTACAAATCATTGCAGTCAGTAGAGTCTCAGCTGCCGAGCAACCACGGGTTGCCAGTTCAGACCTTGGTATTTGAATTTGAATGTAGTAACCGTTTTTGGCCGCATTCTTACATATGGCACCTTTAAATGTCACTAATTCTTACACGGGAGCTGACTACATTAACTATTAATAAATTATTATTATTTTATGAATAACTTAACAGGTTTAATTATAGATCTTACAGTTCAACATCTCATGGAAAACTAGTGATCCTCCATGTTGTTGCTATTCTTGTGGAAACACAGATTACAGCTCTCTCCTGAAGGCCTTACAAACACAATGAATGCATTTACTCAATCATAAAAAAAACAAAAAAAAACACTGAAGCCAACCTTTTAAACATTGTTTACATTTACGTTTGCGAGAGGTAGAAGTTATTTGGTGCACATTTGCATGAGATTCCACTAAAAACACAGAAAACAAATATGTGCATTATATAAAATGTCTGATAATATTATTTTTGAAAAAATACAGATATTTGTTTGATAATGAATCACAACATTTTTTATTTAAATCATGTTATTTAAAACAAAACTTTGGTAACACTTCAGATTAGGGATTACATATTCACCATTAACTAGGTGCTTACTTACATGCATATAAGTCGCATACTAGTCCTTTATTAGTAAATATTATTAACACCTTATGTAGGAAAACTCTTAATTCATGTTGAGGTAGAATAAGGTTATGTAGAATACGTGCTTAATGATTACTAATAAAGGGCTAGTATGCGACTTATTTATGCACCTAGTTAATGGTGAAAATGTTCCCTAACGTGTAACCAAAGCTTTTTTATTAAAAAGGCTGAAAAGAATCGTCCTGACCAAGTCTCTGAGAACAACTGGTCTTAACAGCCAGTAAATCTGTGCACACCGAGTTAATAAAGAGCTGGATGTTTCGGTAATCTCGTTAAACAGCCTTCTGAAATCGTAATTTAATATAAATTCAAAGAGCCTTTGTGTAACTCACCTTTGCTGGGCTGGTTGTCCTGTAGACTGTGGGAGTCCAGAAAAACCCCACTGTCACTTTGAAGCTTCTCTCCCTCCGGAGACGTTCCCAACTCAGCCGCCCGGGCCTTGGACAGAGCCGCCTTCTGTTTACACGACCGCCAGCTGACGTGACCACAGGAAAACAATGTCAGTTAAATTGCACACAGTGAGTTATTTGTCAGTCCTGAGCCATTCTCGCAGTCGTTATTGCGTCCATTTAAGGGCCCGGTCCTCGTGGGGGACTCACCATTTATAAGCCACATAAATAAGCAGACCCAGCACCACGCCGGCCAGAACAGACACGTAAGCCAGAATGTTGTGGCTGCCCCCCTCGTCCTGTGGGGTAAACTTGGGTGTTCCAGGGGAAGGAGTGCCCTCGTCTTCCTCCGTCACCTCGTCCACGCCTGGGAAGCCAGGAGCGGCCCGGGTACCGTCGGCCTCAGCGGGTCGAGACAAAATGTGCAGCTTCTTATCTAGTGAGGTTGCAAAAGAGAGAGACAGACATGTCAGAAACAGGGACATTATTATTACACTACCGTTCAAAAGTTTGTGTTTTCCATTAAAAGTCACACTTTGATTCATCAAAAGAGTTGCAAAATGAATAGACAATATAGTAGTGATACAGTATTATTAATATTCCAAATAATAATTGTCAAAGAACCAGCAAAAGCTGTGCTAACATCATTGCACAAGGGTTTTCAAGGGTTTTCTAATCATCCAATAGCCTTCTAACGCCATTAGCAAACAATGAGACCATTAGAACACTGGAAATGGGCCTCTATACACCTATGTACATATTCCATTAAAAACCAGACGTTTGCAGCTAGATTAGTCATTTACCACATTAACAATGTATAGAGTGTATTTATGATTCATTTATTGTTATATTCATTGGAAAAAAGTGATTTTCCTTCAAAAATAAGGACATTTCGAAGTGACCCCAAACTTTTGAACGGCAGTTTATGTCCACATCCCAAACACACTTAGGCTGCATGAATGAGAACCAGGAATAATTTGATGGAAGCCTTGTTGGGCCCGGTGTAATGAGAGCCTCGGTCGTCACCATGCTCCCATGGGGTTTTGGAAACCTTTCATTGCCCTGGCTGTTTCCAGCCTCATCTTCCCTCCTGCGGTCGGACTATTTAGGGATCAAACGCCACAAGGTACAGTTTTGCTCCCTCGGGGGGGGTTCAAAGGGTCATGACTTATGCACCCAGACTGTGTAAAGACGACCTAACTCCTGCAGAGTGAATGTAGCCTTTTCGGGGGGGGCAATCGGAGCAGTCGTCCGGGTCGGCGGCCTCCCTCGGCTCTCAGGTCCTTGGGGTCAGTAAATCTAAAGACCGTTCTACCTCGTACCAATTGGGACTGCAGTGTTTAAGTGAGCACTTTAGTTTAGGACTCATGTTTCCAGGCTCAGAGTGTTCAGATGTGGAGGTGTGGACGCAGGTGTTGACCACATGTCCTTGTCGGCTCACTCCCACTCCCACTTCCCAGGCCCCTCCCTTCCCCTTGAACTCATTCTTTTATCTTTTTTATCTTTCACTTTTACTGCCTTGCACTGTGTTAGATCTTTACAGACGGGTTTCTTTGTTGTTGTTGTTATCGTTGTGGTTGTTGTCAGCAAATCCCATATCAAGATCACTGTCAATACTTTTGAAACCGATTTAATCACCCAATTTGTAGCACTCGAGTCTAAATCATTAAACACACGCCACAGATTATGCCTTCATTATTCATTTCCCTAATCTGCTTTTTTTTTTAGTTTAATAGCATATTTGTTGGTGGCTATTGTCAGTTAAATGTTTACAGGAACTGGATAACGGATGTTGAAGTGTTGTGGAGCCCAGATGCATCACAAGTTTTGGCCATAAGGGTATACTTGTTAGTAGTGTAGTCAATTTAATTTTGATATTTGTTGACAATAAGACACATTTAAGAGAAAAAACGTGTGACTTAATGCATATTTGATATGATCAGTTCAGTCTCTCTGCATCTCCTCTGCATACAGAGTTTGTGAGGACAACAGAATTCCTTTTTTGATTATTTGCCATCCCACATCTATGCAGAAGAAGTCTTTCTTCGTCAATAAATAAATAAACACTAATCACTGATTCTCCCTCACAACTCACCCATGCAGAGCGTGTCAGAGTTGGGCATACAGGGCCGGATCTCCACCTCGATGTCCGAGCACAGCGTGCAGCTCAGGCAGGGCTTGGTGCCGATTCGCTCCTCGGAAAACGACCCCGGGCCACAGACCTGGCACTGGGTGTCTCCGTGAAGGCCGCACTCTCGGACGACGCCCTCGCCGCGGGTGCATTTGGAGCACGGTGCGCACAGGGCATGGCTTCTCAGAAAGAAGAAGCCGCTGTCGCATTCACACAGCGTGTCCTGTTTAGCAGAGCAAGAGGCAACCGCGGGGACACTCGGAGGGCACTTGGCACATGGAAGGCACGGGCCCAGACCCTCGGATGAAGAGAAAGTTCCTGGGAAACAAAAAAAACGGTGTTAAATCAGTGTCCGGCTATGAGGAGATTTCACTTCTTTTAGTGCAGGGTTTCTCACTCCTGGTCCTGGGGAGCCACTGTCCTGCACACCTGATTCAAATGAATGGCTCTTTATCAGGCTTCAGCAGAGCTTACTCACGAGCCGACCATTTGAATCAGGTGTGTTTGAGCAGGGAAACGTCTGAGTGAGTGAGAAAGCCCTGTTTTAGCCTTTCAGGACGGATGACAGAGATAACGACACGACACAGGTGAAACACATTATTCATTGGCGCAGTAACTTTAGATTATAATTGCCTCACCTGCTGGGCATGGCTCGCACTTGGTATCCTCTTTCCCACATTGTGCCTTTACCCCAAAGCCAGAAGGACACAGACTGCAGCACTGCCCTGATTCAGTAAACCTGTTACTGGCACAGGCGTCGCCGAGAGCAACCTGCAGTCAAACAATTACAACACGGTAAGAAAAATGAATTCTACTTCAGTGTTTTTTTTTGTTTAAATTAAAAGTAAAAGAAGGAAATGAAATCCCATCTTTTTTGTGGACATGATTGATTGAACCTTTCAGGCCAAATCTACCAACAGACACAATGAGAGAGGATGTTTCTCTTTGTCTCAAGAGTTTTCTGGAAGGAAATCGCTGACATCACACTCCTGTGCAATTAAAAAAAACAGAGAACTGAAAATGGCCTTTTTTGTTTGTTTTATCTTTGTATCTGCCTCAGTTTTCACCCCTACAGTGCTCTAAGTCCTTATCTGCAAGTGGGTAATGGAGAGCCCTGCTTGAGTTGTGACATGAGGGATAGATCAGACATTCCTAACGGCTTGTGCAGCAGAGTTGGTGCCTGACAGGAGTGGCTGGCTTTAATCATTTCGCTTCAGACCAGTGGAAAGACAAAGACAAAACGGGGTGAAGGAAAACACTGAGAAAAGGAGGAAGGAAGAAGTAAAAAATCGCTTCCGCCCTCCAACTCATTCCAAATCAGTGTGAACGACAATGTGTGTGTGTGTGTGTGTGTGTGTGTGTGTATGTGTGTGAATACAGTATGCGTGTTTATTTCTTGACAGAAGGGGGTTGTTATTTAAAGGAGACAGTTCCAGCCCCAGGCTAGGGTGTCAATTAACCAAGGCTGCCCAGCATGTGAGTGTCTGTATGGATGAGGGGGGGTGAGGGGGGGGGGGGGTGAGGGGGGGGGGGGCCTTTGAAGTCTTCAAGCCCTGCAGGTGTGTCTATGAAGGTCAGAATTTCACTGACTCCACCCCCCACCCCCTCTTCTGCCGGCTCGTAACAGTGGGGCATCTTGAACATGTACACTTTTTAAGGAGATTGGCCCTTTTTCTGCCTGCAGGCTGACAAGAGCAAACAGATGTCTGAACAACTAACCTCCTGCAAAGTGGAAAAGTAACAATTAAGCAACCCTACTGAAGTCTGAAGTCTGCCAAGACGCATGGGCAACATGCAGGAACCTGCAGAGCCTTCGAAGGAAAGCCCCCCAGAAACACACACACACACACACACACACACAGACAAAGTGCCATGGCCCCAGTCGTGAACGTTCCATGCTGATACTACGGGAGAAACGGCTTTGAAAGCGGGATCTCGTCTCCTTCCTAAAACAACACCCAGTTGTACTGTGACGCCTACAGTGGAGCCCGATGATATCTGAACACCGGCCACAGAACCCAGATCAGTGGTATTAGTGTGTCAGGGTGGTGGGATCCAGCAGGCAGGAAGCAGCAGGATGTTTGGCAGTTGGCAGACGGCGATCAGCTCAGGCCTGGACCATGAAGAAGTGAGCGTAACTCTGCTGCTAACTGTGATTTAGTCCTCTCTGTGTGGCAGAGGGAGCCCCTCTGCTAACACCAGCCCACTCTCTAGCCCTCAATCTGCTTTTTTGATAAATATTTGGTTTCAGTGGCTCTGCTTTACTTTCACCTCCAGCTCGAGTTTCTGTCATTTACAGTGCCTGCTCTGAGAGTTGGTGTAGCTGGTGTCGCTGTGCCTGGAGGCCCAGCTCAGCTCAGCTCAGCTCAGCTATGAACAGGAACTGCCATAGGTTTGGCACTCTACCCACTGACCAGTGCACCAGAGAAATATTTAGTCCATGCTCCAATGGAAATGAGAGGGAACAGTGATCTACTCTGTGGAGGAATGAACAAGTCAGTATCTAGTGTATGCACTATATATGACTGCAGCTTAATGTGTGTTAGTATCACTGTAAATGAAAATATAGTGGAATTGCAAGGCAGGCAATAAATGGATTTAAGTGTTTTAAGTTTTAAAGGTGCCATATGTAAGAATGTGGCCAAAAACAGTTACTAATACCGAGGTCTTTTAGGTTTAGTTTTTTGACGTAACTGGCAACCCGTGGTTGCTCGGCAGCTGAGACTCTACTTACTGCAATGATTGGTAGATGGCGGTAGGTGGCGCCACATGCCAAAACATGATTTGCAGTCTGCAAAATATTATTTTTAATGCAAACATTGTGGCTGTGCTGTTGTTGTTGTTGGTGAGTTCAGTTTGTTATATGAACATTATTCCTGAGTCTCTGTGACATATTAGGAGGAGTTTATGGCCAGTTGCTTTAGATTTATTACATAATGCACCTTTAAGCGAATACAAATTTGCTTTTCCTACTCAAAATAGCATCCAGTTGTTGTGTGTGTGTGTGTGTGTCACCTCGGAGGCATATAATCTGAAAGGCGGGGGGGGGGGCTGCAGTTGCTTTTTCCATTTAGGTAAAGAAGCAGCAATCTGAGGAGATTCCCCAGTGAGAACAGACAGACCACCGAGGAGCGTTGCTTTCAATGGGGCTCTCAGCTCCACGGCTGCCAGAGTCAGTCAGTCAACACAGATCACACAACGCTCCCACACACACACACACACACACACACACACACACTCAAATTCGGCCTTCTCTGTGCCTGAAACATCTCTGAAGTGAGACCACATTTGAAGCGACTAAGCTGGAGTTTCCACGGTTTATCAAATCTGTGTGAAAATAGAGGCACAAAAGGAAGCTCTCTGTTTCTCTCACTGTGAAGACACTGACATGTTCTGACAGCAACAGACATTCAGCTAATTGCCGACCCCATTCGCACCGATCACTCGTTAATAAACATATGCAAAGACCTCTTTGTCCTGTTTTAGTAAAACTTGAGCGACGCCGTCATCAAAAATCAGCGCCAAGTGACTTTCATTAACTAACTATTTGCACTGATTTCCAACTTGTGGAGTGCAGGAGTGGTTTCACATTTCAGAGAGTGACCCTAAAATCTGCCCCCTTTAAGAAAACTGCTTTAACTGCTCTATGGAAATGAAAATGACTGTGGTAACATACTAAACCACCCCCTCACCCCTACCTCACACACACACACACACACACACACATATATAGGCCACAAACTGGGAGAAAATGATGATAATTGCTTTGCTCCGGAAATTCAGACCTCAGCAACACTCAGGACACTTTTTTCGCCAGGAACTGCCTTAAGCAACAAACGTGGGAACGTGTACAGTAAACTACAGACTATTTCTAAGAACATAGATAAAAAAAGGAGACCACTCAACCACTGCATTTAACTACCCAGTGAGTAATGAGAGAACTATCTGACGGCACAAATGATACGCTTTCACAGGGTGAGCTCTGTTTGCAAGTCAGAAGGAAATAATATCCCAAAGGTCTCCCAAAGAAAACGCTCCTGATATACTGTAAAAGTTCCTCTTGTGGCAGAAAGGAGATCTGTATCACGCTTTAAGAGCTGAGGCCTTATCTAAACAGACCTCTTTCATCTAACAAAAGTGCTTGGGCTGTGATGAACGAGTCCAGACAGGACTACAAGCCCAATGGGATTTTTGAGGTGGATGAGTGGCAAATTATCTGCAACTGTGAAAAGCGGGGCGGGCGGGTGGGTTGGTGGTGGTGGTGGTGGGGGTTGTAACTTCATTTCTACTGATCCTGACTTAATAATAAGCTGCAAAACGACCACTCATGTATCATTTATACATTTATACAGCATTTATATCCGAGTTGGTAGAACATACGTCTCCTGTGTTTCCTTTAATCTGAAGTTGTTTGGATGATTCTGGCTGATGCTGCTGCTGCAGATGGTGAAGGATTGAAACTAAGTCATGTGAGTGGAAAAATGAACAGAGCTGTGTACACAAAACTACATCCCCCCTCATTTACAGGATGTTTTAATGAAGACTGACAACAACAACAGCCTGAATGGACGTCCAGGAGAAAATCAGTTCACTCTTTCATCAGAGATTATACATGAGATTAGGATTCTCACCCCCCAAAAAAATGAATGAAATGCAGTTTGTGTGATGTTAAAAATACTTTCACTCCAATTAAACTCAACTGAAGTTGACTGCGGCTGAGACTTAATGGCGTGGCATTAAGTAAAGCAGTAATTATCTGTTTACTTACTTGGAGCAGCAGCAGCAGCAGCAGCGCGCACACAGCGGACACTCTCATGTCTCCACACTGCGGTGAAATCCTCGTTGACTCTGCGTGTTGTCTCTCAGTCTGCACTCCTCAGGAACAACAAAACAGTTGCACCGAAAGTGTCATCCAAATATTTCAGAGTCGACCGCAGCGCAGGAAAGAAAAAAAAATCCCCAACTTCTTCTCTGACGAGTTGCGCGCACGGGCGAGTTGCTTCGCTTTTACGCACGGGAAGTTTTACGCAGGCGTGTGTGTGTAATCCGTGGATTCCTCAAAATGCCTCTTTCGCCGTATTCCCCCGTTGATAAGACAAATGTTACGACGAGGTTTCTTGTGTTTGTTTGTGTTTTTTTTAGCTCGCGGGATGCACGCGCAGCCCGCTTGCCTCCTCTCTCTCCTGCAAGCAGCTTCGCCACGGATGAGACCGGAAAAACTTCTACAGCCTCTCCTGGAGATTTTTTTCTCCTCCTCCTCCTCCTCCTCCTCCTCCCAGCTTCTCAGCTTTCAAAAGAGCCTCGTGATTGGCTGCATCCATACGACGTAGAGTCGGAAACAACAATGTAATGGAAGGCAGATTAACTGTAATCTAGTGTGTGTGTGTGTGTGTGTGTGTGGTTTGCAGTCGGTTGAGTGGTAATTCTGCACATGTGTGATGGGAACTAATTGACTGCATACATTAAACATGTTCAGGAGACTCAACATCAGCAAATAAATATAAGGATATGCAACCATTCAGCAGATAATCTCTACCTGGTGATAAATCACAATCAGGGCCTACTTTTCATATCCTCTTGATAGAAATAATGAAATTATATATTATAAGGCAAAAATGTAATAATAATAATGTAAATATTGAATAGTAACATAATCCGACCATACATTACATCATGGTTCCCGACAGTAATGTAGAATATTTTGCTTGTACTTTTATTCAGCAGATAATCTCTACCTTGAGCATGTTTTGTGCTTGGAAAAAACTGAGATTAAATATCACGTGACGCTGCTGAATGCTGCAAGTTAATCATCTATAATGAGAAAGTGACTAAATCCAAATATGGACATATCAAAATTGAAATGTTTGCATATTCCCTGAACATTTAAAATGATAAATCACATCAAAATTGATGTAATAATCACAATCAGGGCCTACTTTTCATATCCTCTTGATAGAAATAATAAAATTATAAGGCACACAAAAAAAACCCACCAACAATACAAACAAAATAGTTATTCTTTAATTTATAAATTCCATATATGCCACAGCAAATGCAGCAATAATGTAAATATTAAATAGTAATAATAATGGTTCCTGACAGTAATGTAGAATATGTTGCTTGTACTTTTATTGCACTCTATTTTAGAAGCACAGAAATGATAGATTACGCAGATTAAACCATTAAGCCACACAGCAGTGTACCAGAAACTGATCATTAGCCTCAGCCTTTACCCACATTGCAAAAGGTGAAGACAAACGCACCAACAAAGCCGTGTGGTTTATTCTAAAACAAGCTTTTTTGCTGTTGATATATTATATATTGTGGGATTGCTTCATTTAGTTTCTTTCCTGTCACTTAATCCTTCAAGTTTATACAGGAAATTATATATTACTAACAAATATTTGTGTCTAATTCTCTTCACTTAACACAGTTTTCAGGGTCTCATCTCACTGTTTTCCCAAAAGCAGTCGTAGCAATTTGTTGAAATGAATGAAAAACAAGCTCACTGGGATTGAACCGTATTAAATGGAGCTCTGTAACGTGACACCGTTTTACGACCCTAATCCATAGAGCTGTGATCAGTTGTTATCAGAAACAAAAGAAGAGCATGTGATTCAAACAAGATCCACTTCACAAGAAACATGTTTGATCTCAGCAACTCAAAAGATTAGAAAACCAACGCAGGCTAAATGACACACCTTGTAAATTCTAGTGAATGCGTCGCAGGGGGGTCTGCAGACTTCAGAGGAAAACAAATGGAAAGATCTTTCAGACACAATGAAACTTTACACTTCAAAGCTGGCCGAGGAGCGAGAGGAGGCTGAAAGTTAGAATTCTGCTCTGATAAAACTTCAAGGTAGGTTTTATGCACACACACACACACACACACACACACACACACACACACACACACACACACACACACACACACACACACACACACACACACACACACACACACACACACACACACACGCACACACACATGCAGTTTCCATTTTTATTACGTCTCAGCAACATTTTCTCACTGTAGACTGATTTATCCTCCACATGAGGGTCACGGGATCTCAGCAACTTAATAAAAGTCATTAAATGTTGTTAATTATTTAGTCCGTTAAAACGTTTAGATGGGTGGTTGTTTTTTGTTGTTGTTGTTTTTTTAAATACCAGATACTAGATTTAAAAAATATATAATTTCTTAAAAGCTTCACCATTTTTTTTTTAAATTTCACACCAATTACTTTTTGATTGAATCTTACAATGTTTTTATTATTATTATTATTATTTTTATTAATAATAATAATAATAATAATAATAATAATAATAATAATAATAATAATAAATCTTCTTTGACACAAGACAAGTCTTATTCTGACACAACTCAATTCTTAAAGACAGTTGTTGGTTGTTTGTTTGTTTGTTTACAATAACTGAGAAAATATAGTTTTAACTCACATGTTTTGACTGCAAGGTATTTTTTTCAAATCACATGTTGTGTACATATCTATATATATTTTTATTAATTGCACTGCAAAAATCAAACTTGATCTTTTTTGACAACACACACACCCATTTGACACCCAGTGTGAACTAAAACTTTAAATTTGTCTTTGATATTCACACAATTGATTTTATTAAACACAAGCGTGTCAGATTTCTTTTTCTCTCCTTCACTTGATGTAGTTATTATTAGTTATTTAGTTCTACGATTATTTGCATTTCATTTCATTCTCATTTTACCAATAACTTCTTGTTTTTGCTGGATCTTGAAAAAAAAAAAAAACTCCTTTAGGGTCAAGAGGTCATTATTTGTGTCCTAATTTTCAAATTTGTCACGCTGTGATATTCGCGGCTGACGTCTTGTCTACGTCGCGTTGTTGTTGGAGTCTCTCTGTGGTCCTACATGGGTGATAAAGACGTTGAGAAAAAAAGGAAATCTTCTTGTCCAGAGGCTGAAGAGAGGAGGAGGAGGGAGAGGAGGACATGGTGGTGGTGGTGGTGGTGGGCTGAGGTTGTTGACTGACGCTTGTTTGAGAGGGTTGTCGCCCGTTCTTGGCAGGAACGACTTCAACAACACTAAAGTAGAAAAAAAAGTGCAGCCTTTCACGACATCCATCCCCTCAGCCTGCCCTCAGGTCTGCAGAGGTCAGGGAGGGAGAGATCCTGCCAATAACCAAGAGTGAGGTGTCAAACCCTCCCACCATTGTCAGCGGGACCACATCAGAGCGACTGCGTCCCTCCTCACCCTCCTACTCCACTTCCCTTATTCACTCTTCTGAGGTTTCTATTTGACTGGGGGTCTACAGGTCGGTTTTATCACCCGCTTCACCGCCCCCCCCTCCCTCCCTCCCCACCCCTCTGAATTGTCCCCCTGGAGGTGTTTATGGGCAGGCCGACAGGATGTTCGGCCCACCAGGAGATCAAAGTGTCTTCAAGTAAATGTGCCATTGCTCGCTGTGACCTTTTCAACTGTAGCACAGCTAACATCACAGGCGCATGCGAGGCTGGGATTACATTAGTGGATGGAGCTGGATGAGCTGCGTCGTGGCGGCAGATCGGTTTCCTTCCTGCTGCAGTTCACGCACGCAAGATTTAACGCTCGTTTTCTCAATAAGAGGGGATCATCTCATCGTGAGCAGAAAAGAGCAGTCAAAGAATTCATAATTGTGCACCCTCCCTCCGAAAAAATGCATTATTATTTCTACATGAAACCACAAAGTTGTGTGCGCTTTTGATTTTGTTGAGTTAGTTTGTGTTTGTCTGCATATGGAATCTCAAGATTTATGTTTATTTAGCTCTATAGTAATTGAGCTTGTCTGTTTCTGTTTTAGTCAGCAAATGTGTGTTGTATTTTTGGTTTTAATTAGACGTTACAAGAACAAAACCCAGCACATATAAATAGACAGTCAGATAGTCACGACTCCAAATTAAGACAATGCTAATTGATTTTTTTTTTTTTTTTTTTAAATGGAAGGTGTATTTTCAAATTATTTCAAGGACAACACAAACGCCAAATCATAGTGGATAAAGAGAAGTGGGTCAAATCCAGGGCAGCTCTGACCTTCTCTTCAGGGCTTTACACGGGATCACACTTGAACACTGAGTAATAACAAAATACCTCATCACAAAAAAAAGGCAGGATTTAAGTAGATTTCTTTCCATAGAAGACTGTGACTGTAAATCACCGAAAATTAAATAAAAGACACATGTGAGTTACTGCATAGTTAAGGGAAATATTACATTCATAACATTTAAAGCAAAAAAAATAAAAATAAAGAGTGCAGTGTTATAGAATTATTATCAGTATACACAATACAAAAATGGATTACATTAAATGTGTAATTGAACAGCCATATATGCAAACCCTCTGACCATTGCACTCTGATTAGACTATGATTTTGAACTGTTTGTTGTCAAGACAGCATTTGATTTATAGGTAAACAACATTTCAAAAATAGTTTCTTTCCTTTCTTGATTACACACAAGGTTATTCCGAGTATCACTTACAAAAAAAACAAAAAAAAGACTTATTTGCGTGTGTGTGTGTGTGTGCACCATGTTATGGTATCGCGTTCTCTCCGATAGTTTCCTTTTGTCTCGCTCCTGTCATGACACTGCATAACAACTGCTTTGTTCCGACCGCAGTAAAAAAAAAAAAAAAGAAGCAGGCAGGAAGTGAATTCCTCTGAAGCTCCCTCACAGGCTCTCACGTGTTGTGCAGTCATCGTGTCTTCAGACGTTTGCGGCGCCTCCCCGACACAAACAAGCATGTGTGTCCAAACCAGCAGTTTCTCGAGTTCATTAACATCTCATCCACATCTGGGTCACAGTAGAGCAGGGCCGGTGTGTTTAAATCAGAACAACAACAAAAAAAACAATCTTGACGATCTATATGATAAAGATTGTTGGAGATCAGTGTTTGCACATAGTTCTAAAAAGGCACTTTCAGATCAAACGAAAAGAATTCACAGACCTTCACTCTGCCGTGTGACAGGCAGCAGAACACGTTTCATTGCTTTCTCTTATGAAAGAAACATATTTCACATACTTGACGATTAAAGCACTTATTGCTTTAATTGTAACAGTTGTTAGGAGCCAAGGGAATGCAGAATTGCACACCGTGCATCTGTGGCGCACTTCTGGTGTAAAAGGCTTTGACGTCAACCGCCGAATATGACAACACAACACATCGGTGCACCAGTGATCAGTGTGTGCCCTCCCCCCCCCCACCCATACCCCCCCTACAGCAATCCCTCTTGTGGGATACACTAGTACTGCGATGTGTGTGGAACACGCAGTAGGCTTTTCAAGTTTCGAGTTGAAGAAGGTGCTCTTGCCAAACAATGGATTTGGGACATTCAGCAGCACAGAGATCACAGCTGTTTTCTCTGACAGTAAATGAGCGAAGAACATGGAGCCAGAGGAGTTCACAGCATTGCTTTTTTCCCGAAACGTGGATCAGAGTGAGTCATTTGCGTGACTCAGCGTATATAGTCTGACAACTGTTCGCAACCACAAACTCAAGAGAGCCTGTGTGCCGTCCATAAAACAAGGCCTCTATTTGGAATGACGCTGATTAAAAACAGTAAACTGTAAAAAGAAAAAAAAAAAAAAAGCAATAAAATATCAAATCCTTTTTTTTTTTAAAAGTGCTCAGTGTATAAGTTGCTCTCTCAGAGAGATCAGTGGCTGGAGTTTCTCAACTCGTAAAGGACGCGTGGCCTCGTTGAGTGCGGCGAGCATCTCAGCTGCGTGGCTATCAGCAGCCTCCACATCCGTCAGAGTCTCAATTCCCAGAATAGTCAGTGGGGATGTACTCGGTTTCACCTGACGACACCTGAGAGATGCGGCGAGTGGAGCCCCACAGGCGACGGGAGAATTGTCCTGAGCGAACCTGAGACGAGCGGGGAGGAGGCATGTTAATCTTCACTTCAGGGCCAAAAACAGAGAGGTTACACCAAAGACGCTCGATTATCATCTGAAAAAAAGCTGCTTTTCAACTCGTGCTTAGCATATGATTAGCTCCCCTTCTCACACACACACACACACACACACACACACACACACACACACACACACACACACACACACACACACACACACAAAGTCCTGGGTTTTCTCACCTCCTCTGGCTTCCCTGCCCCCACCACAATCAGCTTCCCATCCTCAAGACCCACGAGGATGTGGCTGCACTCTTTGGTCACAGACACACTCCGCACAGGAATCTTCAATGCCAGAGGTGAGACCGGAGCATTGAGACTGTCAAACAAAGCAGAGGAAGAGTTGAAGGAGACATATTATACCCTATTTCTACAAGTTAAACAAGTTCCCTGGTGTCTTAATGAACATGTCTGCGACATGCTTTGGTCAAAATAAGCACCACAGCAGTTCAATCACTCTGCCAAAACAGCCCTGTTCAGAACGCTCGGTTTTGAGTGCCTGTCTCTTTAAATGCAAAGGAGACACAGGAAACTACAGCGTCACTGAGGCTCCGGCAGCTAACAGCAGTTAGCATTTGGAAAAGCCAGCATTTGCAGTCATATATAAGATATTTCCACTGGACACGTAAACCCTCTGAGGCTGGAAGTTTGTGTAGAACTCTGTGCTGCACTGTGCAGCCAAGAATAGAACACTTTGCAGACTTCCGTTCCTCTGGATACTGTTGCCCTCGCCTGCACTCTCACGGTTTTTTTGGGACAAAGCGGAGCTCCACGAGACAACAATTCCAGGAATGTCTCATTGTGTCGTAGCAATGAGTGCGGAAGTCAACAGCGCGTGTTTTATCTCCTGCACTTAGACTGAGGAGGACCACAAAAACATGGTGTGAGTCATTTTCATCACACTTTGCATACTCAAAGGGCCTCCAGAGTCCCAAATATAAGGATTTAAATGATTAAAAAGTTGATTTTCCTTTAAACTTTGATACATTTCAGACTTTTCAGATTGTCATCGCTGTAACTTCCTGCCTTTCCTCACCTGTACAAATCCAGTATGTGGAGGCTGCCCTGCATGGTGCCCAGGATGACGTATTCATTCACCAGGTGGAGAGCAGTCACCTGCTCCCCTGTGGTGAAGGACGACAGAAGACATCCATTCACAGTGTAAACATGAACGGAGTACTGGCCCTGCAGGAATGAGGAGAATTAAGATACAAGCGTGTGCAGGGCAGGCTGAGCATGCGTGTGTGTTTTGTATGTACAGTGGTTTTCATTCACCTTTCTGTTACAGCGCTCCTCCAGCGAGGTCTGAACCACAATGTGACCTTCCATGCCGACCTGGAGCGCAGAGATCTCAGCAGGGACGCAGCTATTAACGGGAGGTCGCAGCGTTCGCAGGAACTGGCCTTGCCTGACTGAGTGCACTATTACAGTACCGTCCTGACGCACAGAGAACAGAGAGAGTGAGAGTCGGGTTTAAGATCCAAGCCAAGACGACAAAACTGTTGAAACAGGGTTTGGTTTTTATTGTTTTTGCTTTCCACTTAAATCGAAGCCACATGAAAGCGTCAGATTGCATGTTATCTGGATCTTCCATCTGAGAGTCAACCAGAACTGTGGTTTTAGCCTTTGCATCATGCTTTCCAGGTACAAACGACTGCAGTAGAGGGCAGAGGTTTAGTCTCGGCAAAGGCAGATAAACAGATTATATTTATACAGTATCGGTTCTATTTTTTTCTTTTGAGCCCAACAGAGCAAAATACATTTAAAGTGAAATTACAACTGTGCCTATTTCCAATACATAATGACACTGTGGTTATCATGGGATCCGTGGTGTAAGTGTATTATGTACCGTACTGTATATTGCACATTGTTAGACTACTGTCCGAAAAACTCATTCTACTCTCTTCACAGTGTGTTTTCAGTAGTTTAAACAGAATATATGTAAAATGTATACAACAGTGACCTTTATCGTTTAAAATGGCCACTGCAGTCCGATGATAGAAAACGTCGTAGAGCGGAGTTGTCAAAGTTTCTGGAACACGGAAACATGGAGCGTCACTTATTACTCCATGTTCCTCCACATACTACATAACTGTCGTATTTTTACAAATACTGGACATTATTTTATGAATGTTTCATGTGTCACAAACAGACAGAGATCAAAAGTGTGCCAATATTAATTACATATACATTAATTCAATATCCACTGACAAACTGTAAGGGAGAGAAGGAGCTACCCCTTGATTCAAGCCTTCCCTTTTGCTTCCCTGTCCGGGAAAAAACGATCCACACCACTTCCTGTCCGCTTTCATGTGCTCTGTAGATATATTTTCTCCTCTAGTCCAGACATTTTTCAGAGGGGTAGTGACGGTTTTTGGGTTTGGTCATGTTTATCATTTCGGACCCATATCAGTAGCAGGGATCATGTGTGTTGAAGGGCTACACTCTTAGATATAAAAGTTATAAGTACAACCATATAAGGTTCTTCAACTCATAGGAGAACCCTTGTTGGTTCCAGGTAGAACCAACCCTTAGTGTTACCAAGAACCCTTTTAAAACCCTTTATTCCAGAAAAAGGGGTTTTAAAGGGTTCTCTGGATCAAAATGGTTCTTAGTGAAACCATTATTGTCACCAAGAACCCTTGGAAAACCCTTTCTTCGTGAGGTAACCCTGTGATTCCCACTGAGATACAGATTAGACCTGTATTCACTCCAGAGATTAAAAAAAGGATGAAAAAAAAAAGACTGACCTTTGACCCTGAGACAGCCATGTCCAGTTCAGTGCTGATGGCCACACAGGTGACCTCCTGGTCATGTCCACAGAGAACCTGCACCGGCCGAGGAGACAGGCCACTGGAGAAGCCACCCTGCAGCACATATAAGGAGACTTTATGATTTATCGTGCACATGGGTAACAAGCGAGTGAGCGACAGGTAAACATGAAGACGTTCACCTGCTGTAGGACCTGCCACACGATACAGGATGTGTCTCTTGAGCCAGAGATGAGGTAGATGCCGCAGAGATCCAGAGCCAAGCAAGTGATGACATCTTTGCGGAGCACACCGAAATACAAATGAATCAATTCGACGTGATAACTTGAACATGCACGAGTCGAACGTACGAAAAACGAGCACTAACCAATGTGCCGGCAGATCCTGCCCACCAACTTGCCCTTGGCCAGTTGAGTGACACGTAGACTGCTGTCCCAGTGTCCTCCACTAAACAGCAGACGTCCGTCATTAGACACCACCAGCACCTGAGCGCTGATCTCCACGCCGGAAGAGAAAGGTCCGGTCAAGAAACGCTGCGTTCTGCGCCAAACAAAGCAAAGTTAGAGGTTGACACTGTGCTGCTGTGGCCTAAATGTGGAGATTTATACTCCTTTCTTAAAACTTTCCTGAAAAGCCCAACGTTCACATGCTTCGTACCCTGGTTTTATTATCTGTTTATGTGACTCGGTATAACATAAGAGCCATTAAGGCAGATTTCAATGAGTGAAACAGGCTTTGAAGCCTCAGAGACAAGAGAGGATGTTATGCTTCAAATCAACTGTCAGGAAAATTTCATGCATGCTTTGAAAATGCTGAAAAACATAATGGGTGGATTTTTAAATGTCATAAATAAACAGAAATAGGTCCTGTCTAAGTCATGACATTTACTTTAGAGATATTTTAATGAAGAAATAACAGATTCTCTGAGGACACTGACTTGGGATTCGTCATGGTGGGATCCTTAGTGAAGGTGAAATAGTTGGCGATGTTCTTGTCGTATGGCAACCAGCTGTGTGTCCCTATCATCCCGTTTGAACTCACAGTCACCTGGAGAGAAATAATGACATGATATGAAATTTAAATGTCTCCTGTCCGTGATAATAAACATGTTTACTTTTTTTTAAATTTGCTCCATCTGAAAGTGTTCATACCAGTATGTCTGAGCCCTGGATGATGAAGGAGCGATTCTGGTTCTTTGGCACCACTGCCTGCACCAGGGGAAGCCCGTCGCTAACCACCTGAGGCACACACAAACACAAAAGCACACGTTAAACAACGCAACATGAGGAATCCATTCAGAAAAACAACGAGATACAAGAGGCTTATTGTCTTATGTACGGCAGATAAACGCAGCAGTGTAGACCATGCAATGAAATGATTGCTTTTGCCAATCTACACAAAATAAATGCTGCTATTTAGATAAAAATAAAGTAGATCTATTATACCCTATTTCTACAACTTAACCTAGTTCCCTGGTGTCCTAATGAACATGTCTGTGACATGCTTTGGTCAAAATACCATAAGGATGAAGCACCACAGCAGTTCAATCACCCTGCCAAAACAGCCCTGTTCAGAACGCTCTGTTTTGAGTGCCTGTCTCTTTAAATGCAAATGAGACACAGGATTTGCATTTAAAGAGACAGGCACTACAGCGTCACTGAGGCTGCGGCAGCTAACAGCAGTTAGCATTTGGAAAAGCCATAATTTGCCATCATATATAACATGTATCCACTAGACACGTAAATCCTCTGAGGCTTGAAGTTTGTGTAGAACTCTGTGCTGCCCTGTGGAGCCAAGAATAGAACACTTTGCAGACTTCCGTTCCTCCGGATACTGTTGCCCTCGCCTGCACTCTCGCGTTTTTTTCCGGGGCAAAGCGGAGCTCCACGAGACAACAATTCCAGGAATTTAGCGCATTGTGATGTCCCAATGAGTGTGGAAGTCAACATTGCGTGTTTTATCTCCTGTACTTAAGCTGAGGAGGACCACAAAAACATGAGTGAGTCATCTTTTTTCACCCAAATATAAGGATTTGAATGATTAAAAAGTCTCCAAAAGTTTGAAAAGACAAACACAGTTTTAAACCCTGTGAAAAGTAGCTCACTTTTTTTCAGTCTAAAAGCAATTTGCTGCTAAAAGCAAGTTGTGGCTTTACCTCGACAAATGGCCGAAGTTTGTTGATCTCCTCGAAGATGTTTGGTGGCAGAGTGTCCAGACGGACCTGCCGCCTGGCTGCGTTCTCCGCTGACATGCGAGTAGGATGAGGCTCCTATAGGCAGAGAAAGGAACATCATATCAAACCGCTGCAAAAAACAGAGAACCGAACTTGAAAAGTAGTAGAGATTGCTACCTTAAGAAGCTGACACGGAGTCTGTCCAAAGTTGCTGATGATGCCTTCAAGGGCCTTGCGCTCATTCTCATTGGCGATTGCATCCAGATCGACTGCACCTGTACCAGGGACATAAACACAAGTCAGAATGAGTTTCTGTTGGACACAGAAAGAGTGACTAGATGTTATTTTGCTTTACTTACAACAGAAAGATACTCACCCTCGTAAGTGCAGTAGTAGAAGACATTGAGTGCGTTCACTGCCTCTTCGCCTCTCTGCTTGTAACCAAAGATCAAGTCAATCCACTCATGGAGGTGATTTGACACATACTCGCTTTCCTGGAGTCAAACAAACAGGACACTGTCATTTTAAAGAGTTGCACGATAGTCGGTCGGTGTAGGTTTTCAGGCTGTGGCTGTTCGTGCACACTCACCAGGGCTTTTCTGTGTTTCCTGATGAAATCCTCTCTTGACGACGCCCAGCAAGGCAGCAGAACGTCCGCCACCGCGTCCTGCGATATCTGCAAATGTCCCAGGTCGAACCCTACAGGAAACGAGTTTCCTTACGTCAATGCGACACAATAACCGCTATGCATTTGAAGTGTGAACAAATCAAACGGGCGTAGGGCCTCACCGTTCATGTTCTGCAGGAATTCCGGGAAATAGAAGAATTCTGGGATGAGCTCTTTGACGTCAGCAGGGCTCTCCATGCGAGCTTGCCAAGCGGCTGCCACCGAGTGAAACTGCCTGTCTGCGCAGTCGAACCTGAACGACGACAAGATAAACCAGTCTGAGACCAGATATGAGCGGGAAGTGATATGAAGTTATCACACAGCACTCCCAACTACCCACCTGCCACTCTGCAGCTGGATGTGCAGGGTGGTGAACGGCTCCATGCGGATCATGTAGTGCATGACTCCTGCCGCATTTGAGTAGTGTGTGCCATAGTGGAATTTATCAATAGTGCCTGTTGAATCCTCAAAGCTCTCATACCTGGTGAAACACAGAGAGACATTCTGACGTTGTACAGAATAGAAAGTATACACATACACTACCGTTCAAAAGTTTGGGGTCACTTAGAAATGTCTGTATTTTTGAAGGAAAAGCACTTATTTACATTAAATGAATCAGAAATACACTGTATACATTGTTAATGTGGTAAACAACTATTCTATCTGCAAACGTCAGTTTTTTAATGGAATATGTACATAGGTGTATAGAGGCCCATTTCCAGTGTTCTAATGGTACATTGTGTTTGCTAATCGCGTTAGAAGGCTATTGGATGATTAGAAAACCCTTGTGCAATGATGTTAGCACAGCTGAAAACAGTTTTGCTGGTTCTTTGACAAAATTATTATTTTGAATAAAAATCATTATTTCTAATCTTGTCAATGTCTTGACTATATTTTCTATTCATTTTGCAACTCCTTTGTTGATTTAAGTGAGAGTTTTAATGAAAAAAAAAACAAAAAAAATCTATAGGTGACCCCAAACTTGAACGGTAGTGTATATATACATAGTAGTTGTTATAAAAGGGCTTACTTTTCCCTGACATTCTGTGCATGCCGTGAGTTGACCACACCTATGGGTTTGGACAAGTCTCTGAAAACAGACGGGTCGTCCAGGTCCAGAATAGGAGACGTGTAGTCGCACAGAATCCAGGGGAACTGAAGACAAACGACAAAACAACAAGTGAAGTGAAACGTGAGAGGCCTTACTCCTTTACGCTCACAGTGCATCGTATATTTTGCAATAAAGGGATTAAAGATATGAAAAGTGAACTCGGGGGGGTGAGCATTTACCACAGGGTACTGGGACAGGTCGTTGTAGGTGCGTCCAGCGATGGTGTTCAGTTGCATCAGATACTCAAAATTGGAGATTTCTCTGCAAACCCATTTCTGTTCAACACAACAATATATGGGTGATTAAACACAGCCTGTAGATCTAATAACACGTTATTAATGTTTCTTAAAATTATATTTAATGTGATTAAATTAGGGCTGTCGAAAATTAACGCGTTAACGCAGGATGATGATTTTTGTGGAATTAACGCGTTCATTTCTTTCTTTCTCACTTTCATTTACGCTACGGGTAGACGTGCAGTTTATGAACAGGCAATGCGGCGGGCAACTGCATGGGGCCCCGAGCCGATAGGGGGCCTCCCGACACTCGGAGCCTGAATTCATCAGTGAGCAGCCGCATCCCCGTCCCCCTTAAACAACAATGACATCTCAGTCTAAAACCTCCCTAACGGAGCCCCACGTCACCTCACGCTAACATGTGTGAAGTTATCGTTCTGCAAGTTGTAAACGAAGCTGAAGGAAAGAAGAGGAGTTGTCAATCAGGTCGTTAGAAGAGGAAGAAAAACAAAAGAATGAAGAAAAAAGAAAGAAAGACACACAGTTGTAAGTGGCGCTGCTGGCGCAGATAGTGATATAATTATAACATTAACAGTCATTGTCTAACTAACGGGGACACAGACTTGAACAGCTGCTAACATTAGCGTCAGAATGCTAGCTAACGCTAATGCTAACTAGTAGAAGCAGTGCTTCTCCTGCTGTGGGTTAAGTACTCCCAAGAAAACTATTTAACTTATATACTTTATATTTTGTTAATAATGTGAGTTATTTACAGTGCAATGTATAGTTTTTTTTTAAAAGTTATTTAGAGTATTTTATTTTTTCTATTTATTTATATTGTCTTATAATGTGGGTTCTTTACAATGTAATGTTTATTTTTTACTAAGTTATTTACAGTATTTTATTGTTCTTTACATTTATATTTTCACATACTTCTGATCGCTCCGTTACTACAACAATATACAGAGAACATTTTATTTTTTTTGGCATATTTACGAATGGTAATATATCAGATTAATCCACAGCTACCCTCTGATTAATCTGATTAAAATTTTTTTTTCATCTTTTGACAGCCCTAGATTAAATACAACAATCACAATTATCAAGTTGTAATCCATGTTTATGTACTTTTCACTTGTGTGTTTCATCTTTGTCCATTTTTGCGGATGCCCCAGTCTACGCGTGTGTTTCCTGCATTAGTACATCCCTAAGGTTTTGTGTAGTAGTGTGCTTATTTATACATCTTTGAATCCTAATTACTGTATGTATACAGAGGCTCTGTATTTGTTCTGACTGGTGTTTTCCCTTTGTTTTTCATGTGCAGTCTGTCATCTGACATGAAACAGAGATTCCCTCCCAAAAGCGTATGTGGTCTGGTCCCAATTTCTTCAACACAATACAGTGAGTGTTCATGTGTGACATCACTGGATACATAAACACACACACCTGTGTAAGCCCAGATGCCTTCAGTAGCTCTTGAGGGGAGCGGGAGCCGAAGTAAAACAAGTTCGGGGGCCGCAGCCCCAGGATCCGAGAATATACTTTGTTCCGTACCTGAAAGGACAAACGTTAAGTTAACCTTCACCTTTTATTTACTACAATTAAAAAGCAAAAACAGTTCCATTGGTGTCACCTTCTTTCTGAAGTTGATAAAGTAGTGAGCCTGATCGATGAAGAACAGCTCCAGTGCAGAGCGCCGCAGGTTGTAGCGCCTCAGATGGACTTCTCTGAGCTGAGACAGAGGCCTCTTGAAATCAAACCCAATTCCTGAAAGCAGCGATGTTATTCATTTTTATTGAAGCCTTTGAAGGTGAACGGTGGAGAAAAAAAAAAAAAGAAAAAAGGGCCTGCACACTAATCCTTAACAGCATACCCTCCTCTGTCTCTTCTTTCTCGCTGTTGCCGTCGTAGAAGTAAAGATGGTGTGTGGTAACCTCCAGACGACCGGGAACGACCGCCACGATGGTGATGAGTTCACAGTCTTCAGACAGAACCAGTTTTTCTTTCTGGCTCTCGTCTTCTCCCTCCCCCCTGCAGGCACAAGATAAGGTAAACCTTTACATTCTCGGCTCTGCCCAAGCAGACAACACAAATATTTTAAAGCCTGGTCTATGCTGAGTTTTCATTTGTGTTGATGCTCCCCGGGCACAAATTATTTAGCAATGGAATACTTACTTATGATCCAAAAAGACCAGGTCCTCTTCTCCCAACTGATCGTCCTCCATGTCACTCACTTTCGCTTCCTTTGCGACAGCCAGTGGGAGAGGTTCAGAGCTACGAGGACTATCAGCTCCTGAGAAGTCACATAAGAACACAATTTATAATCCGAGCGTTCGGAGAAAGAAGAAGATAAGTTTACGAGCACGAGCTCTATGTGAAGTACCCATGTTGTCTCTCAGGGCGCTGGCCTCACAGTGAGGGTCGTGGTTGTAGTCGGGCACAAGTTTCAGACGCATTTTTGAATACGTCTCTGCGTTGGACAGTTTCCATTTCACCTCTGGTTGAACTCTGTGAGAAAAATAGCAAAGGAAAACAACTACAACTGGGAAGGAAGTGACAGTGAAAGAGCAGCGTGGATAAAAGTTTTTTTTTTGACATCTCTTTGGTAGAACTTTAGATAAAAAAACATATCTCAGAAAACTATTGAATTGGATATGATAATAATACCTGTGGGCCCATGCTCCTCTCTCACTGGTCAGAAGCCTGCGGAGAGTTTTCCAGTGCTGCCACACCACCCCCTGCTGGTTAGAGCTCTGCTTCTGACAGCTGTGGTACCTGTTGTTCTCACTCCTGACTCGCTTTAGGTAGGGGTCTACGATCACTTCCTGGTTTTTAGTTAAAAAAAAAAAAAAAAATCAATAAAAAATCCACAATCATATTATCAAAATGTCATGTTTGCATGCATGAAGTCCTGAAAAGTCTGGTGACCTGAAACTTTGATTTGCTGTCAGATCTGTCTTTGTCCCGCTTAAAGGCCGTGCTCATCAGGTCATCGAAGGTGGAGTTCCAGAAATTGGACATGATGTCATGGCTCCTCCCAAAAGTGTCCAGCTTGTACTGCTCCATGGTCGGTAGAACCTAGAGTAAGATTTATCAGTCAGTGTGAGGAACGCTCGGCAGATACACAGTCACACACTTTACCAGTGACAGGAAACAGGCGAGACACGTTTGTCATCGCTGTGTCAAACACTCAAGTAATAAACGACAAGAAACGCACAAATTATAATAAATAAAAGCTTATTAACCTAACATCACAACTTATCTAGGAGTTTACTTGTTAATTGCAACAAAATATATTTTCTTTTCTGCACTGTTTGTTTCCTTTCCACGCAAACTGCTGAAAACAGGGAGCTGTATAAATACAAAAACACCCTTGTGTAAATAAATACAGAAGGTAAACAGCTAGAGTGCAGATATATACATACTTCTACACGCATGTGAAAAATACAGCCTGGTCCTTTGCAGTCAAAGCAGCCAAAGTTATGCCACACTAACTCACATATCGCAACATCCGTGCATGAAAGTAACCTAAACAAAAACCGATTTATGCACATGCACTGTCTCGCAGAGCAAAGATAAATCTGTGCTCCGTCAGCGGTGAGTGCGTCTGTTTGGCGTCAGTGCGTAAAATACTATCTCAGCTTCTATTTTGAGCATAAACTGATCTCTGCTCAGCGAGGAAGCGTTTGGAAGACAGTGTTTTTCTTCCTTTCTAAACCTGTGATAGCACTTTCTTTAAACTTTGCATTAGATCATTCAGACACCCACTGGAATGTAAGGAGCAGGAAAAGTGCAGAGCCAACACTATCTGAGAGTGGGATGGTTGTTTACATCTACTTAGTCATAACAAAAAAAGGGGCTCTTTAGACTCCTCCCCCGATAAAAAGATAAATGAAATAAACCTTTAAATGCATAACCAGCATACTGACCTGCTGCTGATAAAACTCCTGCCACTCCAGTGTCAGACTGTAAACCTTCAAGTCCTGGGCAAAGGTGGGGCTGCCGTTGGTGACGGGGAGGTTAGGCAGCAGACGCTGGAGGATGATGGGGTCGGCGTGCTGATCGAGCAGAGTTCGTACGATGGGCACCAGCTGGGAAAAAATCTCCGGTTGTCCACAGATGGTGTTGTCTATTATGCCTCCCGGCCACAGGGGGGCGCCCAGCTGCCCCAGAAGAAAGCACACCTCCTCCCAGCTGAGACACAGCACAGTCTGGAGGAGGCTGTGGAGCTTTACCAAGGCCATCACACACACCTGTAGAGGACCAACAAATAAACAGTATACTCAAAGTTCGATTTCATTAAAATGCACAAACAAAAGCACAAAAAATCCTGTAAAATGATGTGTTCGAAGAAAAAGCTCATATGGGGAAAGTTATTCCTCTGTGTGGGTAAGGCCTAAGTCTGGTCTGATAGTTTTGCCTGTTTTCAGAGTCAGGATTAAGGATGCCTATATAGAAGTACCTATATATTAGCAACCATAAGTAGTAGTAGAAAAAGTACTTAGTTACTTCTTCCACTACAGCTAAATTAGTATTTCTTTCATTTCTATCTCAGAGTGTTTTTGTATATTCCGATGAACTCAAGTGCTTCCAGGCTTGTTTTATTTCCAAGACACAGCTAAGATGTTGGCATTCAGTCAAGTTAATTTATTTCAGACCTGACATTTTGAAAAAAAACAAATGACTTCAGGCAGAGTTGTACCACTTTGGAGATGAACACACTCAACAAGCAGCAACCTGGAGTTAGCGGCTGCAGTAGCAGCAGCAGCGGCAGCAGCAGCAGTGGTAGCACTCATACGTCTGAGAGGAGCTGCCCTTTCATACAGAACACTCCCCAAGAGGAATGACTGCAATGTCTTTGAAAAGAAACCCATAGAAGGCTTGGTATTTCTTGTTATGGCTTTATCTTGAGTGAACTTATCAAGTTAAATGAATTCTGCAGCCTAAGTTCATTCTTGGGTCGTAAAAAGCTGTGAACTGTGAGATATTTATAGCTTTATGGTCGGTTGGTCCTGCACAGAACAAGGCGAAGGTGCAACTGACCTGCGCGTTCTGCTGTTGGATATATGCAGTGATGATTCTCAGGCCGATTTGGGCCATTTCCTTCAGCTCGGTGTTGCCGGGGCTGCCCGGGGTGCTGTGCCAGGCCTGCAACCTGTCCAGCAGGTTCACCACCCCCTCAAATATCTGTAATACAACAACGGCTGTCATCAAAGGAATCAACAAAAAAGGCAAGACCTGTTCCCCACACCTTCTAGCATCTACAACAACCTAAAGACAGTTAGTACATTAAAGTCAGTAGAGCTTAACCTGTGTTTTAAAAAGGTGATTCAGATGTTACCTACACCCAAACGTGACTCTCCGCCCAGCATGAACAAAACAAAACTTCCACTGAAGTTAAACATCCACGCCCTCTGACTGTCCTGCACTGAATAGTTGAATGGTGTGTGTGCCAGAGGCTAGACTGATTTGAAATTTATCAGTAGTAAAAAATAACTATGCAGCTCTTTTACAGTCTCGTGTGTTTGGTTAAGAGGACCAGTTGTGGTTTTATGGGTTATAATCGCTCGCTTTGTGCCCAAGCTAAACTCTTTGTAGTTCCTATTTAAACTCATAATGACTTCATCCATCCCAAAAGGGTCTGTGAACAAACAAATAAATAAACAAAAGTCATCCACATACAAATCTAAAATGTATGAAACACAAGAACAAATTCCTTATTCTACATAACCTTATTCTACCTCTATTACGACAGGAATTAAGATTTCTCCTACATAAGGTGTTATGCTTAAAGGTGCCATATGTAAGAATGTGGCCAAAAACGGTTACTACATTCAAATTCAAAATACCGGCGTCTTTTAGGTTTCGTTTTCTGACATAACTGGCAACCCGCGGTTGCTCGCCAGCTGAGACTCTACTGACTGCAATGATTGGTAGACGGCAGTAGGTGGCGCCACATGCCAAAACAAACATGATTTGCAGTCTGCAAAATATTTTTTTAATGCAAATATTTTGGCTGTACTGTTGTTGTTGGTGAGTTCAGTTTGTTATATGAACATTATTCCTCAGCCTCTGTGACATATTAGGAGGATTTGATGGCCAGTTGCTTCAGATTTATTACATAATGCACCTTTAATATTTGCTAATAAAGGGCTAGTTTGCGACTTTTATGCATGTTAGTAAGCACTTGGTTAATGGTGAATATGTGTTCCCTAATCTAAAGTGTTAAACAAATATAAAAAATAAGCGTCACATTACAACATGAAAAGAAAGGCAGTTAAATTAACACTTTCTTGCATGTGATTTAAAAAGTGCTTTTATTTTGAATCTTCTTGATATTATGTCAGTTTATAAGTATCCCTGGTGTCATTGTCAATCAACCTTTGCCAAGATGAAGTTTTTTAATGGCAAATCAAAGTGTCAGTGGTTTTAGGGCATTGGTTCTCAAAGTGTGGCCCGGCGGCCAATGGCGGCCCGCAGAAGCATTTCTGGCGGCCCGCAATGAATTACAGTTGATAGTTTTAATCCAGGAGCTGCTAAGCTTGTTAAATGTTTATTTGGACATTACTGGATACAGACCAATACATGTAAGCTGTACAACTGCAATCTGGTCATTAAAATTATTACAAATGGGATTTCTTTCTGTTTTTTTGTTCCTTTGGCGGCCCTCAGTCCAACATTGGGTTCCTAAATTGGCCCTCAGGTATCAAAACTTTGAGAACCCCTGTTTTAGGGAGTACAGGGGGATGTGAGGTGTGGCGTTCTGAGTGCGGGCTACCTTTTCACTCCACAGCGTGTGGTTTCCTGTCCCCTCTGCAAACAGGAAGTCCTGCAGCAGCCTGAGTAGTCGAACCAGACTGGGACAGAAAGGCAGAGACACTCCCTGTGCGTCTCTCAAGTCTGACAGAGACGACTCCAGCATCATCTCCAATAGACTGAGACATGACACAAGTGAGGTGATACAATTAAAGGTGTGGTTCACTTTTTGTTTTTACCAGTGAAACAGCAGATCGGTGGAGCTTGACACGTCTTTGTTTTCAAATCACTTGTCACTCACCTGCGTTTGATGTCGTCAGGTGGCCGCACCAGCTGGCAGGACGAGCCCAGTTTGGTGAGAACAGAAAACACTTGTCCTCTCTCTCTCCACACCGCATCCTCCGCTCCCTCCGCTCCGCTGCCGCTCCACAGCACAGAGAAGACGATGTTAGTGAGGAGGTTGCACAGCTCTTCTTCGGGCGTCTGCTGTAACATAAATCACGACTCAGTCCCCCAAAACTCACGTTCACACCGACTGCAAATAACTGTGACTTCCAGAGCAGAACATGAGCCAAACCTGTGGGTTGGACGTGTTGGAGATCGTGTCTGCAGTAGGAGGGTCTGTCCCGTAGCTTGTGTCATCCAGCACGTTGGACAAACTCGAGCTCTTCCTGGGTCTGAGAGGCGGAAATGGTTTGCTGTGCTCCAGCGGGGATGGCGTGTTACCCGGAGTGTGTGCGCCTGTCTCTCCCATGCCGATGAGCTCTAAATCTAAGGGTGAAGTACCAAAGGGGGCGAGGGGGTGGTACTCCCTGCCCTCTTCGTTGGTGGAAGACGAGTTGATATCGACTGCGTTGGAGATGGACGACGACTGGCTGCCGTGGTCCATTGAATCAAACGACTTAAACTGGAGGGAGCCAGTGAAGTTTTTCAGTGGGCCCCCACTTCCACTGGGAGGCGATTGTGAAAAATCAGAGAATCCCTCAGAGAAGTCCCGCTGGCCACCTTCATCTTCCTCGTCCTCCTCCTCCTCCTCTTCCTCCATGTCCTGCGAGTTGCGGTAAGTCAGGAACATGTCCGTGTGGGAATCCTGAGACTGGTCTCTGTGCAGATGTGGCCGATCGAAGGAGCTGCTCGACGCGGAGGCAATGCTGGCCGTGCAAGACTCGTAGGACTCCTTCACGTAGAGTTTGGTGAGAACGTCCTGCCAGCCCGGCTGCTTGGCGAGCTGCTTCACGTAATCCTCGTTGGAGTAGATCAGATGAAAGAGCTGGGGTCGTATCAGAGAAAGAACAGAGATGGAGCTTGTTTTCATTACCAGGATAATAAACGTGTTTGTCTTGAAGCAGATGTTGAATTACAAGGGCAGACTGACCTTACGACAGACGTCCAGGCGTACGGTGAGCTCAGCTCGATGGGACAGACATACGACAGCCAAGAGGTCTCTGAAGTTGGGGCTGGCATCTGTGGGGCAGCAGCAAATCTGATTTTAATTTCAAATTGCAATATTTAAACCAGGCTTCTGCTATTGATTATGGAATATTTCTCAAAATTCTCTTGTGAAATGAGAACAATACTGATGTGAAGAGTGTTTCTAAATGTTGTCTCTCGTCAGCTTGAAAGGCCACAACAATCATAGTTTTAAAGGGTTCTCTGGATCAAAATGGTTCTTACTGGAACCATTAGAGTTACCAAGAAACATTGAAAAACCCTTTCTCTGGGAAAGAGGTAGAACCTCAGCCCTTGTAGAAGGACCCTTTTGGAACCCTTATTTCTAATAGTGTACAGATAATTATTTCCAGGAACAGGTATTTACAGACTCTATGACAGTGGTCAGCAATTGGTGGCCTGTGGGCAAAAACTGTTCCACCAGCATCAGTGTCTGGCCAGGCAGATGATTTAGCAAATCTGATCTTAAATTATTTGCTTATTTTCACAAAAAAATAAAATAATGATTCACATCATGTTCAGAGCTTTTATTCTGAAAGAAAATATGAACTTGTTCAAATAGATTCTGTTGCTGGAATTGACAGTGAACCTAAACTACATTGGTTTGAAAATACAACACTGCTGTTGTCATGGAAACAGCCAGGTTTGGGGAGTAGATGTCTGTAAAATAACTCAACGCTCAAAGAAGAGGCAGTCATTTTTAAAATGAGATATTATGCACAATAAATATTAACATCTAACATGCATTTTTCATGCATTTGTCTTCATAATAAGCTGCTGCTGATTAAAGACAGCGTCCACATTATTGTTAGTTTAAGGCAGCGAATGTTGGTTTTTCTTTCTGAATGAAGATGTTTTAAGGCACTTTGCCTGATGAAGATACCAAAAATTTGGCCCTTGACCACATTTACTTGCTGATCCCTGCCCTATCATATAACTCTGAAGGTCATTAAACATACACTAGTCACAATGGTGGACCTCAGTTATAAATGACTAGAGTAGCTGACTGGACCAAAGCATAGAGACTGTCTCATCTCATTATTACCTGTAGCAAGGACCTGCTCGTACAGACAGCGCACAGTGATGGTGGTGACAGGGCAATCGTCCAGGAAACAAACCAGGCCAAAGTAGCCGAAATCCTTCAGCTTAATGCGCTGCTTGTTTCGCTCGGACACTCGCTCGCTCTTCAGCATTTTGTACAAAACCTGCAATCACCAAAAGAAAATTGTGAGTTGATTTTTTTCCTGTTTCGACAACATATTACGGGTGAGTTGTAGACAAATATCCGTCACGTGATAAGCTTTTTTTCTCCTCACCCTAAACACCCTCTCTCTGGCCTCGTCTCCATAGCTTGGAGTGAGCAGCAAACAGTAGAGCTGCTCCACGCCCCTCTCCAGCAGCACGGCCTGCACCTGCTCACGAGGAGGGCTGCTCCGCAAGAGGTCATAGAGCACATCCATCGCCCTCACCACCTGATTGGTGTGAGGAATGAATCATCTGGTCAGAGGCAGGCATAGAAGGAGGATCATAACGAATGTGCTTTGTGGAAGAAGTAAGTAACAACCTGCTGCTCGTCGCCGACACTCAGAATGTACGCAAGGACACTGTGAAGCTCCTCTGGGGTGGGAGATTTGAGAAAGTCTTTCAGCATGTTGAACAGAGACGTCTGAACTGTTTGCTTCTCATCAGACATAGAGTTGCCGTCTTTCTCCACACTGCAGCCAGAGACAGAAAACAAATCATATCATATACCAGGGCAGGAAATGAGCAGGGGGGGACAAAATGACCTTGAAAATAATCATCTGTACCACACTCAACTCCCACTCTTTACTCCTACACGCAGTTACAGCATTGTTTATCAGAGCAGCAAGGTCGAGCCATCCCTGAGAGATTGTTACACTTCATCTTAAGTGGTATTAAAAATGTTTATTAAATGTTAATTAAATGTCTATAATTTGATTTTGGGAACCCTGATAGTAGTAGAAACAAAGTATTCGGATCATCTGAAAATTCAGATTTATACAAACATGATTCACTGGATAAAATAATCTAAAACAAATATAAATCCTTAGGAATACAAGTCCTCTATATACACTACATCAGTGTTTCCCAACCCTGGTCCTCAGGGAATGTGGCCATGCCATGTTTTAGATGTTGCCCCGCTCCAAAAAAAAAACACCTGATTCAGATGAAACATTAATTTTTGAGTTTTCTTTTTTTAACAAAAGTTGAAACATTACATTTTTGAAAAAAATTAAAAAATAAAATTTATTTTTTCATCTTTTTTTATTTTCGTTTTTTAAAGACAAAAGTTGAAACATTCGATTTTTGGGGGAAAAAATTTACAAAAGTTAAAGTATAATTTTTTGGGAAAAAAAACACCAAAGTTGAAATATAAAATAAAATTTAAAAAATTTACAAAAGTTGAAAGAGCTAACGATTTATTTGAATCAGGTGTTTTTAGAGCAGGGCAACATGTAAAACATGGCAGGGCAGTGTTCCCTGAGGACCAGGGTTGGGAAAACACTGCACTACATGTCTCTATTTCAAACCATAATGAGAAGTGAGAGGTTCACCTGTAGAATGTCCGAATAGTATCCAGAATGTACTGGACCCCGTACTTCCTCTTCATACTCTGCTTGCCTTTCTTTATCACAGCCGACAGATACTGCAAATGCGCTGAGAAAAGAAAAGAACACTTTAGTCCGCTCACTTCAGACTGACATTTAGAAAATGTCACACCAATAAGTGCACTTGTACTGAAGAAGTACAATCATTTACAAAACAGGGCACTATTCACTTCTTGAAACATAAACGTGTTCCATTTCTGCTTTAGCCTCCTCTTACTCATTTCAGTCTCGGCTTGTGCATGTGCATATAAACACTCAAACACAGCCTTTCGACAGACATGAAAAGGTTTGCAGGTGCGTGAGTTTTACGACACGAGGGCTGCTTTTTTTGGGCCTCACCCAGACAAACGGCGAAATGGCTTTTAGTCCAGATGCGGAAATCAAAGAGCAGGTGATGATAGAGCTGCTGTAGAAGTGGACTGTTGCCCTCGTTGAAGACCTGCTCCAGCAGCAGCTGACAGGCTATCAAAACATCCATGTCCATCATGCAGCCTGGAACCTGCAGGAGAGTAAACACAAAGAGGAGCGACGTGACGGTTTCTATAATTTAAGTATGTTTTATGGATTTATCTGTGTGAAGTGTAGGTGCAGTGACTATTTTTAGTCACACTGAGTGGATGATGTGGTGTGTATTGGTGTATAGTTCAGCTAGTATCTGACTAATAAACCACGAAACTAACTTTCAAACTATCTTTTCAAATGATTGATTAAAGGTGCCATATGTAAGAATGTGGCCAAAAACGGTTACTACATTCAAATTCAAAATACCGAGGTCTTTTAGGTTTCGTTTTCTGACGTAACTGGCAACCCGTGGTTGCTCGGCAGTTGAGACTCTACTGACTGCAATGATTGGTAGACGGCGGTAGGTGGCGCCACATGCCAAAACATGATTTTAAAACATAAACATGATTTGCAGTCTGCAAAATATATTTTTTTTAATGCAAATATTTTGTCTGTACTGTTGTTGTTGGTGAGTTCAGTTTGTTATATGAACATTATTCCTGAGTCTCTGTGACATATTAGGAGGATTTTATGGTCAGTTGCTTTTGATTTATTACATAATGCACCTTTAACTATTTAAATAATTTAAAACAAAGCAATACCTCATTATAAACCTCCTTGTTTCAATGAAGCTCAGTGTTTCCAAGTAGATGTTTATCAACTGAAAAGGTTTTCCACAGCTGCTTGTAAAAAGTATGATTTTAAAGGCCTCTGCTGGGACTGTGGGAAACTAAAAGTCTAGATGATTAATCACTAATGAGACAAACTACAGCAAACTAATTAGTGTGAAGAATAAAAGCACGATGCAGGTCTTGGATACACTATTTACCATAACTACTGTATGTGTGTTTTTGTCTTCCATGCGATAAGCAGGACTCTGCTTCCTCACAGCACTCTAACGTCATATATTTCAACATTTCCTGTCAGACAAGCAGCAGGTCTGCGCTGCACCAGTGCAACACCTAATTGACTGCAACCATGAAAGGTTAACAATATCTGCATCTTATGAAACAGTTTGAAGTGAAATATATACTCATCAACCACTTTATTAGATACGCGAGACAGTAGTGACTTTTGCCTTTCTGTCATTTAGAATCAGCCTGGTCATTCTCCTCTGATCCCTGGCATTAAAAAAGTGCCTTTTTTTGCCCAGAGAACTGGGTATTTTCTGTCTTTTGGACTATTCTCTGTAAATTAGAGATAAATTAGACTCAGCCCATCTGGTACCACCAACCACACTCAATCCAATGTTACCTAAATCTAAATGCTCTGTTTGAAGTCCAGCAGGTCGCCTTGACCGTTTCTCCATGCCTAAATTCATGGAGTTGATGCTGTGTGACTGACTGATGCAGAGTTGCATGAACAACCAGTTGAACAGGTGCACCTTAAGAGGTGCCTGGTGGCTTAATGTTATAATGAAAAGAAAGAAATAGTCTCCGACTAACTCACGTTTAGATGTCTTTTATACATGATATCCTTTATTCTCATTGACAGAGAGAGAATAAATTACCCCCCCCCCCCACCCCCATCCACACACACACAGAATGGGATACTAGCATAGTGAAAGAACCAGTGCCGTTTCAGCCACACCATACCCATTCATTACACTGCAATTACACAGCAGCAACAATAGAAAAAGGTTAACGATTCCCCTTTCGGTTGCTTCTCACAGCTCGTGTCTACTTGCTGCAGCAAACTGGGCACACAGGGCACCACTTACCCTGCTGAGCATGGCTCCGATGATGCTCGGCCCATGGTTGTGCAGCAGACTCTCTTGATTGACGGGGTGATGACAAATCAGGTTTTTCACCATCAGCAGAAAAGCAGCGATGCTGTTTCTCTCGAGTCTGCCCTCTGAGAGGAAAAAAACACACACACACGCACACAAATTAGACTTGATTTCCTGTGTAACCCACAGTTGTATTTGTTCATTACGCAGCACTATATTGACACGATGGTATCTCAGGACTCATGAGTCATATGTCCCATTTCTGTGAAACTGTCTGATCCACTTATCTTTTTTACTAATGTCTCTGTTTACACAGATGAAACATTTTTAATCGTGCTATGACTCACAATACCAGTCAAAACTCTCACAACTATTTATTTTTTATTTAACAGATTAAGACAAAATACATATTCACGACTGGCAGGGCCTTTTGAGGGAGAGGGAAATAACCTATACTATGTTTCGTCTGTGCTATATTACAATATGTACTACTTGTCTGAATATCTAGCATATCTTATCATTGCGTCACGCAATGAGTCGACACACTGACTTGTTGCAACTGAAAATATGAGCAGCAAATAACAAAAATAGAAAAAGTCCAGCAACACTAAAATGAAAAACTAAAATGCTACTTGAGAGGAAGTGAATAGTATTTAATGGAACTTATATATAACATATGAATAATTTCCATGGGGAAATTCCTGAGTTTATTGTACTGACCTGCGGACTTGTTCAGTGGCAGCAGCATGGCGGCGTGGCCTCTGGACGAGGTGAGCTCTGGTCCCAGCAAATCAGAGATTTCCTGACCACCGTTGTAAACCTGCTCAGCGTCGCACACTTGCTCCAGCAGGGGCAGCAAAACCCCAATACCTCCCACCACGTTTACAACGTCCTGTGGAGATTTAAAAAATACATCACATCCAACACATCCAAGATTTCTGTAGGCTTCCAGATGATTTACAATTACATCAGAGGTTAGAGGATATAATGCACATAATCCCATCATAACAGTTAAAACTACTTGTCACCTATAGTTGAGTTAAAACTGCAGTGCATAACATTTTTGGGTTGGTGTTTAAGTTATTATTTTGACTCTGTTTGTTCTTCATGTAAAGAAAGTATGCAGCATTATTTATATGCTGTGTCAAAAAACACATCAGATGTGGCTGAGGGAGCCTCTGTGTGTATACAGCAGCAGCACAGCAATGGGTTATCCCATAAAACAGCTGAATGACTGTGTTTTTGAGCAGTGGAATTCACTTGTGAAACTTTTTGTGGATGCTTCTTTGTGTTTTCAGTCATACTCCAACCTGTTTGCATGTTAAAATATATATTTAAAAGTTACACATTGCAGTTTTAACTTGCAGTTAACATTGCTTATTAACCTACATTAATTATGCATCATATGGAAAACCATGATATTGAAAATTCACAATATTTCATTTCTAACCTTGATGTCACAATTCACCACCCTGTGTCCCGTCAGTCTGCCGTCATACAGGTGATTGGGTGACAGGTCCAGACATATTTGGCTCTTAAAGGCCTGAAGAAAACACATAATTGCGTGTAAACACAGAGGTGTAGCTGGCGGTGTTTGTCTCTAACAGGTGTGTGTGTTCAGTAGGGTCACCTGTGGAGTGTAGTAGAGCAGGAGTTTGCTGTTGAGATCAGATAACTCTCCATCCACTTTGAATAAGGACACGTGGTTGGGGCCTGCGATACAACATATGCAAACATCAGCTGGATTCCTGCACGTTTTGTACCTGTATCTGTACGCTTAAATAATACCATGCTCAAAGTGTTTCATGTGTGTATCAGTATTTGCATTTGCAGCAGAGAGTGACCGACCTGCATTAAACAGTGCTTTGGTCTGCGAAGGCTGCAGAGCCTCAAAGCAGATTAAGGCGTTGCCCAGGAGACCATTCAGAGATGAAGGTGTCCCCCACTCTGTGTCCTGCAGTCCCGCTGCGATGGTGTGCACCTGGGACTCGCCCGTGGACCCCCTGTGGCCTCCAGCAAAGGCGACTGGGAAAGACTGGGAGCGGATAAGGGAGGGGCCATGAAGAGGGAAGGCAAACTCGGGCGACGGCGTGGAGGCCGACTGTGTGTGCAGGTTGGGAGAGGTGGTGGTGGTAGTGGTCCGATGGCCTGCAGAGCCGATGCAGCACGAGGTAAAAGGCTGAAGGATCAGGTAGAGGTGTGAATAAACAGGAAATTAGAGTGATAAAGGGGAACTACTCAGTAATAATGGTTGGTGATTAGTTGGACAACAGTTTCAGTTACCTCACTAAGAGATGGAAAGCGAAGCTGAGCAGTTGTGCATTGCTCTCCATCGATGTAGATGGACACGAGGTTCTGGCCGAATGGACGACGGCCCGGGATATGGACAATAGCAACTGAATGCTGTGATGAAGATAAAATGAAAGTGAATTTAAATGAATGAAACTCGCTAAATTAGCTGCAATTCACTTATTTTATTTTCAATTGTTGTAAATTCTTTGCCAATGAAAAAAAGCATAATCTAAGTTTTCATCCATGCATTAGAATAGAGCACTTAATATTTTGATGGTGTCTTCCTCACATTTCAACGTCTTGTTCGCACTACTCTACTTCATACTATGTGTCCACACTCACCCAACGTGAGTCAGCCAGTGGATGCTCCGGCAGAGTGACAGCCATGTAGTCTTTCTTAGTGCAAACAGCCACAACCAGCACTCCCTCCATGGTGAAGAAAGCTTCTAACCCTGTTCCACTAGCTGTGAAGAAACTTTAAAGAAATAAAATTGGATTTTGTAAAAACCTGAAAAGGAAAAACTGGAAAATCAAGTGTGGAATCCTCTCTGTGCTCCTCTACCTGTAGAGCTGCTTCCTGCGCGGACCTTTTCCCGTATCGAACCCTACGACTGAGTTGGCACGCGGTCGACGTTCATCGGGGAACTCCATGTTGAGGCATAGCCAAGCATGAAAGGCAAAACCATTGCCTGGCCAGCGCTGGACTGTGGGCACCATAATACCTGCCATGGGGGGTGTGAGATCAAAGTACTGCAAGGCACTGTCCTGGCCTTCTCTGGCTGCCATGGCCGAGAGCACTCGGATGACACGAGTGCAGTAGGGGTGCACCTTCCCCTGCAAGGCACCCTTTTCCTGATCCACCCTGAGCAGTAGGAGCAGACTCTTCAACTCCTCTGGTTTCAGACACAGGGAGCCCAGGTGCTGCAGGAGACCCAGGAGAGCGTCTGCACACTGCCGGTCCAGACGCTCCGGTTGGGAGAGCACCTGCAGAAGAGTCCCCACCATGCCGGCCTCTACCGCCACGGTGCGGCAGGACAAGGAGCCACGACAGACGGTGGCAAGCCACTGTGCCACCAGCAGCTGAAGCTCCCTCTTACCCGACAGGTCCGGCAGCCACTGCAGAAGCAGCAGCAAGGGCTGGTCATTACTAATGCCAAGGTGATGAGCGTGGGCGTGCTCGCCCTCGACTGCCTGCAGACACAGAGGGACGAAAGATGGTAAGTAAAGCACTTAAAAATAAGTAAAAAACTTCAAAATAAAAGCAGGGCTATAAATAAGATCTATTATTATTATTATCTGTCCTTAGTGATCCGATCACAGCCAGACTACACTGCGTACAGCTGTTCATATGTGGCATTAAAATGCTCTTTTAAGACAAAAAAAACAAGCACAGTAGTGTAGGAGCAGGTGCAGTTACTCACAAGTGAACAGGTAAACAGCTGATAACCCAAGCTGAGGTTGTTTATATTTGTTACAGCCATTGAGGGGGAGAGTTAAGTTTACTATGGCCACAGTGCAACGTGGAGCCAGTCTTTAAAACAGAAGGCTGGAGAGAAACTGTTTTCATTCTTTACTCCAATTGTATTTTTTTCAACCACTATTTTCTAACATGTATAATGTGTGAAGAGGAGAATATTAAACCATAAGAAAAACACATTATACATACAAGCAAATTAATAAATGAGCACTGATTAAAAGAGTAAAAGAAAAAAAAGCGAAACCAGACGACCTGTACTCAGCGTCATCTACCGTGACAGATCACCGAAGATGTTAATATCAGGTCTAAGTGGAAATTGACTCTCACTGCACTCAGTGGGGGTTAATGAGGAAATGTGTGTTTCACCATGTTCATCAGCTCCTGCAACAGCCTTTTGGTGGGTTGACCTTGACTCTTGAGCACATCAAACAGCTGGGAGTAACCGATCCTCTCCTTGAAAACCTCCTGAGGAGAAACGAGACAGAAATAGTGTGTAGAAAGATGCTCCACAGGGATAAAGGGCTGGCACACTTCCATACCAACACAATGAGACTTCCTGAAGCGACGGGAAACAGCAACTTTCCTCATCGGGTACACATTTGACTGAATTGTTGACATTTTTCCTTTAATAATAGTATGCGTCATAATGTGTGGGGACTATGGTGAACTGGCTCACAGCATGCATGTCACTGGGTCTGATCCCTGTTTGACTGTTTCTTTGTGGAGTTTGCATGTTCTCCCCGTGTGTGTGCCTTAGCTTCCTCCGAGTATTCTGGCTTCCTCCCACAGTCCAAAAACATGGAGTTTCGTGATCATGTTATTTGAACAGTCTAAATATGAAAGTGAAGAGTTGTTGGTCTCTATATGTTGGCCCTGCGATGATCCTGTCAGCTGGGATTGGCTCCAGCCTCCATGTGGATAATAAAGCAGTAGACAATGATTGAGTGAGTGGACAGCAGAAGATCATAAAGTCTTACCTTTGCAGACCGCGAGTTACTCATTATAGCAGTGAGGACTCCTAAAGCATGAACAGTAATACTGTCTGGCCCTTTCTCCAAAACCTGCGTTGAGATAAGGAGGTATAAATGACTGCTGCTGAGGTGACACAAAAACGTTGAAAAGAAAAATTAGGTGTGAGTAAATCTTTAAAACACATGAATGAAGAGGGGTTTTTTCTTCGTATTACACATACATTACGTGTGCACGAAAGAGGACGTTTCCATTTTTTTCCAACGCCACAATTAATGGAGCAGACTGCGTCAAAGTAGGAACACTGCTGCACCAGTAACCAGTAAACAATAGCCTCTTTGTTAATGAATGATCGATTAGTCCCAACATGCAAAAACAAAAGCAACCCAACAAAAACACTTGAGGCAATCTTAAACTAGTGCAGGGAATTAGGCAACGTCAGAAATCAGCACACGTGGCAGGTCTTTCACACAAGCATCACCAGTCACACGACAGAGCAGCTATAATACCAGGAAAAGACGAAAAGACATGCGCTGACAGAAAAGGACCATTTCATGCACCATAGACAACAGTGTGTCTTTCTTGCCCAGTGTTGTCAACAGGGAATTCAGCCTCTAATGATGGATGTGATATAAAATAAACAATCCCAAACAAGCAACTGTTAATCCGAATCAGTTATCATCTGGATTTTAACTTTTCTATGAGCCTTAACGCTGCAGGGCATAACTTTTGGGTATTTTTTTTGTTGTTGTTGAGGTTATTGTGTCTGTATTGTTATATGTATGCTGCATCCTTCATCTGAAAACAAGGCTCTGTTAAGCAACACGACTATCTGACCCGACAGCGGGAGCGATTGTGCATATACAGCAGCAGCGCAGGGGCGAGTGGGGACAAAAAGTGTTTGTGTTTCATTTCAATTTAAACATTTTTAAGCAGTAGAATTCACTTATGAAACTTTTCTTGGGTTCTTCTTTGTGTTTTCAGTCATAAACTACAACCTTAAGTCATCTTGCTTGACGTTGATGTTGCCTCAATGTGTCTCAAAATTAAGCAAATGACTTCCTGTGTGCAGGGCGACACAAGATATGGACTCTGCTATATTGTGAAACACAGAGTCGTAAGAAGCTGATAAAGCTTAACCGGCCTTGTGTTCACTGAAATGTGTTTATGTTTAAAAGTTACACACTACTGTTTTATGTTTATATAAAGATATATTCAATGGCCCCGAAATAACATTAAGTGTGACGCAACATATGCAGTTAGTCTACCTGCGTTTCAGATTGTGCAGCTACAACAGATGATTAAAAGGGAACTATCACATCAGACATCACACAAAGCCATCCGTCGGGGGTTTATTTACAAATGAGAGACAGGATTTCTGCCAGCGGGTTCCTGTTTAAACATTTCAGGGCAGTTTACGAGCGGGGACGAGGCTGAGTTTCCTGCCAACAGACCAATTACAACACCAAATAGAGGGGGGGTAGGTGTTGGGGGTCGGGGTCTGTACCTGGTCCACTTCGACCTCTGTGAGTAAACTTGTAGTGAGGTCACACAAAACCTCACTCTCCAGCCTACGCCTGTTGCTCTGAAAGAGCTACAGACACACACACACACACACAAGCGTGCGCACACACAAACAAGCAAGCACCAACAAACAAACAAACAGTACAAAAAAGACAGATGATTAGACAAGGAGTCATCTGTGTGTGGTCATGTAGACAGCTTTGATCGTGATCTGGTGTATATATGTATGTATGAGCAAAACATCAAGTGAAAGTTTCAGTTTTGTGGGGTGTTTTGTTTTTTTTCCACATTGACCAAACGGTAATAATACTATTGAGAGCAGATCTGACGCTCAGACATGACAGAAATCAAAACAGGTGACAGACTGACAGGAGGGCAGATAGAAAGAGCTAGCAGAGCATGGACATAATGGCGTGTTTCCACCAGCTTGACTCGCCTCACCTCGCCTCGGCACGGTTAAGTTGTGTTTCCACTAGCATAGTACCTGCTCTGGTGAGGTTCCAAGCGCGCTGACGCGACACTATGCGTGACGTCGCCAGACTGCTGGCCACTGATTGGTCGAAGAGTGGCGAACAATGCCGAACTATAGATCAGTTTAAGACTTAAAGTTGCCATATGTAAGAATGTGGCCAAAAACGGTTACTACATCCAAATTAAAAATACCGAGGTCTTTTAGGTTTCGTTTTCTGACGCAACTGGCAACCCGTGGTCGCTCGCAGCTGACACGCTACTGACTGCAATGATTGGTAGACGGCGGTAGGTGGCGCCACATGCCAAAACATGATTTCAAAACATAAACATGATTTGCAGTCTGCAAAATATTTTTTTTAATGCAAATAGTGTGGCTGTACTGTTGTTGTTGGTGAGTTCAGTTTGTTATATGAACATTATTCCTGAGTCTCTGTGACATATTAGGAGGATTTTATGGCCAGTTACTTTAGATTTATTACATAATGCACCTTTAAGAATCCTAAAAATATGGGTTAATCTCCCACAATTACCTGGGAAATGTCTAAAATCTCAATATCTAACAGAGGAGTCTGGTGTATTTAGACGAAGTACAGAACAAATAGTTTTTTGTAACTGATTCTAATGATTCAGTTACACTGAAAACTAACTTTACAAGTCACTAGTCACTCGTTGGTGGACTCTGCCCACGTTGGGCTGGTACTATTTTTGTAGTGGATAACCAACCTAAACCGTGCCGTGGCGAGGGGGGCGAGTCGAGGCGAGCTGGGACCATAGTGGAAAAGGGCCAATAGAGACAAAGCTTTAGATGGACAGGGCTCATGGGTCTGACCTTGCTGTTCTGAATGAGCCTGAGGATGTGTTCAAAGCAGTTGTTGTTGAGGAAGACAGCCTGTAGCACGGGTCTGTCAGGACACTGCAGGATCTCAGGAACAGCAGCTAAAGTTCACAATGAGGGAGAGGTTGATTCATCTTATTTATCAGACACTGGAGAAATTGTTTATTTGGCTTCGACACGATCGAAAAAGGGAAGGAATTTCGATCACTCAGCTAATCATGAGACCTAGTGGACATGGTCTTACTTAGCATTTGGCTCTGGAGCGAGATCAGGCTGTCTTCCCAGTTCTGTCTGTCTTGCTGTTCACTGCTCAGCGGACGGTTCCAGTTGAGGAGCTGGAAATAGCTCTCCAGTATCGTCCTGATCTCTACCTGCCGCTCTGCAGGACTGCTGGCGTGCAGGAGGTGGATCATTGCTGTCAGGCACTGTAAGGTCAGCCGCGGGAGTCCCGTGTCCTTGGGCTCAGGGGAGGTGCGGAGGCACCACGCTCGCAAAACAGAGAACAGGTCCTCCACAGAGTGAGGGGTGATGGAGAGAAGGCCATTTTTCTGAAAAAACAACAGGCGAGGTGACTCCACTGTAATCATGGATGGTGTTTGCTGCAGACTAATCATCACAGATGAAGAGGGTGAAGAGGGTAGCAGACCTTTCCTCCACTGATGACAGCACCCTGGAGATGAACCAATCTGAGCGTGATGATCTCTGGGATCTGCTCACTTTCCTGTATACTTGCTGTGAATATGTGGTCAAACCAAGAGACAACATTAAGCAAGACTATATATGGTTTCTTCATTAAAGCCATCCCTGAAGTAAAAATATATTAAATGGCCACAAGAGGGCACAAAAAGAACTGATTGAAATGAAAATGAGTCTATTTCCCAGTTGATTTTTAACACCAGTAAACATTTTCCTGGGGATTTAATGATCTCAGTCACTCAGCTCTTCTTCAGTAGAACATGATCTCAGTTTTGTAAATTATATTCCTGTTTAAAATAGAGCACTGCACATGGGTGGACACTGTGATTGACAACTAATATCATCCAATAGGCGTTTGATTGCAGGTCATGTCGGTGAACTTACATTGGCAAAATGTCAACATGGTGTTGACCAAATCAGAAAGACCAGCTACCACTGAACCATGTCAATATCATGCAGAACATGACAAGGAACAACATTAAATAAGAAAAAGTAAATGGCTCAATGACTCAACGACATTCCCTTGAAATGCCACTGTCATTACTGAGGGTTACATAATTATTAAGCCTCACTAGTTGGCAAAGGTATTACATAATTATCCCTTAACACTTCCAGTTAGAGCACACTCTGGTGCAATCCTCCTATAGCATGGACACACTGAAACTTCTCCAGGCTGATATTTTCACAAATGCCTTTCTGTGAAATGGCCTCTAATAATTATACATGTTCAGCAACCTGATAATTAGACACTTGATGATCACTAAAAAATAATCACATTGGAATGACTAAAGGTTATCATTTGAAGCCATATGTGGTGGATGCGTGCTGTGTTTGGGCAGCAGGCATAGTTTGATTCTTGTGGTATGTGAGGTCTGACAGAGATCAGGGTGGTAGAGCAGACGAGAGGGAGTGTCTCACCGTGGAAGAGCGCGGGCAGCACCTCTGGCAAGGCCAGCGGGGAGAACTTGTACTTGTTCCTCTCCAGTAAGCTCACCTCCTCCCTGCAACACAAAAAGCTTCAAGTCACCACACTCTTACAGACTTAATGCCTAGTCAATGTGTGACTGCCGCTAATGGCGCTGACGCGCAAAAGAGGCTTGACTGAACAATGTGAGGTGTTCCACACCACAAAAGGTTGGGCAACATCTTTTTGGTCTTTGTGTGACAAAATTCCACCTCCCACACACACACACACACACACACACACAGTCACAGACACACAGGCAAACCCCGGGTTAAGGCAACACAAACTCACCCTGCTAGGCGTCTCCTCCACGTCTGATAAGGGTCAAACAGACTCTCACACAGAACAAGTCCATACTGCACAACCGTCTGAAGGGAAGACTGCTCTCCTTGTCCTTTTTTTAGCTGTTCAGAATACAATTTTAAACACAGCTTTTAGTTAACCCTTTGAGGTACTACTCAACCATTTGGTCGACCACACTTTAAGTCACTATATCTCATAGAAAAATGCATCAAGCTGAACTCACTAACACTTAATGTCACTTGTTGTACTTTATAAATTATGTAAACCAGTTTTATTATGAACAGACGTCTCAACTGTTTGGTAGAGGCCTGTATCTGAAATACTGTAGGGTCTAATTTAAAAAAAAATATTGATTGTCGTTATTGTTATCATAAGTAAAAACATTTTTTAAAAAAGCAAAGAAATATTTTTTCCTTTGCTTTTTTCTTGGAGCGTACCATAAAGGGTTAAGCACATCCTCAACATGCAATCATCTTCCTTTAAACATGCAACAAATACAGAGCAACAGATAAACACCAGCTCAATGAAATAAGGTCAACCACACACCTTGTCTTGTGACCTAGTTGTTTTAGTTTTGGAGGATGTAATATACGAGCAATAGTATCAATTCAGTACTCAATTAATCACGTGACTCTACTTCCTGTTTAAAAAAAAATAAAAAATTATAATGGCCTTACCCGGTCCAAACAGAAGTTTAAAAGTCTGATTGTTTCAAAAACAAAACCAGGGATATTTTCTGGATCGATGTTCTCCATGTTCCTAGAAGTACAGAAGGATGAATGCACTTGAGTCAATCGGATGTTTCAAGAAAGGCAAAGATAGTAAAAGTAGACAAAAGTAGACAAAACACTAACAATTAAACCATGTAGGCAAGTTTTAAATGAATATTTAAAGCAGGTAAACCTTGTTGTTGATGTTATTATTCTGCCTGTGTTTGGTCTTCATGGAAAAAAAAAAATGAAATATTTGTATACTGCATACATCTTCTGAAAACGCGTTCTGTCGTTAGCAATATTATTAAACCTGACTGAGGGAGCTTTTGTGTGTATACACCAGCATTGCAGGGTTGACCGAGGGCAAAAAGTGTTTATTTTTCCATCAAACTGCTGATCAACTGTGTTTTTTGAGAAGTAGAATCCACTTTTTGTGGTCTCTCCTTTGTGTTGCAACCACCTCGCTTTAATGTGCTAGTAAAGCCTGCATGTTTTATTTCAGATATTAATAGAACATTTAGGATAGTGTTCATGTGCACAGCAGACCGGCTCCTCACCTGCACACGATGATGAAGAACTTGATGAGGAGCAGTGGGTGAGGAGTGCTGCTGTTTTCCTCTGTGGCGCCAGAGAGGTGCATTGCACTGTGCCATAGCTGAGTGCTGAGGAACACCAGGACCTCCCTGGGGAGCAAGGGCACCTCAGAGCTGCACTCCTCCAGCCTGGGAGATTTGGAGAAGAAGATGTGTGAAGTGATGTGGGAGGAGAGGAGAGGAGTGAAGGCAGTAGCAGGAGGCTACCGAAGGGCTTGTTTACACATCACATAAACATGTCAAAACACTATCTCGAAAGAAGGTCACAGTTCATCCTGCTTTGGGGAATACAAGGTTTTTAATGTCGTTTGTTGTCAGTAAATAACTGTCACGACTCACCTCCGAGGCTCCAGTGACTGCACATCAATGAGCCTCTCAAACGACACCACAAAAGCCTCCAGCCACTGCTGCAGATAGCCCACGTCTTTCTGCAGGAGAGGACAGAACATGTGAGGTAAAGAACTCAACTTTTACACCTTCATACATGCATAATGTGTTAGAAATCAATACAGCTGGTGTAATATGTGATTACAAAAGGGATTTCCACTCCTTAGTTGTGCTCAGTTGCTTTTCTACTACTTGCGATATTGCACAGTAAAGTGTAACATAGCCCCGACTGCATCTCATGACCCGTTTTTTTTGCAACAGGATGTTGTACCTCAGAGAGGAACACATGAGCCAATTCTTTCCTTTTTCAAAACAGGGAGGTGAACAGAAACAAAGCATAAAATACTTCTTTCGATTTAAAGTGGATATAAGTTCCAAAACATGCATAAACTCTGTATAGAGGCGCAAGTGTGCTTTAAGTTTGCATTGTAAGCATGTTGTCAAGGTGAATTGTCCCTGCATCATCATGTTTGTATGCCATTGAACTGAACGAGGATGCGAGCACACAACCGTCATTATCACGACTTGAATCAACTTCTGCAGCGCGACATATCTTTGCTCATCACGTGACGATTCAGACGAGCCGTGCAACCCAGAGACACAGGACATCTCCAAAAGTAACCAGATGTACTGTGGACTGGAAGAGTCTGAACATTTTGATTAGCATGCACGTTAAAAAAGTCTGTTGCTGATTTTTGATACAGAAGCATCTCCAGGTCAGGCATCGTGGGAAAAAGAAGTGAGTTGTTGACTGACTGACTCATTGTCACAGATATAACATCCACTAAACAGCATGTGTCATAACATTCATATTACCCTCAGTCAATAAGAAAAAAGGTCAACAAATGAGTAGTTTCCTACAGATGTAGGTTACGTTTGAGGCTGCAGCATGAACTTGAATCTTAGAGATTATTGCACGTCTAATATGCAGTTAACAGTCAAACTTCCTCTCCTGAATGTAATACAGAATGTAATGGAAAACTAATGCAGTTAAGTCTGGCAACACTGTGCGACTCCTTTGTCCTTTGTATTAATTTTTAAATGTACATTACCAACTGGCATTGACTTATGAGCCAGTCCATCTCTCATTGTATGCAGCAGAGCACGGTGCCAGGTTCTTGTGAACCCAGTCTTCAGTGAGGTCCACAGTCAGCAGCTCGGGCTGCTGCACATCATCGCTCCTAAGTTAACACTGACACCAGCGTCTGACTTGTTCACTTCGACTCTCCCAGCGTCAAGTGCACAGCCAGGAAATGACATGTCACTTCAACTGTAGCTTATTTCCTTCATACTCTTAGTCAGACCCCTTCCTCTTTTGATTCAAACAGCCAGTTGTGAGCAGATACGACAGTGACGCCATAAAAAAACAACAATGAACAATAACAGCACTGGGACAGCGTTTATGGTTGCAAACAGATTGAAAGGTGATAATATGGCGCAGTTGTGTGATCACATAAGCAGCGTTGTGTTTTCTAAATGGGGAAAAGCACAGGTTATATGCTTTTACCTCATCACTGTCACGAGCAAATTATATATTAAAAAAAGGGAAAATAAATTGATAACAAAATGACATGAATCGCATGCATACAGTATAAAGAAGTCCCTGCATGTCCTCTGTGAAAACAGGAAACTGTGAACAATGTATTGTCAAGTGCCTACATCATCTGGACAATCAGGTATTTGAGAGTCGACGAGGATAGGCACAGACAAATGATCTGCAACACTCCTTCAGCTTTGTTTTACTCCCCTCTCTGCAGGAGCTGAACGACTCGACTCCTCCCAAACATTAGTCAGGACAGGACGTAATAACAGCTTTTCATGATGACACTTAATGACCCGTAGTTGCTTTCCATGACACCTTTGATACACAGTATACGTCACTATCAGACATAATTATCACTGTGCGTACTCGATTTCACAATGTACAAGGACACGTACGATATTAAAAAGGTTAATTAAGCGTCACTGGTAGACACTGTCAACACCAAACTGTTCCAAACCGCAGCTAATACGACTATATTTCATGCGAAGAGAAGAAACTGTTGATCTGATGCTTGGTTAATGTGGTAGCATTGAAACAGTAAAGTAGCTTTGTATAGGGCACAGAATAAGGAGGTCATGTATAGGAAATGAGTCTGCTTTTTCATAGAAAACTTTCATAGAAACTGCTTTATGTCTCTATGGACAATTCTTAAAGGGGACATATTATGCAAAATCAACTTTATAATCATTTAAATCCTTATATTTGGGACTCTGGAGGTCCTATCAGTCGGCAAAGTGTGAAAAAAGATGATTCACAAGATTTTTTTGAGGTCCTCCTCAGTCTAAGTACAGGAGATTAAACGCAATGTTGACTTCCGCAAAGTCCACGAAAAGTTCCATTCTTGGCTCCACAGTGCAGCACAGAGTCCTACACAAACTTCCAGCCTCAGAGGATTTATCTGTCCAGTGGATACATGTTATATATGACGGCAAAGTAGCCTCTGATGTCATTTCCTGTCCCTTAAGTTTCATTTTACTTCTTTTTTTTTTAAGGTGGACCTAAAGAGATACTACTAAACCGAGCGTTCTGAACAGGGCTGTTTTGGCAGGGTGATTGAACTGCTGTGGTGCTTCATCCTTATGGTATTTTGACCAAAGCATGTCACAGACGTGTTCATTAGGACACCAGGGAACTAGTTTAACTTGGAGAAATATGGCATAATATGACCCCTTTAAAATCACAACTAACTGAATTTCTGTTTATGCACGCTCCACAGCGTTGCACAGAGCTAAAGAAACATTAAAGAATTCACAAACCAACTCCGACGTACCAGCCTCTATACACAGTGTCATTTATCTCTCTTCTCAAGCAGCTGTGTTGCTCTCTGCTGCTTGGCATTCTGCTTCGCTCCGGGCTTCCTGCACAAGTGAAGGCAAAGAGCACTTTGATTTTTCCTGGTCGGCCCTTTTGTTGGTAAACAGGGGAGTTCGAGGTCCACGAGGGAATCGAACTGCAGCGCTCGGGAGGCAGTTAGCGAACTGTTTTTTGTTGTTGGATTTCTATGTAGTACTTTTATGTGCACCTGAGAAATACAGTGACGGTGACACAGATCACAGAATTATGACTTGTCGTCTCCTCCCTCATAGCAAGTCGGGGAGGTGATTTCACAGCTGCGTCTGTGGGTGGAAAGTGGGTTGTCACTGTGGTCCATTTCTACGACTACAGGCTTTAATTAGTCTTTGCAGCAGCCTCTCAAGCTAATAATCACAAGCTAATCACAGATAAATTCTATGACGTGTTTTTTATCTGTAACCACACTGATCGTTTGCAGCTATAGGATGTTCTTTGTTCTTCGCACCTATGCGTGCGTGTGTGTGAGTGATTATCAAAGACAGCTCATAGTAGACTTTCTATCAAGCAACCGTTTTATTAATCCAGTCATTGTTTCAGCATAAAATATTAGAGCTTATTTAAGAAATTAAAAGTTCATTTAAATGGCCAATTAATGGGTTAATATAAAAGTATTAAATTATAATTTGACAAGATTATTCATCGTTTTATCAAGCTGCTGGTTTCAATCTATTCTGGATCGTAGCAAAGCTGAACTAAAAATTAAAAAAAATATATAATTCATGAAACTGGTCAGTTATGAACAACCGACCTGTTCATTAAAGGGGGATTAAATGCCCATGATAATCCGTGAAGACAGCAGATTACTGCAACTGGGATTTGATGAACAGTAACAACACACAAGTGATTAAAACTGTTCTGAAAGTATATTCTGTTATGACTTAAGGGGGTTAAAAGGAACCCGTCCAAAAACCAATAGCTTTTGGGAGTCGTCTGACACGATCTGACAAGTTTTGTTGCTCTCTCGCTGATTAGATCAGACGCTTCTCTGTGTGTGTGTGTGTGTGTGTGTGTGTGTGTGTGTGTCCACACCTGTCAGGCATGAGCATTTTATGTTGGTCTGAAAAACATAGCCAGATATGAGATGTAGAGCCCTGGAAAAAGTTTGAGTTAAGCTCCAGCAGATGGAAGACATGGGCATAAGCTGCTCGTTGTATGAGCGTTATAAAGTTTGAATTAAAATAAGATGAAATGTAAACCTCTAACCTTTCCATTTAATGAATAATTATTGTTGCTTGTCTGATCATTTTGGTTATTAGTGTAAACATGATGATGATGATGATGATGATGGGTTAGTTTTATTGTAAGAGAAATACTTTTATACACACAAACATTTCAAATCAGTCCCAAACCTCAGCTCATCTAAAGCATTTTGCAAAGGGGGTGTGCGATTTCTTACACAATCGGAGGAAGTTCCTTTATCACTAGCAAGCCTGAGCACGCTTTGCTCTTTTGGTGAAAATACTGAAGGATGGCTGAGATGCATGTACTTGTACAAATGATGGAATCACTTGTTCAGACTCATTGCAGCTCTCAGCTTATTCACCGACAACTCCCGTGATCTAATATACTGTATGTTCACCATAGAGAGGAACTAGGGGTAAAAAAAAAATCACGTCTGAGGAAAAATGTGTCAGCGATAGAAACATATTAGACTGTTTTATTTTTAGACTTGTATCCAGATCTGCGACAGGGTGTGTGTGTGTGTGAAGCAGCTGCGTGGGTGTGTTTGATGTGACCAAGACGACAAGTGTCTGTGGCCACTGCTGCTGTCAGCTCGTTAACAAAAAGACAAATAAATTCGAGCTCCATTAAACCCTCTTGTCAAAGGGTTAAAACGTTCCTTGTCGTGAGACAAATCGGACAATATATATACAGAGGAGTTTGTGAACAGGCAAGGCAGGCAACTGCTTGGGGCCCCGAGCTGATCGGGGGCCCCCAACACTCGGAGCCTGAGGGCGGTTTTTACTGAAATGTGCAGTGACCAGCCGCCTTTCTGTCCCCCTTAAACAACAATGGGCGATTTGCAATGACATCTCAGTAGGAAACCTCCCTAAAGGGGCCCCACCTCAACGTTAACCTCTGTGAAGTTATCGTTCTGCAAGTTGGAAAATGAAGAGTATTATTTGCAGTGTAATGCAATCTTTTTTACTCAGTTTTTATATGTTTTTTCAGTTATTTACAGTATTTTATTGTTTTATATATTTATATTGTTTTATAATGTGGGTTCTTTACAGTGTAATGTATTTTTTTTACTAAGTTTATATAGTTTTTTTTAAAGCTATTTACAGTATTTTATTGTTCTTTACTCTATATTTTCACATACTTTTTAATTACAAGGTTTTTCCATGTTATTTCATTCATTTCGAAAAAAAATAATTTTTTTAACTCATACATTTTTTGTTGGTGTAAGATTATTATGGTGATGAACACTGGTTGGAAGGGCCCCCTGGGAATTTTTGCTTAGGGCCCCACCAGACTCTAGAATCGCCTCTGTATATATATATATATATATATATGTTGTCGTGGCAGGTGATTGTTCTGTGAAGTGGTTGTGGAGCCTGTTGTGTTCCTCTGAGTCACAGGAGGTGGTGACAATGGTGCTCTCAGTCAAATCACTTTCCTCCTTTGCCGTCCCTCCTCACTGCTTGGCATTAACGACCGATTATTTGCAAAGATGCAAAATCTACTCCCAGGAAAGCCCAGTAATCTGTGTGTTATTCGTTGGTGTGACAGTCTTGATGATGGCAACTGTAGGGAAGCAACAGAGCCAGCGGCTTAATAAGGAAGTGGTCTCGCACATAGAGATGCTAGACAGCTGTCAAGACAAGCACAGTCACAGTCACCCACACATGCTCCAAATGACTCTTTCCAGCAGTCAGTTATTTGCGTAAGCATCAACAACTTGTTGTTGTTTTGCGATAAATTGCACATGCAACCGCAGCCCAGGGGCGAAGTAGCAGGGTGGGTTAGAATCACACTTCCTCTGGGATTATGTCCAAAGTGACCACAGCGACCACTTTGACAGAGAAATGCTGCCGCAAGAGGCAAAGAAAGTCTCCTTCACTTTGTCACCACTGCATTTAGCGCACTTTTTCCCGATCCACGGTTGTTTGCCCCAGATCCGCTTTTAAAATCTTGAATTAAGTCAAAATTGAATGAGATAGGTTGTTAAAAAAATAGAATGCCTGCCATGTTGGGACAGCAGCTTTGTAAGATCCGCTGTGATGATAGGACGAGAAGTGTTTTCGTGCCCCGCAGTGAGCACACAGTACATACAAACGTGTTTGCCTGTCCTCAGGCATGGCAGCATATTGCAAACTCATTAAAAAGTAACACTTACAGACGGTCTCGCTCCTCCAAGAACAGCCATGACATGAAAGCATTAAACCTCTACATTTGTTTCACTCTTATCACATTATTCTTATTTTTTTAGGTTTTAAAAGGAGGATAACACTCCAGTATTTCTGTTTATTGCCAAAAGACGCCCTTCTTCAGCGTGTACTCTGACTAACCTAGAATTCAATTTAAATAAGTCATCAAATAAAATTAACACACATCTTTAGAAAAGCAAGGCTGACATGTTTGGCTGCTTGTCATAGTTTCTCCATCTGATAAAATAGAACAGTTGAATTATGAAAAACGACACAGAAACATGTATCGTGTCTGTGCTGCAGTGCACTCTTTCACCAATATCACACTAAACAAATGATTGATGAGCATTTATCAAATTTGTGGACATTTACATACAAATAACAATGATAATAGCCTAGGCGGGTTATTATTTAATGAAGCGGCTCATGCAGATCATTAAAAAAATATCAAAAAATCTGTCTGCTTCTACTACGATGACGTTGTGTTGGCATCACTTCTAAAGAACTTTGTGTGTTAGATTCATCGCAGAGACGACACCAAACGAGCAGCAGCCACAGAGGTCAATCCAATGTGACTCGGGCAGGAAAACAGATGATGTCACAAGGCTGTTGCCAAGTTGATTGTAAAAGATTTACGCCACCCATTCACTTCTGTGAAGTCCATTGGTTTAAACCAGGAGTGTCAAACTTGTGGCCCGTGGGCCACATGCAGGCCCTACAAAGGCCACTTAAAGGACTGTTTCTGATGTTTATACTCATTTTGTTTTTGAAATAATGCAAATTATTAAAGTAATATCATTTTAAATTTCATATTGCACACCCCCTTCTGAAAGGTAGGGTTTTCCCCTCCCACACGGTTGTTGACTGGCCCCCACCCGAAGCTCATGTGGCCTCCAGGTGATTCCAGTTTGAGACTCCTGGTTTAAGCATAAGACTGTGGCCTCATGCTTCCACACAGCTCTTCACCAAAACTCTGCATTCTGGCCACAGACTGTATATAAAACTTAAAGGTGCCATATGCAAGAATACCAAGGCCTTTTAGGTTTCGTTTTCTGACGTAACTGGCAACCCGTGGTTTGCTCGGCAGCTGAGACTCTACTGACTGCAATGATTGGTAGGCATGCGGTAGGTGGCGCTACATGCCAAAACATGATTTCAAAACATAAACATGATTTGCAGTCTGCAAAATGTTTTTTTTTATGCAAATATTTTGTCTGTACTGTTGTTGTTGGTGAGTTCAGTTTGTTATATGAACATTATTCCTGAGTCTCTGTGACATATTAGGAGGATTTTATGGCCAGTTGCTTTAGATTTATTACATAAAGCACCTTTAAAGTCGTCTTCCGATTTGAAAAGTGAAGCCAGGTAAGTAGCCAGACAAGCCACCGGGGGGGCAACTTTGCTGGTTGCAAAAAGAGCACAGTTCTTTGAATGGAAATCTATGAGAAAATGAGCTTAAAGTAAAGTACATACTCCCTCGGTTTATAACATTGGTTCTCAAAGTGCGGCCCGGGGGCCAATGGCGGCCCACAGAAACATTGCTGGCGGCTCGCAGTGAATTACAGTTGATAGTTTTAATCCAGGAGCTACTAAGCTTGTTAAATGTTTATTGGACATTACTGGATACAGACCAATAGGTGTAAACAAAAATACTGGGTATTTACCTGGTTTCTATATGGTGAATTTCAGTGTATTATTGGGTTATAAGCTGGTAATAAGCAGGTAGCTACAGCCCCCAATTATTAGCTATTTACCCCAGTGAATATATGGTAACAGCAATGTGTTACTTGGTATTAACCTGTAATTAGAAGGTAAACAGTGGCCAAAATACTGGGTAATTACCCAATAAATTATAAAGCGTTATTCTATTAATGCTTAAATTACATTATATTAATGCTTATATTACTTAACGCTAAACTGTAGAACTGCAATCTGGTCATTAAAATGATTACAAATGGGATTTCTTTCTGTTTATTTTCCTTTGGCGGCCCTCAGTCCAATGTTGGGTTCCTAAATTGGCCCTCAGGTATCAAAACTTTGAGAACCCCTGGTTTATAACATCTGTAATGGTCTCGATTACTAGTTTCAGGTCTTCTTCAATAAATCATTCGGCCAATTTTGTAATTGATGTTCCCATTTAGAGGAGAAAGAAGAAGAGGAGAGAGAAAATGGACGATAAGTGGACACCGGTTGATGATGTCTGTGAATTGCAAGAACTGACGTCTATTTTTATGTACAGGCTATGGCACAGGTATCGCCTGCACATAATCATAGAGTAGTATCAATAAGATAATCGGTAAGTATCAGTATTGATATGTCAGTGTCAATAATTTGGGAGCAAAAGAGAAGCAAATGTTCAAAATGACAGGTGAGGGAAAATGGCCTATGTAGTGTTTGTTTTAAATAAATACACTGACTGACACATCACCTGGTTGTGTTGGCTGAACTCTGTCATGCTTTAACTAAGGAAGAGACTCTCGGGGGAAGAACAGGAACAGGAAGTAGTCGCAGGTACATGATCACTGATCTGCTCTATCAGGCCTAATTAAGTGGGATAATACGCTTTAACACATAACACATTTAACAGTTTCTACGGCTCAATGACACAGATCTGACACGATATACCCTTGGCTTGTCTGACCCAGAACAACCTTCGCCACGAGGTAAACAAAACAGCTGCTGTAGAAACACACGAAAACAGGGCAAAAGCCTCCTCGTTTACAACAGTTCACATAACACAAAATAAAGATAGGTATGAGTGATCACACAAACACACACAGTGATCACACGTTATAAAGTTGACAGAGAGACGCAGCAGCAGCAGCAGCAGCAGCAGAGACAACAGGTGTCATCGTCGGCTCTCTTCCGCACTCACACACTCACACTCACCTTCGTGTAGTACAACATCCACAGCTCGTACAGCCTTTCCTTCGATGCCATCCCTCCGCCCTTGTGGTTGCTCATTGTGTCTTGTTTTCTTCTCCTTTTTTTTTTGTTTTTAAAAAACGATCAAAGTGTAAAGCATGGCCACGGCTGTGTGAAGTTGTCGCGGCGCGCGGCTCCCGTCAAAGCATTCCTGTCAGATCCAGATCCACAGCCACAGTCACAGCAGCAGCAGCAGCAGCAGCAGCGATCATCCACGGTCACCAAAGTGCTTCCCCCGCTGCTGTCGCCACACGCGAAGAAGTTGTCAGAGTGTCGTGGGAGAAAAAAACGCACACAGCATGATCGGGTGCGATGCCTGGTTCACGGTGCGATCACTGTGTCTGTCGAAACACTAAAAACCAGGAACACAAAACGCGTGGAAATACGTGCGTGGAGAAACACCCATGTCCGCATTTAGAGCGAGCCTCCTGTTTCTGCTGAGTGATTCCTGTTGGAGAGAGAGAGAGAGAGAGAGAGAGAGAGAGAGAGAGAGAGAGAGAGAGAGAGAGACAACGAGAGTTCCCACGGAAGCGACAGATGCCATCCACTCAAGACCAAGGCATGAGTGGTGCACTGTTCAGTCTGTGCGTCCACGGTCCTGCGTGGACAGTGTGTGGGTGTCTCCAGAGGCGATTCTAGGGTCTGTAGGGGCCCTAAGCAAAAACATTCCCAGGGGCCCCTTCCAACCAGTGCTCATCACCATTATGTTATAAATAATCTGACACCAACGAAAAATATATATTTTTTCGAAATAACGTGGACAAACCTTGTAATTAAAAAGTATGTGAAAATATAAATGTTAAGAACAATAAAGTACTGTAAATAGCTTTTTTTAAAAAACTATACAAAACTATATAAAATACATTACACTGTCAAGAACCCACATTATAAAACAATATAAATATATAGAACAATAAAATACTGTAAATAACTGAACAAAAACATATATAAACTGAGTAAAAAAAAAGATATGCATTACACTGTAAATAATCCTCTTCATTTTCCAACTTGCAGAACGATAACTTCACACAGGTTAACGTGAGGTGGGGCCCCTTTAGGGAGGTTTCCTACTGAGATGTCATTGCAAATCCCCCCTTGTTTTTTAAGGGGGACGGGGATGCGGCTGGTCACTGCACATTTCAGTAAAAACAGCCCTCAGGCTCCGAGTGTCTGGGGCCCCCGATCAGCTCGGGGCCCCAAGCAGTTGCCTGCATTGCCTGTTCACAAGCTGCGCCTCTGGGTGTCTCAGTTGACAGTGAGGACCTGGCTGTGGGTCATCACAGGTAAGCTGACATAAGATACACAGTTATACACAGTTTGTAAGATAGTTTTCATTTAAATATCACCTTTCAAAACAATGTGTTGTTTTGTGCAGATGTCTTACAGTTTTGGGAGTAAAATTGTGCAAGAACAATACTAGTGAAGTGTGTATGGATTTTTTATTTATTTATTTTTTTTAATTGATGGCTGCAACTAAATGATTATTTTCTCCATTAATCGAGTAATCGTATGGTCCATAAAATGTCAGAAAATGTTGATCAAACCAGGAGATGATGATGTTCTCAAATGTCCAAACATGATTTAGTCTTGATTATTATTATTATTTATTTTATACCAAAGAAACAAGACAATATTCCCTGAAAAATCATTTTAATTCTTAATTTTTTTTAACCAAAATAGATGACAATTAATGCAGCAATTGATTATTAATCGATTAATTGAGTAATTTATTATTGCTGATATTCTTGGATATGATCTGTGTAAACGTGTTTAATGGTTATGCTTTGTTTGATTATAATGTGTAATTAAATATATCAGTACTGGCACACAACCTTACAATGATTCATAGTCGGATCTTATTAACCGACATTGGTACACTCATCTGTGCCATTAAGGGTTTATAATACCATAAACCCATATACGTAAATAGGTTTGCCTTGTGGAAATATGAAAATGAAAAAGAAATGATGTACACTATGAGGAGTGACACCGCTCTGGAAACTTTCATTTGACAAAAGAAGGATTGAAGGATGTTTAAGGTGAACTAAGCTTATGGCCTTAACTCAAAACAACACATGTCACAGACGTTTACAACCTGAAAAGAAAACAGGCACATCTCTTGTTTATGACCCAGTTATAAAAGGTTTATATTGTTGAATGATATTCTCTGACTTTAAAACAACACATTCTACGACAGCAGAATAAAAATTCACATCATCGCTGTATACGCAGACCTTATCTGCTGTGCTCAGCCGTGCTGCCGGCTGTTATCTAGCAGTCTCCTTCACCCACATGTACTGAAATGGATGATTTATTTGTTGAATCTTTTTTTTTTTTTTTTTTTTTTTTTACTATTGTGATTGTTAGGCCTTATATTCCAAGTTTGTGTCATCACACACTAGGGATGGTGATAATAGGAGGATGGACACGGTGAAGCTAGAGGCAGCTGTATTACCATGGTGATGGCCTACATTCTTAACAAGGACGTGAGTGTGTGACCATCAACAGGCAGGACACTGTGTCAGTCTGTCCAATATCTCACCTTTATTTATTTTAAAGTGTACGGTTATGTTTACATTAATTTAACATGTTATACATGTGTTTGAATGTTAAAAAAAATGTCCATTACCAACTGAAATTTGATTAATTGAATAATTTTTACTCCACATGCCAATACATTCAACCTGAGCCACAACATAAACATCCCCATGTTTACATAAAAAAAAACAAAAAAACATCTTATATATTTAAATTTGTTTTAAATTATCCTTTAAATATAAAAGTATATCTAATATACAATATTTTAAGCATTTCTTTCCCAAGCAAAACAACAATATCACATGATCAGGCAACAGACCATAGCAATCAATGTGCTCGACGGTCGTTACATCCTCAGTCAGGATGACGCGTCGATTTCAGAAAGAGTCGAACGGCGTGGAGAGGAAAACATGGAGAAAAGTGTGGGCTCGCTTCAGGAGCAGGCGTTGAAGAGGAAAGAGAGGTTAAAGGCGTTAAGAGACAAAAAAGTACATGTAAGTTACCAGGGCTGTGATGTCTACTTTGTCAGGAGTGCGATATAACGCACAGAAAACGGCTCGCTCTGTCGTTGAGACAACGTTAGCCGCATTAGCTTGTAGCTAACCTTTATGTAGCAAACGAATCGTAGCCCTGCTGTGTAACTTTGCTAATGTACTGCAATAATATTTTTAATTACAGTCTATAGTTCATGGTCGATATATTTATTTATTACATTGCTTTGAGAATTGTAGACTTTCAGTTTTGATATGAGGCTAATTTGCTGAGCTACATTGTTTGGGGTTATTTCTTAAAGACAGTAACAGTTTATTTTGTTTTTTATTCGTCTACCTGATAATTGAATGTGTTTTTAATAGTTAATAATACATTAGGGTTCGTGTGTTCGCGTTGTTTTGTTCACATTTCACTCTGGTGATATTTGCCATAACAATAGCAAGTCCATTTGTCTACAGTTAAACCGTGGAAGATTGTTGTTTGGTTGCCTTATATTTAGGCGATTGATTATGCGTTTTTTGTAGCTTGAGATTGGTTGATGGAACTATTAAATACAGCTTACTGCAATTTTCAAATCGCAGGAGACGCAATACTTGTTGCAAAATGTCAAAATCACAATTTTGGATGAATTATTATTACATATCTTATTCTACAGACTGAAGAGAACATTGTTTCTCACAGACCTGCACAAATATCATTACATTGAATGAAAATGAGAATAATGGTGTAAAAATTACCGCACCGTCTGATATCGCTAATCATATCACATTTCCTGTCAAAATAATCCCAATCAGATATTTTTTTCAAAGTTGTTCAGCCCTAGTTGGTAGACTGACCTGGGGAGGGGAAGACAGATAAGAGTGGGAGAGGGATAAAAAAAATGCATCAAAGACAGTACAGGTTGGACAAGGCTACATAAAACTGGGGCAGTAACAATAATTTGAATGAAAGAAACTCTTGCCTTTTCAACAAGAAGACCTGGGGACCCGGTAAGAACAAGGGTCTGTCTGCATCGTTTGCATGTTCTCCCCATGTGTGTGCTTGGGTTTTCTCTGGGTTCCTCTCACAGGCCAGAATCATGCAGATTTGGGGATTCGGAAAATTGGAGACTCTAAATTGACTGTGTTTTTAAATGTGTTCTATAAATCAAATTTGAGTTGGGTTGAGAAGTTGAAATAATCTGTGAAAGTCTGAGGTTATTGGGCAATTTCAAGTCAGGTCAGTGCCTTCTAAGTTAAATGACAGTAAGTAATGTTGTGGGAATTCTCTGTTTCTTGTTGTGAGTGAATAATTAAATGGAGACTGCTGCTGGCTTTTTAGTTTTTATTTCCTTGCAAAGAAAGGCCCGCCTGCAACTAAAAATTTATTTTTGTAATTGATTAATCTGTTGATTATTTTCTCGATTAATCGATTAATTGTTTGGTCTAAAAATGTCATAAAGTGTTAAAAATGTTGATCAGTGTTTGTCAAACCTGGAAATTACTGTTATGTGGAGCAAAGGAATTAAGAACACATTCACAATTATAAAGCTAAAACAATCAGAAATCTTATTTTAATAATAAAAAAACTTCAAATCGATTATATAGTTGATGAATAATTTAGTAATCGATTAATTGTTTTAGCTCTTGTCTGCACAACGCTGCTCGATTGACCTCTTTTGCAAAACCATTTCATTCTACACCAGCAACAGATAATTTTTCAACAACTGTATCCAGAAATAAATGTTAATATTAATAACATTAATATTTACTATTGGTATTTTATATGAATATTTCCAACAGCCTTGAAAGGGTTCATTAATGTGACACTGTGTGGGTGAACCATGTCCTCTTATTATGCCACACAGACTGAAAACGAGGAAAGGAAGAGAAAATATTAATCCTCATCTTTTTAATAAAGATAAATGCCCTTACAAAATGTTATAATCAGTCAGAGTCTCTCATATCTATGTGGCTACGACTACTCACTGGAGTCAAGTGACCTCTAAAATATGTGTTTGACAGTTAAATCTTATCAGTTATTATCTGGATGTCAGTGTATGCCGAGCTAATTTTACCCAGATTATTATAATATCCAATTTTCTTATCAGCACACACCCTGGGTGCTGAAACACAGCATTTGAAAAGCAAAGAGTTTCAGTGGCAGCTGCTCTCTTTGTACAAATGTTTAACACTATGTAGTCATTCTGTCTCAGTGTCAAAATCTGTCATTTCTGAATATGATCTCTTCTTGCAACAGGAAACACTCCTCAGTGTGTAAGCTGCTCTTTTAACAGTTAGAGAACAAGTTTCTCCAAACTGTTGACAAACAGAAGCACACTAGCTCGGCCAGTGATGTTAGATAAAGGACTGTTGGCATTCCTGAAGCCAGTGTTTTTTTTCCCCCTTTTGTACTGCACTTAAATAATGAGTCAGTCACTTACATTGTTCTAGCAGGTGGACAGGAAGCCTCTTCAGGAAAATGTACGATGGGAGGGGTCCAATATCCTTTGTTAGTGTTGTACTTGAGGTCAGTTGTAGATATTTTTCCTGGACTTCTGCAAACCCATGTCATCATTCATCACAGGGCAGATATAATGCTAATATGTTGGTTATTCATAACACATTTAATTTATTAGCAAACTAAAAACTTGCCTTTCCAACAAGAAGACCCAGGTTCACAACACAGTCAGAACAAGGGTATTTCTGCATGGAGTTTGCATGTCCTAGCCGTGTGTGCTTGGGTTTTCTCCCATTTCGGAGTGAGGCAAATTGGAAACCCTAAATTGTGAATTGTTATTTGTCTCTATGTGTCCCTGTGATGGACTGGTGACCTGTCCAGGACGTATTTCAATAGTCCAGAGAAAAGAGATGAAGCTGCAGTGGCAGATCAGATGTGTCCAGACTCTTGAGATCTTTAAATCTTATTTAAAAAATAAATACATTGACGATGAATCTTCACTATGTATAAATTTTGGGTTTTGTTCTCTTGTGCAAAAGTTTTCTTTTTGCATTTTTGTCGTGCCTGATAAATGGGTTGAAGCATACCTTGATACTGTCTCTTTGAACTCTTGTTTTGGGGTCATTTTGTAGGACTATAACATACTTCATTGCAACAACAAAGTCAATTTAGCTTTGTGTTTTGTGGATGGTTTCTTATTATTTATCATATGTTAACTTATAGTTAATTTAGCATGATAGCATGTTACATTTGCGCAAGCTCCTTTACTAAATTATGCTGTTTTTGCAGTGAATTAAAGTTGTTGTTTTTTTACAGGGGCAAGAGGAGGAAGATGGAGAGCCAGAGAAGAAAAAAGCTTCATTAGAGGAGACTACAGAGGAGAGGCATAGGTTGGTCTCATGACGGTGCTTATTCTTTTACTTTCAGAGCATGTGGCAGTTCTTTCACACACGTTACACTGTTGCTTTTCTCTTTGGCTGAAGCTTTTGAAGCTGCACAAACAGAACTGAAAGCGATCGGAAAGTTCATCATCATGATCGTAGCCTTTATCTGCTCTTCATCTGAACAATGTCTTTAATGTTTACACTGGGCTGGATCACAGTCTTGTAGTATTAGCTGCTCAAATATCCTGCAGCTCACTCAACTTTGTGTATTAGTTGGCAGGAAGAGCAGCCAACTTTCCTGTCCTACAGGACCTTTTTTCCATTGTTTATATTTAATGACTGCGTGGTGACGACACTGTGGGAGTGACGGCTTACGTCCTCCAGTTCAACAGGACAGGTCTCTCTCATGACAATGACAATGACAATGGCTGCATACTCCTTAAGAGTCTAATAATAAGACATTTATCTGTGAGGAGGAGTGAGGAACATTTTGTAAAATGTAGCACATTTTTAATCTGCTTAGCCAAGTAAAGAAACACATTCTAGGGTAATGTAACTTGAAATTGCTATTAAGATTTCATGAGAGATCACATTTCCAAAGCATGGCATGAAAGAACAATCGGCACATGTTTCAAGTTATTCCTACTACTAACAATGGAAAGACACCTACTGCGCTCAAGTGTGTTTTTGTTAGATTATAAATAAATATTATTCAGTTTATATGTGTATTTTATATTCAGTGTATAAGTGTTTCATATTTTTGAACTGAGTTGAAAGTGTCTGAACAGTTACATGTTAGTACACAGTTTCAGTGTGTAAATAAAAAGGCCGGAGTTTAGGGGTAGGTAGCTTGATATCAGTGTAAACATTTGAACACTGCTGCTCCTCCTCAGTAACAGTGCACTCTAAACATTTGGAGAGAGCCACACTTCAGTGCTCTGAATTTATCACTGGCTCTCTTTGTGCTGGAAGTGGATTTGTGTAAACGCACTACAAAGGTTTTACACACATCAAACTGAGATGTTTTCTGTCCATGTGGTGGCACTTAAGATGGCAGTGTTATTCATTACCGGTGTACATGTCCCTTCCTTAGCACAACATGTCTCACAGTGACCTGAATTCACTGTGGATAGTATTGGTCCCGAGAGGATGATTCACTTCAATGACACTTTGTTTCATACAATTAGATGAAATTGTCTTTGTTTATGAATGTGCTGTGATATTCCTGGCTCTGATATGATGTATCTTGTACCTTTTGTTTCATAATTGAAATGCCCAAAAGAAACTTCAAGGATGAATACATATTTTAGGGCTGCAATGATTAGACGATTAATCGATCACTAATTGTCTACTAGTTTGCGAAATGATTTTTCAGCTTCTTTAATGTGAATATATCTTTGCTCCATGTAACAAAGAAATTATTAAAATTGAATAATGTTTGTGGACAAAACAAAACATCTGAGTGAGAACATCATACACCAAACAAATACTCAATTAATTGAAACAACAGATTAATCGATTATGAAAATAATAGTTAGTTGCAGCCCTACATTTGTATACCATTATACCTTCATCCCATCATCTGTTTTGTTAATCTTCATTTTCCAAAAGTCACATTTTGTACAAATGCTTATTTCTCTGATGATAAATGAGGTTGTATTCCCTCACTCTTGCACACAGTGGTATGTGTAAATATCCACACACTATAGGAAACCGCACCAGGAAGCCAAGGATGTTACTAAATACATTCATGACGTTATTTTTTTTGAGAAATTCTACCTCTATTCAAACGCTGATTGCAGATGGGAAAATGAGGAGAGATTAGGAAGATGATATATGTACAGTCAAGAACCCTGACCAAACTAGATGCTTAGGTTAAAAAATACAAAAAAAAGCAAGTAAATCTTTATATTCAACAGCAGGGATTGAGATGTGTGGATTAAAAGTGGACCTCAGTCAGCGAGAGGTTGAACAGGACTAGCATTCCTGCCCATACTTGTACAAGGCATCGGTCTTAGCGGGTGATGTATCGAGAGTTTACCCTCTCAAACTTCATCACGAATCCACGTTAATCTCTGAACAGCTGATTACTCGTGTCAGACAATATTTTACCTCTGGACCTAATCTGTAAAGATGTCAGTTACGGCTTGCCAAGAATTCCTCCGAGTAGAAACGTGATGAAAGACGGCATAATTCAACATCAAGGAGAACATTCCTCAGCTGTTGGCTGTTTTCATTGAGTCTGTGCCCAGGAGCAGGTGGAACATGTTAATCAGACATGTTCATAGGAATAAAGAGGGACATTATGCCCAACCTCCATCCTGACATTAAAAGTGCAGCTGTGTGGAGTTGTCAGATGCTCTTTTATGCTCCTGATAAACTCTGGTAGAATTCTTTTTGTCTACACTGCCACCTCCTGGAATGACAGAGCTGATGATGTTTTATTTACCAGTCTTACCACTGGAAGTAGGTTCACCTTTCTCTGCACTTTTCCCCTCAGAGAGCTCAAGCTGAGGAATTACACTCCGCAGGACGAAGAGCTGAAGGAGCGGCAGGTGCCTAATGCCAAACCAGCGTCAGGTATGAAGTCTTAGTTCAGGCTGTCTTATAAAATAGGATTGGTTTTGAAATTCTGGACAGCAAAAACACATCCACATTTGGACTTAGTTTGACATAGGATTCAAAACAGACTTCACTCTGGCTGCTCAAGCAGAATTTCAAATTGTCTTTAGCATCATTGTTGATGCAACACAAAAAAACAACATCAAAAAAACCTGCAAGGAACATGCCACATGCCTCACTGCACAGCAGAACTGGCCAAAACTACAACACTGAATATTGCAATATATAGAAAGCTCCTACATTTCAGTTTTTCTTCTGCAACGGACAAGTTCTTTAGCACAACTTCACAAGGCAGTTATTACAGCAAGATGATTTTTCATGCATCCATATTTGAAAATTGTCACACGTGGGTACACCTACACTTTTACCAAAGTAACCTGTGCAGATGAGTTGGCTGTGTTAGGCCTGAGTGTTGATCGGCTGTGACATCACCATAGGAATCCCAACTCCCGTTTTGATGACATTTTGAGCTCAGAGGCATCACCTGTAAGCAGGCTGCTGTTGGATGATACCAGCTGTCAGTCACTCTGGTGCCCAGGAGCAGGTGGAACTCATATGTGCGGTGTGTTATTGTCTATTGTCCTCAAAAGGGGATCTATATTTTACTAAATCGCCATCGTGTGCTGCTGAAGAAGACTTGAAACTAATGATCGGGATACATTAACCCCAAAACACAAGTCTAATTTGATCACTTATGATTTTAGGATACATCTGATTTGCATGCAGTCTGATCATAGTGTTCTAGTACAAGGTCAGCTCTTGAACAGCTCCTCTTAAGTACAGCTCAAGGCCTTGTTCTGATGATTTATGACCTTTGCAGTGGAGGACAAAGTTAAAGACCAGTTAGAGGCCGCTAATCCAGAACCCATCATTGAAGAAGTGGTGAGTAAATCTGTTTGGAGTGAATGTGACTTCATTTGTTGATGCATCGATGGCTGCTGTATTCAGCTGTTTTCTCTCCTCAGGACTTGGCCAACCTCGCCCCAAGAAAACCAGACTGGTAAGACTGCTAAAAATAATTGTGCACCTAATTAAGTGCAAGTTCAGTTCATCGCTGACACTTTTAATTGTGATTCGAAATCAAGGGACCTGAAGCGTGATGTGGCAAAGAAACTGGAGAAGCTGGAGAGGAGAACACAGAGAGCCATTGCTGAGCTCATCCGTCAGTATTTCTTATTTTATTTCTGTTTTTTTTTAAAGTTTCTATTGCTGAATTTTCCTGACACTACAGAGGCCATGCCAAAGTTACGCATTCATTATTGGGCTAATTGCCTTGTGGTTTGGAGACTCCACAAAGGCTTGAAGCTGTCTGATAGTAAGAGTGTGATTCCTCCTCTGATGTCTGATCTACAGTCTAAATATAGACACAAAACCGGTTTGATTATGATAGGTTATCCCTGTGTGCATTCAGCATTAGATTAGCTGTGTTTTTTGATGACATGTAGTCATTTTAACTCCTTTTCTGATTATTAGTCTTTTATATGAAACAAGACGAACATCACTGTTACAATTTGATGATATTTTCTTGATTGTTTGACATCACTGTCACACAAAATGTGTCATAGTGGATTTTTATCATTTCACAATTGAAAGATGCCAGTGAATTAATGAATAAAATTAACCATTTATATTTGGCGTTTATAGGCGATCGCCTGCGAGGCAGTGAGGATGAGTTGGCTGCAGCAGTGGGAGCGATCGGAGTGGAGGAGGGAGACTCTGATTGAATCCAAAATGTTTTCGTTGAATGAGTGAAACTACAGCAACATCCTGACTTAACTCGGACTGCACCATCGCAACAGGGAATTAAGTTTCTCAAACAGGTCTTCGTTATTGTACTATTACGTATGAATATGTAGTAGTATGCTCTGTATATGTGGTAAACTTCAAGTACATCGTGTGTGTGATCTGTATGTTTTTTATATTAAAGTAAATCTGAATTTATGATATGCCTGTGTACTATTTAAGTTTCTACTAAGTGTATATATATATGTGTGTGTGAGAATATATATGTATGTACACTGTATATATGTTTATATACATATATATACTGTGTGTGTGTGTGTGTGTGCGCGTGCGTATATATATATATATATATATATATACTGTGTATATGTATGTATATATATATATACTATATATATGTGATATAGTAATATATACTATTACAATGTTGTATATATATATATGTGTATATATATATCATTTATTTATCAAAATAGAAATAGATAGTAAAATCGATTCTGAACATGTTAAGGATATTTACACTCATGGTAAAACAAAATATAACAAAGCCTATGGTATGAATAATAATAAGTATCCTTTGTTGAATTTTAACTAAGGAAACTAAATGCCAATAATCCAGTAAAAAGACACTTTTTTAAATACATTGTTTATTCAGAAAACTATCTTAAAATGCACTCTCTAACGATCATGACGTGACCTCTATGGTAGTTACAGCAACATAAATGTCTTGCTACACTTGAATCAAAGTTAGTTTTGATCCAATAGATGATACATGGAGGGACAATGATAAACAGACCATGAAGCTTTTTTCTCTGATATGACATTCACTAGTGATAATAATCTACTGCAAGCACCTAAATACCTGGTCTGAACTGAAACTCTCCTTTCACAATAAAGTGCATCTTCTGTCCAAATGGGACCAAACTTGTCTCCTCACTGAAGGAGATATTGCACAGTTCATTGTTGTCCACTGCAGTACAAGGACACCTGCTTCTTTCAAAGACTTTTCTCTTTTCTCAAAAGGCAAACTATTGACATTCTGAAGAACTTAACTATTCAAACATTCACAAAAATTACACAAACGTGTGAGTTAAGTGTCATTAACATGGTTAATAGCCAATATTGTTGCTACAAAACAGCTTATGCACCACAACCTTTAAAAATATACTATGTTGGGGGTGAAGCTCACAAAAAGACATTTACAGCAAAGCAGATGCTTTGATATTATGACACTGGATGCTTACTAAACCTGTATGGACTTGATGCTGCTCTGATGGTCACCAAGGACGTTGCATGTCCTTGATTTTGGTATGCAGTACAAAGGAGCTGAGATAAGTGGTTTAAGGAAGCATCATATCTTACACTGTGGGGGAGTCTGAGGTTGTTTTGGCACTACATGCAGATTATCTAATAATAAAGGGTCATCGTATATCAGAAGCATAGAACATCCATGAAACCTGTACTCAGTCATAGGTTGGCATTTGGATGCTGCACACACCTCCCACAGATTTAGCCCTTGAGCAGCAGTGATGTTGTTGTTGAAACTGTAGCTTTATGATTCATTAGTACGATGAGCGGTAATCTGATTGATGCACACGTTGCTCCCCGGTGATTCCAGACCGTCAGTCGCAGTGACCTCCAGCAGCTTCAATCTTCCTGGCTGCGGGGCCCAGTTCCACTTTGCACACCCTCTGGGCAAACTTCAGCGAGCACAAAGTCTCTCCCACGTTGCTCTCCAGAGCAGAAACCTTTAGCAGAGACGTTGGAACAAACACTGCGTCACAGCAAGCGGCAGATACTGCAAATATGAGCAACTTGAAAATCTAGAAATGCAGGAAAGTCATCTTACCTGCACCACCATGACAGTCTTGCTGCCTTTACCCAAAGAGTCTTGCAATAAGTAAGTAAGGCGGGAGTTCCTGAAAGGGATGTGAGTCTGCCGAGCCCTCAGTGCCTGAATTACATCCCCCAGTGACAGCAGAGAGCGGTTGATGTTCTGGGCCTCCTTCAGCCTCTCTCCCTCTGCACCAGATTTCCAGACCCTCTCTGAGCCAGCCAGGTCCACCAGGTTCAACTTGCCTGAAGAAATGCAAGTTCATTTAGAGAGAGTAAATAGAAAAGGAGAACCAAAAGCATTGAAATCTTTCTTGGCTACAAAAAATACTAATTTTGTAATAAAATGTCCACAGGGTCTTAAAAAGTATTAAAAGTTGATAAATACATTTTGGGGAAAATTAAGGCCCTTAAAAAGTATTAAAAAATGTAATACATAGAGTCCATAGAGCCCTACTTTTTGCTTTCTCATGCTGTGACCTCTGTTGATTCATGATTATGACATTATGATTCATATTAACTATGATATGAACTCTCAGGCATTTGAATCACTCCCTGTGAAGGGAAAAGACGACGCCTGTGTGACTGACCGGTGGTTTTGGATCCTGTGGCGAGGTCGGTGCCCTGAACTGTGATGCAGAGCAGAGCATGGGAGCGTGAGCTATGCTGGTTCATCTGAGTGCCAAAGGTGATCCTGTTCTTGCGAGCTGTGGCTAAAATCTGGTGAAGCACAAAAGCATGGAGCATCCGTGGTTAAAAAAAAAGAAAGAAAAGAAATCTATTCTGATATAAATTCACAATCTTGCCAAATATCTGTCACCTTCTTGATGTGCTGAAAGCTTTTAACTTCAGTGACTCTCAGGCCTGGGACATGCAGCTGGCCTGTTCCATCTGGGTTGATCTTGATGTCCAGTTTCTCTCCGTCTTTACTCAGCAGATCTCTGAGAATTAGAACAGAACTCCAGTGATAACATTTGAATACATCCACTGTCTTTCAGAAATAATATTTACTTAAAGCTCCATTGTGGAACCTCTATCACCCCCCTGTGGACTTCTGAGTAATTACCAAAACAGTGCAGTCTCTATGACCTACTTTTGTCTCTCCTGTCCCTTCCTACTCTGAACAAGAGCTACTGTGTTGTTAATCTGTCTTTTGATGTAGCGTTGGCAGAGCGTGCATTTCAATATCATAAAATCACATTCACGAGAAGCCAAAAAAAATGGTGATTGTGAACTCCTACTGAATGTCCAGGTTTACTTTTAGCAGTAAAATCCACTTCTGAATCATTTCATGGGCACTTCCTGGTGCTTTCAGGAATAGACCAACTGCATGAAGCGGTCACGTTTTACTCTTGCTGTGTGCTGCTGTGAGCTGGAAGGCTTAATCGGCACTGTGTGAAGTTAACTCATTTGACAATAGTTTGAATGTAGCAGATATTTGTATACATTCAAAAGATGCGCACTACAGCTAAAAGCATATGCAAAGCAGTCTTGAATAAAGTACCTTAAAGGGATACTTGAGTATAAGTATGACTTTGGTAGAAGTTGAAGTACATTATTATACTATTACCTAAGTAACAGTCTTAAAGTATATGACATTTACTGTTCAGTTAATTTTTTGATAAAGTTTTAGAAGTAAAAGTATTAAAAAGTGAGCATTGAGCCATGGTAGCTCTGTGGTAGGGCGAGTTGTCTTTCAACTGGAAGGCTGTGGGTTCAATTCCTGGCTCTGCTAGTCTGTGTCCTTAACTTAACCCCCATGATGCAGCGTGTGAATGGGGACTACTAAAGTTTGTTAGAAACAAAGATAGTTGGAGGAAATGTACTGGAGTAAAAGTTGTAAAGTAGAGATACAGGAATTTTGTAACAAAGTATTTGTACTTCGTTACATAACAACACTGATTCAGAGTGTGGCTGACCTTAGCACCTCGTTGTAGATCTCCACAGAACTGACAGTGACAGTGTAAGACCACATGTCCTTCCTCTCCTCGATCTCACTGAAGAGATGTTTGAGCGCTCGCTGGTTGATGCCTGGGTTCTCCACACTACCCTGCAAACCAAATAGTGCTTAGCTTGCAACCTGCATACAGTAGAGTAGCGCTCTATGGGGACAAGACTTCAGTAAGGTAGAGAACATACCTCCATGGTGTGGGTCTTTCCAGAGCCAGTCTGTCCATATGCAAATATGCAGACTTGGTAGCCATCGATGCAGGACGTCACGAGGGGTTCGATCTCCTGAAAGACCTGGTGGAAGTGAAGAAATGGCTTGAGTTCTTGTTATGATTATATTTCCTTCATAGTCGTACACTGTGTTCACTCTCACTACCTCTTCCTGAGTGGCCTGAGGGTGGAAAACCTTGTCCAGTTCAAAGATGCGACCCTTCCCTTTGTTCAGCACGGTGAGTGAGGACTCGTTGTTGGCGTCCGTTGTGACCACCACAGACTGATCCTCCTCATGCTGGTCCTCCTTCAGCACCGGCTTCACTCGACACAGCACGCGAATGTTGCCTTAAACAAACAGAGGAGCCCCGTGATGAGACATTTTAAATCCTCTTGAGAAAATTTACATTTCTTTCTCTCTGCATACCTTTGAGCTCCACCAGCTGCTCGTGGTACTTCCTGCGCAGTGCAACTTCTTTCCTGTATTTATCCAGAAGATCTTGGTTGGCTTCAGACATTTCATTGATAGCTGCTGAAATCTGTTGTAGGGAAAATAGTAAACACCTTTTACTAGGCTTTAAAACTAAATGCAGTGGACAAAATAACAGCACAATGTTATTCTATGTACCTGTTTTTTTGCGTCATTTATAGCTGCTTCGTAAAAATCGGAGAAGTTACGAACTTGGCTCCTCAAACTAGCGTAGTCTGTCTTCATCGTGCGTAAAGTTGGAGGGAGTGATGTCAGACGTTTCTGCAGGCCTGGAAAGAAAAAAGAAAAACCCAAATAGAGAGATTATTCTCAAAAGTGAGGTTAAAAAAGCAATTTGTTGGAGCGTTAAAAAAACAAGGTTATTTCTATTTTTGGAGTTAATAATGTGGCACGTACTGAAGAATTGATCCTGCAGGTTCTGGAAGTGTTCTGCTGAGCAGTTGGCAGCAGCTTTCACGGCCTCCTCCTTTTTCTCCTCCAAGTGGCCGATCTCTTTCAGCAGTTCCTCTCTCAGTTTGCTGATTTCTCGCTCGTACGCTGCAATCTGTGAAAGGTTCAATCTGTCAACACGACCGGTTCAATCTGTGCTGGTACAACTTTGTAATGACTTCATTCATCAATGAAATTGATCCATGTTGTTGTCCAATTTTCTAAGATGAAGTGGGGAACTTTTTCTTTCTATTTAAATCACTCTTGATGGTGAAGAGATTCCCCTGCTTCTTAATGGCCAACAGCCAAAAGTACTTTACTGTATGCTCATCTTGCTTGAAGTTCATTGTGCCATAATGGCTTATTTGTAAAACACAGGTCATATATACCGTATCAGTATCAAGGTTATAGTAGTTTTGGATTTTTCATTAGTTTTAGTTTTTATTTAGTTTTGACTTTTTGTTTTAAAAAAAATGTAAAATTAGTTCTTAGAGCAGGTTTGCTAGTGTTTTGTTAGTCTTAGTTTCAGTTCAGTTTGTATTAGTGATAGTTTGAGTGTTTTTGTAATATGCAGTATTTGCCAGGTGCAAGATTCAAAAAAGGTGATAATAATAAGTATTGTGTCTCAAATACAGCCTTTCAAAATTGTAAACAGAGAAAAAATAAACACACTTCATATGAACCCAAAAGGATGTATGAAATTAATTTACAAAGACAAACACTAAGCACATTTTCACTACAATTTAATTAGTTTTATAAACACACGTTAGTCAGTTAATTATCTTTTTTGAAACTCTAGTTTTTATTTTATTTCAGTTAAATCAATTTTAGTTTTCATTAACTATAATAACCTTGATCAGTATGCATAGCAGAGTGTTGTAGTCGGTTGTATGTGCTTGTATAGGTGTGTACTACTCCATATGTGCTGTAGTTGTAACTATGATAACAATTCACATCAAACAAGCTGAGCATACATTCATTGTGCGTGTTACCTTGTGTTGTAAATTACAGCTGTATTCATCCGACTTCCTGATATGCTCCTCCAGCTGTTTGCATCGCTCGTTCTGGCTGGACAGCTTTTCAGACAGGAGCTCATTCCTCTGTCTGGCTTTACTCAGCTGCTTCTGTGTGGCAGGCGACTCTACGGTCACAGTCTGCGTGACATACTGAGTATAAAAAAACAACAACCTGTAGATCATCTTCTTTAAGAACATATAGAAAAAAAAAGACATTCATATTTGATTTACCTTCACCACTGGCTCCTTGTCTCTCTCTCTGTCCAACTCCAGCTGCAGCTCCCTCACTCTGTCTTCTCGTTTCCTCAGCTCATCTCCTCTCCTCCACTCGCTCTGTTCGTTCTGTCGCTCCAGATGTGACAGCTGCTCTGCACGGTGTTGCAGGGAGAGCTCCAGCTGCTGCACTCTGCTGCGCAGGCTCTCGTTCTCCTGAGCAGAGCACGGCAAACAAAGTCGAGGCATTTACAGTTTTGCAGGTTACTAACGTCTGCACGTCGGCGAGTTCTCAGCTCACCTTGATCAGTATGGTGCTGGACTGGGAGGGGATGGCTGACAGCTGCTGCAGGAGGCCTTGAGTGACGCTCAGGCTTTGTTTCAGACTCTCGTTCTCCGCCGACAGACACAGCACTCGCTTCTCTGAATCTGTGGCTCCCTTAGAAAATATAGCACAAGGTGTTTGTAGAAATGATGCACAAGAGAAAGTGACACTTGTTTGCATTTTCATATTTATATCTTATGTATAAGGTGACTTACAGTGGCAGTTCTCAGTCTTGACAGCTCCTCCTCACGCTCCTCAATGCAACTCTTGAGCTCATCAATCTGTGTGAGACATGAACAGAGAATAAAGATGTGTTTGAATCTCTTTTATAATTGCAATATTTGCGGAATTGTAATGTGAGATTACAAAGAGTCTCACACAGAATGTTGAAGCTCCAGTATGTAACATTTATGAGGGTTTATTGGCAGTAATTGAATATACTACAAATAAATATGTTTATAATCCCTTTAAATTAAAAACCGTGTGGTTGTCCTAGCCATAGATTATGTCTTTTATTGGTACTTAAGACTGGGGCCTTGCTTTATAGAGACCGCCATCTTCGCCATCTCAGACCAAGAGAACAAACAAACCAGAGCATGTATTTTTATTTTGTAACAAAAGTTTACTATAATGACATATGTTCCGATATGCTAAGGCCCCCGTAGTTACCTGACAAGTTTGGGGAAAGGGTGAGGAGATAATCTGTAGTTTCATCATTAGACACCCCCAGCATGCAACCTTTAATATGCATGTTCAGTAATTGTATGATTGGTGCATACAGTGGAAAATACAGCGATGAAGAGTAATACATGCGTCATTCACGGAAATTGCGTGATAAATAGATGATTCCCATTTTAACAAAAGGGTTTCTAAGCGGATGATCAATATTCAAAATTAGATTGAATTAAATTAGAGTGTTATTTGCCTACCTGCTGCTGAAAGGACAGTATGCGAGAGTGTCGGTCTCTTTCCTGCTGTTCTAGTTGCGAGTGCAGCAGGCGGAGTTCTCCTCTCAGCTTACTCCTCTCGCCCTGGAGGCCGTACAGAGACTCCACCAACCTGTGAACCCCAGGCTGTGTCGCCGCATCACTGCTGGACTCGCCTAGAAGACAGATACTTTTATCAGCCAAATACTGATACTGATTACACATGGACACATACAAAAGCTGCACTTCTTCTGAACTTCATTTTATACTTAGGCTTTTACCATTAGACCAATTTCCACACAGTGCATTTTAATGCTTGTGTCGTGTTTAATATATAATGAACATTATGTACGCACATACTCACATCTTCTAGACCTGCAGGTCATTTACCATTTGTTAAGTTATCACTGGCATGTTTCCACTCTTATGTCTCCACTCTCACGTGCAGCCTGCACCAAATGCAGAGCCAAGATTCACATTCAGAAATGACACGACATGCTAAACCTCTTCTATTATCCCTCAGGTACATTCGCGGGCACACCTAGCGTGGCATTTTAATCACTTTCTGCCTCGACAATAATTTGTCAGGCTATGTCAGCTTTAATTTTCATAGCGGGGCTTTGTGCTTATTTTAATAACCCGGTGTGTCAGGTTTGCTGTGTCACTATGGTGCAGAGAGAGAGGATGAGGCCAAGAAAGAAAAAAAAAAAAAAAACAGGGAGAGGAAAACTACAGCTGTGCTGGATATAAATGTGTTTGAGCTGCTGTAGTCTGCAGAAGCATAAAGACAGCTTTGTAGATTGTGAAATTATGCAAACAAGCATGACGATAAAACAAGTGTGATGTGTTGTTAGCATCAGCCATTCATTAAAATATTCAAATACTGAAAAGTAGATTAAAAAAATAACAGCCAAATGGTACAAGTGATTGATATCATGCACATCCTAGACCTGCACGTTGCATCAGAGTAAGCAAACAAGGCCTTGTAACACTGGGACATGGACCCCTGACTATTTTTAGTCAGACACGAGCACACGTGCCCCCTGAACATGTGCCAGATATTGTAAGTGCATTTGCAGGGAATGAAACAGCAGTTACAGCCATGTTTTATTCATGTAACACCGAGCCATAGAGTCACTGTCCACGTAGCACGCGCTTACGTGTCACACAGACATTAACTCAAAAGTTAATGTCTGTGTGCATGAAGGGTTTTCGCGGGTTTTATTGACCTGCAGTGGCAGCCGTTGAGATTATATGGAATAATATTATTGTTATCTTTATACGCGCAGACAACAGAGCTCGTCGCTTGTGCTCTGAGGCCAAACGACCACCTGGTCAAGCCTGAGGTAAAGCAGACAAATGACATTAAAGACTATGAGGCCAGTCGCAGCTGTCCAGTGTGACTGTCACTAATGCCAACCTAATATCATGCACCAACACCCCACACAAATCTAATCAGTCTTCTCCTCCTCTGCTCTATTCTTCTATTTAAAGGTCGACGGTGTGAGGAGAAGGAAATCTAATTTTGCAGAAAAGAAAAGAACCTCGAACCTGAAATAACGGATCATCCTATTAGACAACAAAAAAAACTTGCTCCCTTCAAGTAAGCTTATAAATTAGAGCACAGATTGTCGTCACCATCCTTCATCATATGATCTCATCCGGTCTGAAGTTCACACCAACCAATTTACATGGTCATTAAACCAACCCTGTGACCTCATCCGCTAACATCTTTCTTGCACCTTCTATATCAACCCTCCCCCATCCCCCATTCCTCCACCTCCACCTCCTCCTCCGCCCTCACCCTCGTTCAGTGGGCTGGGGGTCTGCTGCTGACTGATGGCCTCCTCCAGGCTGCTGATGATGCTGTTCTTGTCCCTGAGACGCTGGCGGTAGGAGGAGCGCAGGGCCTTCATCTGCCTGCGGTGCTGGACGCGGTGTCTCTTCAGCTGAACCCTGTACTGGTCGGCCTGCTGCTGCAGCTGCTGGAAGTGGGAGTACTGCTCCAGAAAGCTCAGCAAGTGGGACATCACCGCCACCAGAGGAGAGTCTGCCAACTGTACATCACACGCACAGTGTTTTATTACTACAGCGACTCCCAGGTGCTCAGTTGCAAGTGAAGCCACAGCTGTGTTACCTTTCCTGTTGTTTCCAACTGAACTTGCGAGGCCCTTCTCTTCTCAGCCTCCTGCTTGAAGGACAAAAAGGCAGCCAGAGGAGTGCATGCTGGGATGTCAGGGCTCTCCTCTTCATCTTCATCACTGTCACTGCTACTGCCTGCAAAACCACAATGAAGAGTAATGGTGTGGATGTGTGAAATCCATATCCCGTGTCACACAGCGGCCTTTATGTTGCTCTATAAATAAAGCACTCACTTGATTCGCTAAGGCAAACGGCAGCTTTTTTCCCCATTTTGGGGCTGTGGCCATCTCTCCTCCTGCTCCCTGTTTCCATGGAAACATGTCTTGGCTCCTGAGTGCAGCATCATACAAGGGGGTCATACATGCACAAAATATCTCCACATCGCTTTCAAAATAATGCACATAACGACACTCAGTGACGCTGCCATGACGACATAAACATCCACGATAAGGAAAGCTATAACGTTGTCATGTAGAAGGCGTCGCATGCATGTTCCTGATTGAAAGAAAGAAGAAACAGCCATTCAGAGTCAAAGGACTCAAGAGGCTGGATATGAGGCGGCTAGACATACATCTGAGGAAGCTCCACATGCCTCCTTCTCCGTGGCTTCATCCTCCTCCTCCTCCTCCTTCTTAAAGACAGTGTAAAAGATGTAGACTAAAAGGGAGTAGAAGGCGTACATCTCTACACCGTCCAAGATTCCCTGTGGATGAAAAACGTTCACGTTGAAATCCATCGTTGAGCAAAAAAAAAAAAATCTAATTATATTATTAAATCTCTATATTAAGTGACAATCCAGTCCATAATTCAACACCCTTTGTCTTCTTTACCTTATCACATATCTTCTCTTCTCAGGTGATCACAACACAACATGCCCATCATTTGTATTCTCCTCTCGCGCTCCATCGGCGTCGTCAATGACAAATCCTCCAAAGCAGCTCCAGTTCTCGGAGCTGCAACAGCATCCCAGTGCAGCTGCTGTGTGACTCCCTCTCAGCTGTTCTCCCTCCTCCCTTCCCTCTTTTCTCCTCCTCCTCCACCTCCTTCTCTCTCTCCTTCCTTTGGCCCCTGTCCACAGGCTGCATCTGCAGTGAGCATGCTTGCTGCAGTTGTCTGATTCGCTGCAGTGGCGGAGGGACGGATCGGTGTATGGCTCCTTTAAATATTCAGTGTTTTTGTATGCGAGACTGAACTGTGGGGGTTGATGGTGATATCAGAAGACTGCATTCTCATATAGGTTCCATAATGTACTTGAGAATATACTCGAAGATTATGACACGACGAAGATGAGTTGCAAAAAAACTACAAAGTAAAGACACATTCGGAGACATAATTGTTATTGACATTTTTAATTTGTCTTCCTCTGGTAAATAAATTCAAGTCGATTACAAAATCAGTAACAGGTTAAATTAAAATTACATTTTTACAAAAAGACATGAACCGAGAGATAAATTACATTGACAATAAATAAAATAGAAGTTAGACAAAGGCATCGTACACACACAGGCACAGATGCGTGCACATATACTGCAGTAAAACTGCTGAGACACACGCTCACAAGTCTGACATCGTGAGGGAGAGTCTGCAGTGTCCACTGTTAAACTCCGGAAAGAACATCAATACCTTGTGCAAGGACAACACGGCATACAAAGAAAATGATACAGTGTTTGGGTTGTAGTAGTGGTGAGTTAAACAGATGAGGTCCTTTGACTACATTACAGCCACTAAAGAAATGTACCAAAGGTGCTTTATGAGGTAAGAGCAGGTCGACAAACTCAGACCTCTGCAGGTACTGTATATCAGCTGCTGAGGCTGCAGAACAAAAACACTAAAGCTGTTTGCAGGTCGTCAGTACAGCCTGCAACACAACATATACAGTACATGGAAATTATTAGAGCTGCAACTAACCACTCTTTTCTTAATGAATCGATTAATCGTTTGGTCCATAAAATGTCAGAAAATGTTAAAAACTGTTGATCAGTGTTTGTCAAACCTGGAAATGACGTTGTTCTCAAATGTCTTGTTTTGTCCACAAACCAAAATGTCTTTGTTGTATGGAGCAAAGAAACAAAGAAAATATTCACATTTAAGAAGCTGAAAAAATCTTGTTTTGATAATGAGAAAAGCTTCAAACCGATTCATCGATTATCAAAATAGTTGATACAGGATTAATTTAGTAATCGATTAATTGTTTCAGCTCTACACATTATAAATCTCACCCTGCCACTCCCAATCTGCCCAAACGGCTACATGACACCAACATGTGCTTTTTGCATACCATGCACTGTAATGCAAATGAGTTTGTTCAGTGGTGTCTGACTTTTATTTACTCTACCAAGGAGGTTGTGCTTGTTTTTGCCAGCATTTGTTTGCCTCTTGTGAGCAGCATAACTCAAAAAGCTGAGAACAGATTTAGGTTTTCTGTGGATGTACAGTATGTTGTAATCCAGTGAGGAGATTTTTGTGGTATTTTTAAATTGAGTGTATTGACACTGTGGGTGTTTGTGCTCTCTAAGTGCTTTCTCTAGTTCAGATTAAGCTCATAAGGTTCTTGGTGTAGCAGCTACTCTTTATTCCAGTGAGTAAATGTAAATAACCACCTTGAGATTTATATAAGCACGTATCATTAAATCACAGCTCTATTAACTTAGTGATATTTTCTTCTTTATATAATAGCTCATCATACTCCAACAACGCTTTTTCATTAACATTATCAATGTGTTTATGTCATGAGTAATATGTTTTAGTGTAGTGTTGCAACAACTGGTCAGTTTCCTGTAGGGGTGCATGATATCTGTATCAGCAGATATTGGCTTTAACTTTAATTGACTTCTATTCAAGCAGCTGTAATTATTTTTTGTAATTAATTTCACTACAGAAGAATAAATGTTCTCTGCAGTTGGGCAAAAGGAAAGATGTATATATCGATATCAGTTATCAGCCCAAGCACTCCCGATCGGTAAAAAGTCCAATATCATATATCCCTATTTCACTGTGTTTCCAGTGTGTTAATGATTGCTTGATATGTATAACATGTAGGAAAGTTTGTAACATTATTGTCCAAACAAGCATTTGAAGTACAGATATATTTAATTCATGCCATGGTGATGTGACGAGGAAAAGGCAGAAAATACTTGATTTTGAAACGGTAAAATCAGCTTATGTACATGTTTGTTCAATAACTAATACTTGTTTGGTTAAGAGGTTCCCAGATTTGCTGACATTTAAAGGTCCCATATTATATCCTATATTATATATCAGTAGAGGCTACTGGGAGTTAGTTAGCATTTGGAAAAGTGATCATTTGCAGGCTCTAGCAGGCACATTGCCGTCATATATAACATGTATCCACTGGACAGATAAATCCTCTGAGGCTGGAAGTTTGTGTAGAACTCTGTGCTGCACTGTGGAGCCAAGAATAGAACATTTCGCGGTCTTCTCGTTTTTGGATGCCGTTGCCCTCGCCAGCACTCTCGCGTGTTTTACGGACAAAGCGGAGCTCCGCGAGACAACAATTCCAGGAATTTAGCATCTTGTGACGTCCCAATGAGTTTCATTTCCTGTAGTTAAACTGAGGAGGACTACAAAAACATGAGTGAGTCATCTTTTTTCACACTTTGGCGACTGGTAGGGCCTCTAGAGTCCCAAATATAAGGATTTAGACGTTGATTTTGCATAATATGTCCCCTTTAAATATTCTGACCACCAGTAAATTGACTAACAACCAAACAAACTCCAGCTGAAACTTATTATACAGTAAATAAATGTCAGTTATAGCTTTTTATGTCTTTGCAGCACTTGGCAATGCATAATTATTACAAGATTCTGATGACCTACACAGATGTGTGTACTAAATGCTGAAGTTACATCGGTCGGTCACATCCAACAAAAACTTGCCAAGGGCCTTTGTCGAGGCCCAACAGCCTATTGACAAGGCGCCTTTCAAAAACCACTTCATCAGTCCCTCAGTGGCAGCTGTAGAAACCAGAGGAGCAAAGATATTTATTCCAACCTGAGGAGTCATGAGTACAGGGAGGCTGAGGGCCACACCACCCACAGCCCCTGAAGCATTACCAGCAAAAAGACACACTGTGAGGCAGCAGGACAGAGAGGACAGGCCCAAGCAGCGGGTCATCACCGTCAGAGTGTCTGCTGAGAGCCAGTCCCACAGTCCCAGCAGCAGACAAGAGCCACAGAGGAGAATGTGTGCAGTGTTGTGGTCCTGACTGAGCCACAGGAAGTCAAAGGAGACCAGCGCTGGAGCCAGAACCTCACCAGCCCACTCTGCTTCTTTCTGCAGGGTGGTTAGGTATGAGCTGGAGGAAGGAAAGATGCAAACTGATGCAGAGAGGCCAAGCAGGAGAAGACCTACTGAAGGAGCTCTGTGGTCCTGCAGATACAGAGTGAGTAACAACATTACTCTCCATGCAACACGTGGCTGGATTTATTTAACTTAACCAGACGTCAAAATGTTTATAACAAATCCAAAAATCAAAACAAGTAGTGAATGCACCGGAGGGGAATAAGTAATTGGACTACATAAACTACATACACAACTTTTATCTATACATAGAGCAGTGACCCTCATTTACAACTAAAGAGTGAAAAACTAACTAGAGTAAAAGCAATTCACAGAATAACCAAAACCATTAAAATAGACTATAATATATAATAAAAAAAACAACATTAACAGTTATATAAAACAGTTATTACAACTGACTTCTGAGATTAACTTATTGTTTTCCAATGTACTAATAATGATCTACAACAGTGATTCTCAAAGTTTTTATACCAAGTACCACCTGAGAAAATATTAAGCTATTATAATAATAATAATAATAATAATAACACCATGTTAAAATGCAGTGGTGTAAATAAAGACTGTTCAAAGGAGGCAGATTTATTCCAAATAAGAAAATGTCTTCTTCACATATACTTCACTGGTAGAGTGAAATTAGATGAAGATGGTCACTCTAACTATTATTATTGTATTTATTTAGTCTGTTATTCGTTTCTTTTTGTACACCCTCCAGTCAAAACTCCTCAGCTCCACTCTGATCACATACCATGGTATATACAGTAAACAATAATTCTGATTTCCCCCAAAGTACCACCAGAGGGAGCTCGCGTCACACGTCGAGAACCATGTATTCACATCTTTTTTAAGTCAATCGTTAATCTTAAAATGGTCCCTGATTGGTCCACAATTCGTTTCACTGCAGTTATAGTTATTAAATGAAGTGACATCGTGCCGGACACATACCTTAAAGAGTTTATATGACGAGTACAGAGCCGTGGTGGACACAGTGATGTTGCAGCATGAAGTTACCCACTCTGTCAAACAGGACGCCATTGATCGTGATCGTGGCACCGCGTGTCACTCACGTACACATCCGTTATAAACGTAAAAAGACAAACGTTATTATTTATGCATCTGACTGTTGGCTTATGTTAGGAGCGCAACACACACACACGCGCGCTGATGTGTGCTGTGACAAACTTTAGGTGTTGGTGGAGTTGTTGGGACACGTGACCGCGGGGTTTGGCACACTGGGCATGCTCCAAAAGATGCGTTCATGCAACCTCGTAAACTCTACTACTACCCTTCAGCACACTGTTTGGTTGCTCAAATATTATATCTAAAATTTGACGATTATTGAAAAAAATCCATCCATCCATCCATTATCTACCGCTTCATCCTCCACCAGAGGGTCGCGGGGGGTGCTGTGCCAATCTCAGCTGACATAGGGCGATTGGCGAAGTCCATCCATGCACACACGGGGAGAACATGCAAACTCCGTGCAGAAAGGCCCTTGTTGCCGCTTGGAAATTGGGTGTGTTACACTGGCTCCTTCATAATTAAAGTAACACTCAAAGTGGCATCTCCATGTGCTATAACTCCACAGAAAAAAATTATATAATTGTATTTTTTTGTACTATTACAGTGAAACAACAGGGGGCAGTCGCGTCTCCAGAATTGTATTTCTTCCGACGGTACCTGAAAGCAGCAATAGTTCAAAAAGTATGGCGGCGGAGATTTTAACAACAATCACAGAGCAGTGGATACGGGACAGGTTACAAATAACACAGCCTTGTCTCGGTAACTACACCTCATGCTGATAAAATGTTACGCAAGTATCGATACTAGTAAAGGTTAAAGTCAAACCATGACAGTTCAGTCTCTGTTATGTAAAATAAGTGTACTTTCTGGTCGGTCGCAACTAAGCTAACGACAGCTAGCGTACCTGTAACAATGGTCACGTGATGCAAACTAAAGCGTCATAATTATCAATGGTCGAGTTGAATCTCATTTTTAGGTAAATTATGTTTTTGAAAACAGGTGATGTTCGCTCACTGAGTCTCCCGGGGACACAGGAGGAGAAGATAAGACATATCGGGAATGCACTGAACAACTTTGTCCGTCTGAAGTCTCTGGATCTCTCCTGCAACGCGCTCGTTTCCATTGAGGTGGGTTTGATTGATTGATTTATTGATTGATTTATTAAAGACGAATTCACATAACTTATGGGATGTTGAACCTATTTACTACTGTTGAGCGTTGATGCTTTCCCCATTTCATCATCACAGCATTGTTTGCATCAGCTTGTTCAAGCTTTTCTGTGAAGTTACATCTTTTTTTATACAGCAAGATATTTTATTCAAGGGTCATTGTCGAATTTTTCTAGAACTATTTGTAATAATGTTTGATTGTTACCCTTAGATCTTTAGGCCTTATTCATGCACAGTTAGATAACAAGCAAAGTAGAGCTGCAACATACAATTATTTTCGTATTCGATTAATCTGTCGATTATTTTCTCGATTAATCGTTTAATAGTTTGGTCCATAAAACGTTGATCGGTGTTTGTCAAACCTGGCAATGACAATGTTCTCGAATGTCTTGTTTTGTCCACAAACCAAAATGATTCAGTTTGAATGATTTCTTTGTTATGTGGAGCAAAGAAACGAAGAAAATATTCACATTTAAGAATCTAAAACAATCAGAAATCTTCAAACCGATTATCAAAATAGTTGTCGATTAATTTAGTAATCGATTCATCGATTAATCGTTTCAGCTCTAAAGCAAAGCCGCAGTTGACAAAACAAAGCCTGTCACAGATAGTTTGGTTGTGTTTGAAACATGTCTGCCCAGTATAAAGATGAATTGTATGTCAGCTGACGAGCCAGAGGATGCTGTAATGGTGTCACTGTTTTCTTTTTGAAAAATCACATATCATATATGCATATGTATTTATGATTAAATTCATGTCTTCAGAGTGTCTCTTAACATGGATAGGCGTGTGATTTGTCAGAGTTGTGAGTGTCGGCATAATAATCATTGTAGATAATACATGTTTTATCTTTGTATTGTAATTTGCAGGTCGTGGTGCTCACCTGTGCAAGTTATAGATATTTAGCATATATGTTTATTACATAGGTATGAATTATTGTGTGAAATGTTAGTAGCAGTGCACAGGGAAACGGTCAATATAATAACATAGTATTTAGATCAATTTCATGCAACATCTGCTCAAGTGTTTCTGGTTTCTTACCAGGGGGTCCAACACCTGAACATGCTTGAGAGACTGATCCTGTACTATAACTGCATACCTTCCATTGAAGAGATAAAAGTGCTGTATGAGCTGAAGGCTTTGAAAGAGCTGGACCTCAGACTCAACCCTCTGACCAAAAGTTCCCCAAATTACCGTCCTTATCTGGTGCATGCAATGCCCAGCCTACGCAAGCTTGGTAATATAAAACCTTTTTTCTTTTTTTTTTACCAAGGTTGTGCTTATCTAAAACAAGTATTTGTAAATGTGTGCCCTCCATTGCTCTCCAGATGTCTGCTCAGTCAGAGACACTGAGCGTAAAGCTGCCATAATGCAGTTCTCCTCTGATGTTCAACCTCACCTGAAGAGCTCCTGTCCACAGCAGGTTAAAGACAAAAGGTACAATGTAGAGCTGAAACGATTAATAGATTAGTAATCAATTACTAAATTAATTGGCAACTATTTTGATAATCTATTCATCGGTTCATCGGCAAACACTGATCCACATTTTTAACATTTTCTGACATTTTATGGACTAAACAATTAATTGATTACAAAAATTTGCAGCTTTAGTACGATGAACAGCAAATGCTTAGCTTAAAGTAGTTCCATCTGTTGTATTTAAAAATGCTAACTTTATTATATACTTATATTAAATTTTCCCCACCACACTGTATATCATAGCCATCAATATTTTATGAAATTATGAGTCATATGTGTTTTATTTTGATGAAAACGGCACAGTGGAATGTATGTAGAAGCTTTAAATGACAGAGGTGATGAGACCTGGATCGCTCTTGCTTGTGATTCCCAGAAGCATTGATCAGAGACTGGCTCTAGTTAACCGAGTAACCGGGAGGTTCTCTCTCCTGACCGACACCAATGACATTGTATTGAACTTTGTGGAGATGAATCACCAAGGCCAAAGTGAAAGCACCTCTGTTCACAAGGAGGCAGAAGGTAAAGTGTCAAAGCCCTGAAAGTGAATTTCCAAACTAAATCAACGTTCATTCAGGTTTTGTTGTTAAAAAAATTAAGTTTCAAACTGTCTAATGTCTCAGGACCAAGAAAGGAAGAATCAAAACATGTTACACAACCGAGGAGTTCAACTCCAAAACAGGTGATTATTTTGCTTTTGGAAAAAAAAAAAAATTCACCAGTTATATATTTACAAATCACATATACTATATTATTATTATTTTGTTTTTAAGGAAATGGCTAAATCCATCCTAAGACAGCTCTCCAAAAAACATGGTAAGTTATTTCCATTTACATTTGTGCACAGTTTTTAAAACCACCACTTGGTGGAGACAGAAACCAGTTCTTATTTATTTTTAGTCATAAATTCAGTCTCTGTACTGGACGCCAGTTAATATCACTGTTTTAGTTTGTTATTTGTAATTTACAGATAAAACAGAGTCCAAAGTGCCACACACGAAAGAGCCATCTCTCAAAAAAACCTCCACCTCATTAAAAGTGAACGATGGACCAAAAGTTTCGTTTGGTCCTTGTGTGGAGCAACACAGACCTGTTTCTGGTAAACGAAAGGGTTTCACCAAACAAACCAGACATGTGGCCAAAGGCTATTTCACCCCCAATCCTGGTAGGAATCTGAATTTCTACAAGTATCAAAAAAAAAAATTCACAAATACCACATTTCTCTTCTGTATGTTGATGATGGCATTTTCAACACTTTTACAGATCAAAGTCACGTTCCTTGTTCTTCATTTATTAACATCCGGCCTCCCAGTCCACTTAGTTCTGGTTTAAATCCGTCTGACCACTCTAACCCCATCTTACATCCTCCAAGACTAACCTACTCCAGCTTTAATAAGACAGAGCGTGGCTCCAGCCCGCCGCAGCACACAGAAAAGACAAAAAAGGTTAATCCTTCTTCAAATTCACACACTGAATCACAAAACTGCCCCCGCAGTTGTACAATTCATATTTGAGTTTGTTTCTCTTCTAATATGCACTTGCAGGGGAGTTACAGGAAACCCCTGGAGATGCTTCTTAATCTCGTGGACAAACACTGGACGGGAGAGAGATCACTGCATCACAATAACAACTTCCTGTGTGAGTTTGGTTTGCAGGGAATAGAGTTTCCGATGACTGAGATAATGCACGTCTTCTTATCGTTCCTATTTTTGCCCCTAGCTCAGGCAGTCCACATCCTCTCTATGATGGAGAGCGATATTTCCTGCAGGGAGGCTCAGGTCAGGACCTTAAGACGGGAAACTAATTCACTGACATTTCAAGTGGCTGCACGAGAGGAAGAGCACAAAGCTGAAGTCCGCGATCTTTCTGCTCAGCTGGAAGAAACTCGCGGTGCAGTTGTGAGTGGATTCAGTCTTCAGAAACACTGTTATCCTCCTCAGAACCTTGATAGTTTGGGCTTTATTGTTCACTTCATCATAGGGCAAACTAAATGAGCAGCTGAGAACTGTGTTGGAGGAGAACGTCGCTCTGCAGAAACAGCTGATCAAGTTGGAACGAAAGTACCTGACGTCTATGATGAAAAGCTCACCAATGACTCAGATTAAAGGTGAGATAACATGGATTTATGTATAAAAATGAACCTTGTCTTCCAAGTTGTAAAACAAACTACTGTTGTGAAGCCTCATGATTCATGATTTGACCGGTGCTGCATCGGTTTGTGAAACTGGAAGTTGACAAATGTCACCTGCAACCAAGTGTCCACTCACATGTGCTGTCACCCACTGATGACCCCACAAATGATCACCCACTTACTTACTTGTAGCTCTTGTTTGTACCCAAATGTTGAAATGCACTTATTGTATGTCGCTTTGGATAATATATTAATATTGGCCTCTGCTAAATGACATGTAATGTAATGTAATGATGTCCGACTCCTTCCGTCTAGGCTTCTCTTTTAAAGCGCAGGACTGCAACATTCATTCTTCTATCCAGTTTATGGAAAATACCCACGATTGTTCTTCTGTATTTCTGATACTGTGTTCATACTTGCACATCCTTTCAGATGCTCAGACAGAAGTGAAAGAGCTGAAGAAAGAGATCGAGGGCCTGAGGGAGAAAGTTCACAAGGCTGAGAAGGTTAAATAGGCTGAAAGAAAGCCAGGTAAGAAGACAGACTCACCCCCATCTGGTTGTTGACACTTGTGTTTAAATCAGTGCTGCTCTGTTGGCTGTTAATGTGATGTGAGTCTTGTGTGTGGGGACTGCAGGGCCCTGGTGGCTACCAGTGTTTGTGAGAGCTGATGTGAAGTGTGGAACATTAAAGAAGCATTGGAATGAGCAGATTGCGCACCAGTATGAAAATATGCAGATTGTCAGATTTGCGTTGCATCAGCCCCTGCAGCTTAAGAATTTTTCTTTTCTTTTTTTTTTTTAACTTTATTTATGTAACTGCACTGTACATCATATTTCTGTGAGCATAATGTTTGCCAGTCCATTTGATAAATGTTTATTTACAAAACAAGGGGAAAGACGATTCATTCATGCAAGGTTGTGTATAAGTGTGTGACAGAGCTGTTATGTTAACAGATCATTTTAGGTAAGAAAAATGTTAGTGAGCAGCTCATGGTTTATTTCCTGGTTCAGTAGCAAGATGGCGTCTCTCGGCTGTTTTTCATTATTATTATTATTACTTTTTAGGTCAGTTGTGTGTCCATCTGCTTTGTATGCTGTGGTGGAATGAATGCATCAAGATTCCAGCTGCACTGTGACTTTATTTATACCTCTGCCTTGGGGCTGGAGCGCTGCACACACACACACATGCACTTTACTCTCACTGACACTAATGCAAGAGCTGGCAAAGCAGGTTAGGATGTGGGTTCTCACACAAACTCTGTTTGTGAATGCTAGAGTGTGACTGGAAAGGAGATCCACAGTGTTCCCAAACATAAAACGAGAGGTTCTGGGATGTTTATTTTATTGTTCAATAAAGCACTACAAATCATGAACACACACTTTAAGTATAAGGAACCAGAACAAAACACGCTGCATGCACCGGAGCACAACAGTACATTTAAAGGTTTTTTTTTTTCTTAAAAAAGAGACGGTATTGTTCCTCCACATTAAAGGTGCACAGTATTTGGCATTTAGCACTGACAACAGGTCAAACCGATCACACTAAAAAGCTGCTAGTTTCAAAATTGGTGCCTGGTTCATCAACAGCTGACACTGCAGGTATTTTGTGTGACAAAAATGGCAAAAATATTGTCACAATTTTGGAAAAATATTCTATAAAAGTAGATTATACTTGTTTGTAATTTTCACTTTATGTTGTATGCAGTTTGTTAGGACAGAAGAGTAAAAGCTCTGCTTTTGTGTTTAGTTGAATATGTACCTTGGAGGCTGATGGTACCAAAATTAAAGGTCATCTTTATCGTTAGAATAGCTTTAGAGCATGGCTTACTTTGTGTGTGTGAGGTTGATACATATGGAGTTCAAGCAATAATCCGATTTAGGTAACACTAATAATAAGTGCACACTATTAGCATTAGTTAAGCATTAATAAATATTGAATTCATCATTTATAACGCATGGATACTCATTAGTATGTAGTTTATAAACACAGTTATAAATGTTTTACTCATCCCATCAGTGTCCAAATAGCTGCTGTACTCAAGCAGCCAATCAGCATCCATCTCTTACAAATGAGCTCTTTGATCAACTTACAAGGGACTGCTCTCTCACCTCTCTCTGTGTCCAGCAGTTGCTCAGTACATGACAACACTTCAGCACATGAGTAAAACATTTATAACTGTGTTTATAAACTACATACTAATGAGTATTCATGCATTATAAATGATGAATTCTATATTTATTCATGCTTAACTAATGCTTATAGTGTGTACTTATTATAAAGCGTTACCGTAGACTTATCAAATATGCATGTATGTGTATATATATATACACACACATACAGTATTGTGTAAAGGTTTTAGGCAGGTGTGAAAGTAGAGAGTCGGGTTGTTCATGACCCAGTTTTAAGTCTCCTACACAGCTGAACTTTGTCCGTTATAGCCACTGGAGACTTAACTGAAGATGGGGTTTTGGATGAAAGGTGAAACATCTTCAACGTCACTCAAGCAAGTCCAGTCCCACAGCTAACAACAGAAGACCTGAATAACTGAGAACCTTCACAGACGTGGTCCCACACAGCTACGTCTGTGTTAGTAAATGAATAATGCGTTTCAACCTTCATATAAATATGATAATCATATGTTTGGTATTACTGGTTAATCATAAACTTGAGTATGAGCCTATAAAGTCCCTCGCTGGTCTGAAGACAAAGGCTGGTCACACCAAATATTGATTTGATATAGATTTTTCTCACTTATGTTTTTGTAGATTGATTATAAAAACCCAAATTCATATTTGTGAAAGCATTTTGTTTTTGCACACCTGCCTAAAATGTGTGTGTATATATATATATATGTATACATATATTTATGTACATTATGTATAGCAAGAAAATACTTCTGTCCAGTAGTCAATCTGCACAGCAGTTAAGGTATGACAAACTCCTACTGTCATCTCAATGCTTCTGAATCAAATGCAATATACATAACATGCACAAAGTACAGCAATACAGAAAAAAAATAATTATAATAATTAAAAAAAAAACATAAGCCAGTGTCATAAATTATGTGGCTTTAAGGTTTTAGAATATACACAATCTTACCACAAATATATTAGAACTACTGTATAGAAATCTGATTAAGGGAGTAACAATATTAAGTAAAAATACAATCTTGTACAACTGAGCTCACCGGTTGGTGTAGGTCAGAGCTTCAGCTCCTTCAGCTAAATTACACCAATTTTGCGATTCAAAATGCATGTTAACAAAATGTTTTGTTTGAGATCAAATGGAATTGGCTCTGAATGAAAAGACGTTGTAATAAATGACTGGAATGTGCTATTACATGACCTTTTGTTTAGGCGTTAGAAGCAGGCCTGTTTGTTTCATTTTTCTTATTCACAAAAGCAAACGGATATGGCACGGGTCAGAAAATGGCTGACGTGTGGGAAGGCAAACAAATCACAGAGGGTGAGACTTAATTGAAGTTTCAGAAAATATGTGCTCATTTTTCAAAAGTCTGCAAAAACAAATTAAAAATGCATTTCTTCTTCGTCACCTAATTATGGCAACGGAGACATGTTATATCATCAAACCGTGCTGCTATTAATGTTTCTTGGCACGTTATCGTTGATCGTTGTGCTCAATAAATATCACGAGGCCCAGTCGTAACAACAAAGCTTCGATGGTTTCTCTCGTTTTGTTTTCTACAGTGTTTGGCAGTAACTCGCTTTCAGACAGGAATGTGGTGACTTTGTAAGATATAGATGTAAACAATTTTCCAGTTCTCACACTTTGACAAAGAGAGGAACCAAAAACACTCTTTTCACTCACATATATTCAGTAAATAAACACACACACAAAATAAAAATGGGTTGGAAAATACATGAAATCATATTCTTTTGTGCTTCCTTTGAGTGTTTGATCAAATGTTTATTTCCTCATCTTCGCCATTTACATGGGTTTGCCCTCGGTTGGTTTAGTGACTTTCTTTTCATACGACCCTCGATGTTTGTATCCTGAGACGTACCCGGAAGTGTCGACCACGTCCACTCTTCCCGCCTTACCCTTCCCGCGGCCTGTTGGATCGAAGCGCTCCTTGTGCGACCCTGTAAACTTGCTGGTGTCTGTAAGGCGGCTCACTGTCGGAGACGCCACAGCTCTCTGCGAGACACAACGTATATGAAGTTTCTGATAAAAAAACATGATGGAATTTGTAATGACATCGGCCGCAGTCGTGTTCTCGGGTCTTACCGTGACTCCTGCGATGACAGGCGCCTTTCCTTCAATCTGCTTGAACACTTCAGCCTCGGCCTCCTCTCCTGTCTTCTCTTTATATTTCTTCCTGGCCAGCTCTCCGAGGGCAGCTTTGAACTCGTCGTACGTGATGTTGCGAGAGGATTTCTTCCTGGAACGTAGGTCGGAGAAGGAGCTTTAATACGTGATCGGAATCGGTATCTCGGACAGATAAAAATTTAAAAATCCGATACAATCCAAAAATCATACATAGCTCATGCTTCACTATGCGCAGACTGTAAAAATGTAAATCATTTATATTAAGGAACACATATTCACCATTAACTAGGTGCTTATTAACATGCATATAAATAGCATACTAGCCCTTTATTAGTAATTATTAAGCACGTAATCAACCTTATTCTACATAAACTTATTCTACCTCTGTTACGAGCTGAATTAAGGTTTTTCCTAATTAAGGTGCTAATACGTGCTTAACATTTACTAGAGCTGCAACTAACGATTATTTTCGTAAGCAATGAATCTGTCGATTATTTTCTGGATTAATCGATTAATCATTGATCGGTGTTTGCCAAACTTGGAAATTACGATTTCTTGTTTTGTCCACAAACCAAAATGATTCAGTTTTAATGATTTCTACGTTATGTGGAGCAAAGAAACAGAGAAAATGTTCACATTTGAGAAGCTGGAACTATTGGAAATCTTGTTTTAATCATGAAAAATGCTTCAAACTGATTAATCGATTATCATAATAGTTGACGATTATTTTAGTAATCAATGAATATTCGATGACTCAATTAATGTGTGTGTGTGTGTGTATATATATATATATATATATATACACACACATATATGTGTGTATATATATATATGCTGAATATGTGTTCCTTAGCAAAAGCATTTTAGCCGAGTCATGTGTGGGCTGTTTATTTCTTTTTTTTGGGAGAACATTATTATTATTTGTTCCACAGTTAGAGAATGATGTCTTTGAAATGACTCGGCACAAGTGTGTTTTTAAAGGCTTCATACGTTCATAAATGTTTTTTTGACATCCGTATCGGACACACAAAAAAGTGGTATCGTCCGATCCCTAAGAAAACTAGAAAAGCACTCGAAGAGCGCAAGCCTCCACAAACTCCAGCAAAAACATAACTTCCTTGGTGGAGGTAAATATAGAGCTCAGCTGAGGCTCTATGGACAAAATACATCAACACTTTGAAAACAGAAAATTGGAGCACAGAGACGTGAACACACAGCCATGTGTGATCACTTCAGTAGGCAGATGTAAGACGGCATAGTGATGGTGTCCTGCTGAGATAAACAAGTAAACTTTTACTCTTTGCGTCTCGTCTCCCAACGTGTGTCAGTACTTAACTGTCGTCAAGGCGACCCCACAGTCTTACACACTCACACAGTCGTAGGATGTATAAATCACGTCGTGTGCAGCCGCGGTACTCAAACCTTGCTGTTTTTTCGCTCACACCGTCTCATAAGGACAATTAAACCGGACCGAAATGCTTCCAGAAGCACCGCATTTTCACATTTTAGGAGCTTGAAATTGTCGTCACCGCTGCCCAATAGCGTGCCACAAAACTCCATCAATCATCCTCCCTGTGAGAGTGCTCTGGCTGTTTCACTGGCCCTTTGCCCAATGCACTTTCATGTTAAAAGTGCATAGTAACGCAAACACAAACAGCATTTGCTGTGGCGATAAACTGTATAAACAACAGCTTATGAATCCAACAGTCTCCCTGGGCAACCCGCCGTCATAGCAACGAGCTACAGTCAACAGGGATGTTTGGATTTATTATCTGACTCATCGAGTGAGTGACTGTACTTGGCGATCCATCAGTGTCTTGCGCCTGTTCTGTGCTTATTGTCAGAGGGGAAACTGGACTTCCAGCTGCCGTTTCTGTCCAAGGAGAGGACAACTGTGTGTCCTCTGCAACCCGAGCTGTTACGGTCTCCAAAGTATACAAACATTGTGAGCTGTGTATATTTGCTGTGGAAACCAAATCTGCGATAAGGATAAAAAAAGGAAAAGGGTTACAGGTCAAGTGAATCTTTATTTTAGTTCTTGGTGATGCACTGTTTGTGTACATCGTCCTACCAGCTGCAGGACATGATCCATATGAATTTGACGCACAGCCCCGGTCTGTTCCATGCAGAACGCTGCTCCGCCAGTGTCTGCGCTCATGTTCACTGGTGAGGAAACGCAGCCAAAGCGGGGAAAACCAAGCCAACACGACATCATTCGATAAATTTCTCCCTCATCCATTGTCGATGCTCTGGCTTTAAGCAGAAGCTCCATGCGGTGCAGCTGACCTCCATACCCACAATAAATCTGGGCTAATTTGACCATGCTGTGATTAGCCAATGCTCATTAAAATGTTGAATTTTTTGTGTGCAAGCAATGAGTTTTGACGCTGATTAAGTCTGTGGCATGTTGCCCCTGATTCAGTCATGCCTGGAATCAGAAATGACGTGAAAATGAACCCCTCCCCCTCCAGTTTGTAGCTCTTTTTATCCTAAGGCTGCCTCTGAAGTGTACACACACACACACACTTTACTGTACTGTGCTGTGAGGCTGCTTCAGAACACATGCTGCAATATTGTTGGATGCTGACTAAAAGCCGTACAACACGCATCCAAAAGACCAAATGTAAACAACACTGCACAGTTCCATGTCTGAAAAGATGAGGAACGTGCCTTTAACTGTTTCAAGTGGTTGCACCACATTGTTTGCACATTTCGAAATATTGCTAACCAACAGATGTATGCATGTAAATAGGCCTGAATCCACCACCACGCTGAGCTTTTTCTTGTGTGGCCAAGAAAAATGTTGAGGCCAGTAAACATGGACACTCATTTCCATGCCAACTGTGAAGGTGTTGAGGGGGGAGAGTTAAAAAAAGAACTCTCTCAGGCATCTTTGCTTCAAAAATATGAGAACATTTAATCAGTAAAAAACGTGTGAAAGAAGCGATGCCTGAATTAATGAAGGATTGTTTTTTTTTAATGTTTATTTATAAATGCTAGAAAACCTGCTCTAAAAACACTTTCTCTGCCAAGTTGCTCATTGTTGTTAGGCAGGGAATATCCCTGTGATGGAAGGTAGCTTGTTTATGCTTAGACTGCACAGTTTGATGTCCACTATTACATCCTGCAGCCAAACTCCACATCTGTTTTTGTGGTGTTGTGAATGATGCTGTCAGGATTGCTTTTCATGTGTCACAAAATCTGTATGAGTAAGGTTTTGTTGTTATGTTTGTCCTTGTTGTTAGTTTGTCAATTTCACCTATGGATGTTTTAACAGTTTAACAGTATTATAACAATATTTTTCTCTTTGCCAAACACAGGAATCTCTTGTGCAGAAGAATGTACACACAACGACTGAGACGGACCTTCAGTTGCACACAAGATGGAAAATCCACTAAATCAGTGTGAAATCTCCAAGCAACCTATTCACTCCACTCCAGGTGCTGTCTTCTCAAAAGATTCATTCACAACTGGGCAAAAACTGGGCTGCTTTGATATATTTTCAATATATCAATATATATATAACATTTCAATATATATATTTCAATATTTACAAATCTCTCTTCTGTTTCTTGTGGTGTGCATGATGCAGCATTTACACTCATCTGTCAGTGTGTTATCGGCACAAAATGGTTTTGCAGACACTTGGTAAACATAAGCACAGCTGTACACATGAAAAAGTTTTCTCCTTGGGTAATAAAAACGCTGAGGTCACAGTTTATTATTGGAAACCACTCGAGCAGTAACGGATGAATCAACGCGGCCGGAGGAAATAAAAGTCCAGCCACACTGGCCTCTGGCTCTGGCTGCTGTTTCTGACGGTAAACTTAATACCAGGAAGAATAGCTACATGGACGTGAACAGGTTTACTTGTTCTTTCCATAAGTTCACTCAGTCTACAAAAATGTCGGTGCCTGTTTTTTTTCACTGAAACAAAGAAACCTTTGTCATTCGTACCTACAGTGCAGTCATGATCCAGTCGAGCTCTGTGACTAAAGCAGAAGTCGTCTCTGCCTCTGCAACAGTTCAGTAACACTACAGTCATGTAGCGACATGCCAGTTCAGATGCTGGCAGTTTAAAAACCCCAAACTGGTTCATCGTGAGTTTATTAGTGATTTGGTGCTTTTCTTACTTGACTTTGCTGAAGACGATGTCCACGTCGGTGAGGGTGATGTTCTTGCCGTCGATCACGCCGCAGTCCTTGCAGAGTTTGGACCAGTTCTTGCCGTGCATCTCCTTGCCGGTAGCGCGGGTGTCGCCGTGAATGGCGAAGCGCCGGAACGACTCTTCCAAAGCGGTCACTTCCACGGGGGTGGAGGAACCCGCACCTCCTTCACTGGTCCCATTAGAGTCCGTCGAAAGCCTTTTGGACGCTCGGTCTTTATTGTAATCGTTGTGCGGCCGTAGAGGAGCCGAGCTGATGTTGGCGTGCTTGGCCGTCTGGACTTTAAAGTCGTCCATGTTGTCTCTGAGAGGGGAGACGTTACAAGGTTATCTGACCATTTAATAGGTCCGTGAATTAAAGTAGACATATTATACCCTATTTCTCCAAGTTAACCTAGTTCCCTGGTGTCCTAATGAACATGTCTGTGACATGCTTCGGTCAAAATACCATAAGGATGAAGCACCACAGCAGTTCAATCACCCTGCCAAAACAGCCCTGTTCAGAACGCTCTGTTTTGAGTGCCTGTCTCTTTAAATGCAAATGAGACACAGGAAACTACGTCCACAGCTAACAGCAGTTAGCATTGGGAAAAGCGATCATTTGCCAACTCTAGCCGGCACATTGCCGTCATATATAACATGTATCCACTGGACAGAAAAATCCTCTGAGGCAGGAAGTTTGTGTAGAACTCTGTGCTGCACTGTGGAGCCAAGAATTTGGACTTCACTTCACGGACTTCCGCTCTTCTGGATACTATTGCCCTCACCTGCACTCTGGCGTTTTTTAACGGACAAAGCGGAGCCCCGAGAGACAAAAATTCTCGGAATTTCATTGTGACGTAACAATGAGTGCGGAAGTCAACATCGCGTGTTTTACCTCCTGTACTTAGACTGAGGAAGACCACAAAAACATGAGTGAGTCATCTTTTTTCACACTTTGCCTACTCTTAGGGCCTCCAAAAAGTTGATTTTGCATACTATGTCTTCTTTAAGTTAGTTAGTAGAAGCTGATAGAGTTGACACAATCACCAGATTCAAGAGAGACAGACATTTAATAAGCCTGGACTGATAAAAGGAAGAAAAAGGTTTTTGCCACAGCAGAAAGTCAACAATCTTTCATGTCTTGAGGTCAGGATAGAGTTGTTACTTTGCCTCTGGTTTGTCGTTTTCAAAAGGTTTGTGTGAAAGAGTAGGCAAGAGTAGACTCTTCAGAAGTGCGTGTCTGTGCTCACACTGTCTGTGAATGGGCATGGGTTTTACGACACAGAGTTTAATATTATAAAAAAAGATTGCTGGAATTTGAAGACACACAAATCAAGAAACAAAGACAGAAAAAGGATGTTTTAACAACCATGAGAAATGTGTGATGTAGGCTCTTTTACTCTGTTCCTGGCTTCTTAAACTCACCTGTGCTCTGCCATACTGCAGGAATCTGATCCCCTCTGTGTTGTGCTTGGATTAGCCGACTTTTGATTTCTCTTTGTGCTGTGAAAAAGGAGAATGCGGGTGATTAGGGTGGATGTGTCTGTACTCATGTGAGCGCGAAGAAAGGAACAAGACGGACGAAAGAGCACAGCATTATTATTAAAGTACAGACTTTTCACGAAGCAATATCCACAAACGTGCCGCTTTGTCATAATATTCTGGCAGTTTAAACTTCATGCATATTTTATTAACTTCATATCTTTACTCAGAGCTACATTGACCCAGAAATAGGGCTGCAAGCCAAAAGCAGAATCAGTATACAACAATAACAACAATAGTACAGTGCTTAAGTATTATTTTGATGCCACACCACATTTGACCTGCTCTAATCTGCTTCAACAGTTAATGGGTTCTTCCCTCCACCAAGTTACATGAACATTGGTTTAGTTATTCTGGTAAATAGACAAACTATCAAGCAAAGAAATAGGTTATGACATAATAATTTCCACCGCATTCAAGGAGAACAACCACAGATGACCCTCTAAGTCATTAATACTCACCGATATCTTCTTTTATGTTAGTTATCGTCTGTTAATGCACATCCTTTAAGGCAAATGTTTGCTTGCTCTCTTCCTTCAGATGATTAAACTCCGCCTGAGAACAAAGATTCCTCTCTAAACACATCATCGCCCATTTGCATGTCTGAGAACTCTCAGACTCGCACTTGAACCATAGCTGGAGCCCTCACTTGGTCAGGAAGACGTAAGATGTTTAAATTACTGTCGCCGGAGAGCCGTTTCTATGAAGCTGATTTAGTCCTGGCGTAAAAGTAATAATTCTGTGCTCACCTCTCAGCTGTTCCCATACTTAGCTCAGCATCATTAAATGACTTGAGTTGTCGCACCACAACACAGTTGATAAAGCTGTTTAGCTACTGTTTAAAAATCAGATCCGACCAAGACACAAAGCAGAGAAAGACGCCGTGTCCCGTGGACGACACCTTCTACTCCACTGAGAAAAGTTTCATGTCAGTCCCTCGAGTCACAACTCGAGTTCTTTCACTCACCCCCCAGTGGCACCATGGAAAAAGAATGGTTTTGTTTTCACAAAGCCTGTAACAAATGTGACCCTGCCACGTACAGTCCACACTTAAATGGGTACAAGAGTTCCAAGATTGACACTGCGTGAAACCATTATAATCACTCGGGTCAATTCTTAGGAAAACGAGAAGATGTTTTAATCTGTATGAATAATGGCATTCAAAGCAACAGACACTGGGAGCCCATTGTCCAAAACGCTAGTGGCCTCTCTGTCTGACCTATGCCCATGTCTTCACTCACACACGCTTGGAGACATCGCTGAGCGACACTATTTCTCTAGTCATATGTCATTCAGGACTCAGGCCAAGAGTCAACATGGACTAACCGAGGTTGCAGGAGCTCAGAGTTATATTTCGTTGAAGTATTCTATTGTGTTATTGTTTATCATGCATTCAAAAACATAAACTATTATGTTCGTGAATCTAAATTAAGATACACGGAATTATACATGAAGAACTAAAATAGTCAGCCCAAAACATCTCGGACCTTTTATCAGATTTACTTCGTTTATTTTCTAAAAATGTGTTTATAAAATGCATGGTAACACTTTATATTAAGGAACACATAATTCACCATTAACTAGGTGCTTACTAACATGCGTATAAGTAGCATACTAGCCCTTTATTAGTAAATATTAAGCACGTATTAACACTTTATGTAGGAAAAATCTTAATTCATGTCGTAATAGAGGTAGAATAATATGTTAATACGTGCTTAATAATTACTGATAAAGGGCTAGTATGTTACTTATATATGTTAGTAAGCACCTAGTTAATGGTGAATATGTGTTCCCTAATCTAAAGTGTTACCAAATGCATTTACTTGTGTATGTCTGTCTACTTTATTTATGTGTGGTTCAATTGATTTGACAAAATTCAACATACAGGTTCCTTTCTTGTATATTATTACAATTACGGCTATGTTATTGGATCATAATATTGGACAATATGGCCAAAAAAAAGTCAGCACACTATAAGGTTTTCCATATTTTTTGCTTTTATTTTATTTTTATTTTATTTATTTTTTTCCAACACTCCAAGCATCCAATTAACCCCATCAATACAAACCAGCAACCCTCCAGTTACAAGCCAAGTTCCCTTTCCTCTCGTCCACTGGCTGCCTCAAGTCATGATAATGATCAGAAAGATTGATTTTTGCACCTGAATGAAAGTTGCAGAAACCAGTTTGTTGTGGTTTTAACGTTCTTCGCGGACTGCAAACACTGATAAGAACAGAAATTTAAACCATTTCAAGAAATTATGGCTTATATCTCAATATATTTCACTACTAATTACAATCCTAACACTCTTTAGGTCAGTTTTAGGGAAACTAAAGTGTAAAAAGTCAAACGTGTGCTGCTGCTGGGTGTACATTAAAAAGTGCTTTATGTCATCATGTCATGTGCCGTTGGTGTCACTTCTATAGCTTCCTGTGATATATATTCAGTAAACCACATCCTTTCAGTAGACTAACAAACTACTCCCCTGTGTTTCCCTTTGTGCGTCAACGGCTGCAGTGAAATCTGTGAGACAAAGACTCGTTTCACTCTCCTCCGCTAATTTACACTCGTTTGCTTTCAAGTGTCTTGGTCCTCGGGGACAACAGGCCTCCTCAAACACATCATATTCAACACTTAAGAAGGGTCGTTCGCGACCGCGCTGCGTAGAACGCGCAGAGGGGGAATGAAAGGAAATGTCAGACTGATTGAAATCGTTTGATTAAGAACAGAAATAACGCTTCACTGCTACAGCGAGAAAACCACAGAGGGTATCTTTCACCAAAATAAATGATTAATATCATTATTATTGACCTCTGCCAGGAGGTATATGTTTTCGGAGTTTGTCTGTCTGTTAGCAACATAACTCCAAAAGTCACGGACGGATTTGGATAAAATTTTCAGGAAATGTCCGCAATGGGACCAGGAACAAGTCATTACATTTTGGCCGTGATCCGTAGAAGCTATCATTATTTTATCGCTATTTTGTGGGGGGCTGAGCTGCCTTGACGTTCTCCGAGTGCTCCTACTTTAACATTTGTCCTTAAAACGCATTATAACACATGATTTCTGTGTAATTTAAGGCTTTCTCAGGTCTGCTTTGACCAATCACTTGTACAGTATGTGAAGCCTTTTGGTTGGAGGCAGCATCTCTCCGGGGGACAAATCTGTGACTGGATGACAGCATGCTTACATACTCTCTCTCGCGCCTTCTGGCAAATACACTGCACAGATGAGCGCTTTAGTTATAAATTGACCCATTTTGAACTGCTATCTATTCATAGCGACAATACACCGACTGCATGACTGGAACATTCTATTCATTCTCCAAGGGAGGAGGATCAGCTGGTAGACAACATGCATGCTCACACACACACACAAAAGAAAATTGTGAAAAGTGTGTGTTTTAGCTGTGGTTTAGGCAGATGGTGTTTATCTAACAAAAAGATGACACTGTTGTCAGAGTGACAGCAGTGTGTGTGTGTGTGTGTGAGAGAGAGAGAGAGAGAGAGAGTAGCCTAATCCTTATGCAGTTTGAGTCTGATTTCAGTGTCCTGTTCCAGGCAGCTGTTCTTTAATGAGTCCAGATCAGTCAATCAAACATGTGCAGTTTCACAGCGAGAATCATCAGTACACTGAAACTCCACCATCTACGTCTATTACATGATGTCTGTCCATCTCACTGCCTCGCCACCACGTCACGTGTACGAATGAATAAGCACCATCTTGAAATGATATACGCCTGGCAAACCAACAAAACTCCTCTGTAAACCACCATTAATTGATTCAACAAACGAGTGTTGTTGTTGTCAACAACGGCAACAGCCACGATTACAGGGACTGTGGTTTATTATGAGTCAGTCCCTCCTGATCTGGTGGTTTATGACACGTTTATAGAAATACTTGCACGTGTAAATCATTTGAAACCACACAATTAACAAAATGCAAATGCTGCAATTTAGTCCGTTACATTGTTGATTTTTCTGTTTTCTATGTCAATGTGTTACACACGTTGGAAACAATTCAAACATTTACGTTTTCATCCTTGTATTATAAAACAGAGTCGTTGTGATTGAATTGTCTGGTTATGAATCTGTTACAGAGCGAATTAAATGTGTAATATTATTTAGAAAAACAAAAGTAGACTTAATTATTCAGTCCTACTGCAGGGTATCTGTGGGGTCTTAATAAGTCTGAAATCCAATAATTTGAATTTAAGGCCTTAAAATGTCTAAGATTCTCCTAAAATTTCATAACAGGTCTTAAATACAACTTTGAACGGTCTGAAAAAGCTATTTACGTTTTACGCTTTTATTTAACTTCAGTCTCGCGTTGAAATGTTTCTGTTTTTGAGGATGCGATAACATAACTACAACACGGAACTAAAGTAGGTCACATGTGCTGCCCGGTGACAATTTATCGAGCACCACTAGCTAGTGTGCTGTGCGTGCGCCGCGTTGTGTTACAGCTTAGCATAGCAGTGGTGATTATTTTTGACAGGAATTGGGAATGGTCATTTAATTTTCAATCAAAAAACATATTTTAAACGATGACTGTGTGATATCTGTGCAGATTTGTCGTATGATGTGTATAGGTCAAGACAATAACTCCTCTATAAAGATATTTAGACACGTTTTGGCTTTAACAAATATCACGCCTCCTACAATTTTAAAATTGCAGTAGGCCGTACTGCGATTTCAATGAATTGTTCAGCCCTAATAAAAATTGTAAAAAAAAAGGTAGCTAAATATCTGCTGTAAGCCATAGGAAGTATACTGACCTCACACTAGAAACATCAATGGTCATTAAATTGAAATGTGGCTATTTAATTCTTCTGTTTTTATTGTTCTCTCGTCTATGCAAATTAAAAAATGTAACACATATATGTCAGAAACTATTTATATCTTTAAGTTATAAAGAGGAAACAATAACGGTAATATTTTAAAACCACTACACAGTGAATATTGAACTGACCTATTGATTAACATCACATTTGATCACAAATTAAATTAATTGCAGTTGCAATATTTAGCAGAAAAAACTGCAATTAGATATTTTCCCACAATTCCTTCTGCGCAACATGAAAATATCAAGTGTAAACTCTTAATCCTCAGTGACATCCAGCCTTAAAGACACACACACACAGAGCTATAGAGAGACACAGCATGACATGCGTATGTTGCAGCTCAGGTCTGAGGTCATCGTCAGCTCAGTCCACACCTCCCCAAACCCTTTAACTGCTCTGTGACTCAAAGATCTTGGCAAGCATCGTGCTGAAATAAAACAAGAAAGCTTCAGCCGTTACTGTTGGCAGCAGCAACGAGCCAAATAGAGGTATAAGACGGCTATAGTGTAAAGAAAGAAAGGCCTGATGCAACCGCACATTTGAGAGGAAAACATGATAGCAGTCATGTTGGGCCACAGCATTATAGAAAAGAGTAAACTGGAGTCCCTTTAAAGACGTGTAGGGATAATCTCACTGAATTAATTTAGGAAACTCCTTTATAATATCCCTGAAATGACACTGAATGTGAAATTCAAACTCTAAGGTTAACAAAACCCAAAGACTCTCAGACACCTGGGATAAACTCTGTGTTTTCTCACACATACATAATTCCACTCATCGCTGTCGAGCCTCACGAGAGAAAAAGGTCAAATGTATTTCCTTCCTCGCTGTGGGGTTGTTGATATGTGTGAATATCACATCTTACAAACTGGTCCTTTAATAACTAAGGGTGTCGTACAATACTCTTGAGTAGTAGTTTTCTGACTTTATATAACACTTTCATGATTATTTTTCTGTTGTTTTTCTTCAAATAGACTATTTGCGGGGGGAAATATCTGGTTATATCACTGTGGTTGTAGTCGAGAAGGGAGTAAGTCACACATATACAAATCACAGGTCTTAACCTTCAAGTCTGAATTTGTTCCGAGTCGAGTCGAGTCCCTGCTTTGAATCAAGCAAGTTCTGAGTTGAGTCATATGAATATAGAAGATGAAGATGATTTCCCAGATATTCCACAATTATGCTAAAAAAAAGACAGTGATTTTGAGTTTTATCAGTAACAGAAACACTGTTACTCAAACAATGCAACTGTGTGACTGCCGCCTTCCCATATATACATATATATATATATATATATATATATATATATATATGTGTGTATATATGTATATATATATGTGTGTATATATGTGTGTATATATGTATGTATATATATATGTGTGTATATATGTATATATATGTGTGTATATATGTATATATATAAATATGTGTGTATATATGTATATATATGTGTGTGTATATATATGTATGTATACAGTATATGTAGATATAAAGAGAAATAGATATATAGATATTTAAAAAATATATATATGTAGAGAATGAAAATAAATAAAACTACAGATTAAAAAAAACACAAACGGCTTTTGACCCAACAATATGTCAAAATAGCAAACAGCTGACTTCCTGTCTTGGCTTCCTTTGTGGGATTTCAAGTGTCTAATGAAATTTCACTTAGTACTATTGGTGTCGCTCGGTTGCCAGGTTTGTACACAAAAGCACCCAGTGTTTTATAAAACCTAGATTGTAGCTCCTCAGTATTTAAGAAAATGTAAATATTCCATAAGTCGGGTCATTTCAAGTAAAGCCGATTCTTTTACCAACGCTAGTCAAAGCAGGTCTCACCTCCTCAAATTTGCAACTTAAGTCAGACTTGAGTCAACTCACGTAATTCTAGTCCCCCACTTCTGGTTTATATTATCCCAATTTATCGCAATAAATCCCATTGTTAACCCTGTATTGGAAAACAGCACCAGATTCATCCAATCACAGACTAAAACAATGACACATGAGTGGACACCACAGGGACTGACAGCTGCTATTGACAAACAGGACCTGGTTGCAGGTGATGCCTCTGAACATCCAGTTTTGCTATAATTAACCCGTCAACACACTTCCATGATGACATCATTCTCACTTACTGAGCAAAAAAAAAACCATGTTGTTCTCCATCCACACACAGCTCTCAGCCGCTTATTCTGAATCCATCGGCTCTTTAATGCAAAGTCGCAGCAGTGGCCAACAAAAGAGGACACTTTCCTTCATGCATGATTATGTAACCATGTCCATGTAACCGTGCAGCAGTAGCAGCAGCAGCAGCCTGCACGCACAAAGGCTGCACCCACAGGCCAAATGCATGTTCATTCTCTCTGTCTAACAAACGCTGATGAAAATCCATCACAGAGCAATGTCAAAGATAAACAGCTGAGGGAAGGAAAAGTTGATTTGGATGAAAACCACTGTGTTACATAAACTTCACGCAGAGTCCACGTGATCACTTTGTTATTGTCAGCACCGATAACGCATGTCTGTTTGAGTGTGTGTGTGTGTGTGTGTGTGTGTGGGCACGAACGTGCAGCCACATGCCTTCAGTGGCAGAATCAGTGTTATGAAAGCATGCACTGACGTGAACTCTGTCAACAACAAAAAAAAGAAACGGCCCGGAATCGAGCATTAGATATGACATCATTTTGGGCATCATGTGCACACATGCAGACTTTACATGGGACAAAAACATGGCTGTAAAGCGATGCTAGTAAATTCAGTTTTTAATCACCTGGTGATGAAATCCTCCACCTCCTGAGTTGGGGCTCACAGAAGCATAACCGCCTTCCTCCTCTCTCTGTCTCCTCTCCCTCCTTCACTCCGCGGTGCCTGCGCTCAGATCTGCCTGATGGCTCACAGTCACCTCGAGATGCTGAAGAGAAACCGGCGCGCTGATTGGCTGCAGCAGCGCGCGCGCTCTTTCATAGGCTGTGACTTGTGGTAAACAAGCGCTGTGTGAAGTGAACTCGCAGCATCTTATTATGGTGCTTTTGAGGAGAGAAGGCGCGGGTGGAGGATGTAAACAAAGGATGAGGATGGGTTTTATACAAAGGATCAGTCAGTTTTATTAATATACTGTCTGGTTATGTGCTGCTGGTGCTTGGGTGGTCAGATTTATGCAATGTTTTTTTATATATATATAATCAGTAGACAGGATATTCACGACCGATTTAAACACTAGTCATTGCAGTTTCAGATATCTGCTTAAAAGGGTTGCCATAATAGTTCAATATGTCTTTAATTCAAGATGTCTACATTGTCCTTTTTTTAGATATCTTAAATTAAGTTTCAGATGGGAATAGGTATCGGTCAGTATCAGTTTTTGATTATTATCGGCCCGATAATTATTGATTATTTCACTTTATATGTTATTTATAAACCATTTGTATTACCTTGTTCCAGGTGCCTCTGTTGATTTACATTATTATTTAAGTATTTGTTTGCTATTTGTTTATTTTATTTAATGCTGTGTTTTTTACATATAAAAGTCAAATCTTTGTATTACAGGAGTGTATTTTGAATCCCCCCCCCCCCCCAAAGATTGCGCACGTTTTTATATTTTCAGACCTTAAAGGTGCATTATGTAATAAATCTAAAGCAACTGGCCATAAAATCCTCCTTATATGTCACAGAGACTCAGGAATAATGTTCATATAACAAACTGAACTCACCAACAACAACAGTACAGACAAAATATTTGCATTAAAAAATATATTTTGCAGACTGCAAATCATGTTTTGGCATGTGGCGCCACCTACCGCCGTCTACCAATCATTGCAGTCAGTAGAGTCTCAGCTGCCGAGCAACCACGGGTTGCCAGTTACATCAGAAAACGTAACCTAAAAGACCTCGGTATTTTGAATTTGAATGTAGTAACCGTTTTTGGCCACATTCTTACATATGGCACCTTTAAGTTTCAGATGGGAATCGGTATCGGTCAGTAGTAACGGTATCGGTCCGATACTGGTCAAAATCACTATATCAGACAGATAAAAATGTAGCATATATATTCTTACACAGTTGGAAGACATGATGTATTTTGAAATGACTCACGCACAAAGGTGTTGTTAACAGCTTTATAGTTCATACATGATTTCTATAGTATCGGTAGATATCGGTATCGGACACACAAAAAACTGGTATCGTCCCATCCCTTGTCGTAATGACTGCAGATATATGAAACTGGAATTATAAACATACACATGAATGGCAAAAGTGATGTTATTCTGACTATATTAAAAACGGAATTGCAGATATCAGAAACTGTAGTTTTGAAGATAGATAGATAGATAGATAGATAGATAGGTATAGATAGATAGATAGATAGATAGATAGATAGATAGATAGATAGATAGATAGATAGATAGATAGAGGTAATGTATCCAGTCCAGTATACTCTATTGTGTTACACAACCAGTGGCAGCCTCTCGTCTGGATGTGGATGGACATTATGTAACCACAGAGTGCTGTTCATTGTGAAAATAATGTTTATAAGCAAAGTAAAGGCTCAGTGACACAGATCCTCTTTGATGAGAGCAGCCATGACTGAGTCGTGACAATATTCTTGCTCAAACTGCTTCATGTGCGCCACAGTGTGGTTAAATAGTAGATTGTGGTATTAGACACACTGATGGAAACATCCTTATTACCAGTCTAACAATCTCTATACCTCACTTGACTTACTGTCTCACTTGACATGATTTAAAAGGACACAAACACCACTGGACCTTTGTCAAAGTGATTGTTTTGAGAAACAAAATGCCTAATTACGACACTACAGGTGATTTGGAATACAAGAAAATCAAACGATGGTAAAAAAAACACTGAACCAGTGTCGTCTGTGAGACGAACACCATGACTGTAACAGACCAAAACTGATTAAAAACTGGTCTCCTTCATCTTGTAGAATGAGACCATTCTCATTGGGTTAGCCCTAACCCCAATCCAGTGTCTACAGCCCTCTAGTGGCGACACTGTGCAGCTGCCTACATGTGAGCAAACACACTTAAAAAATGTCAAAACTTTATAAATATAATAACAAAATGTGAATGTTCTGCAAGGGACTAACAGAGAGAGGCTTGATTTTTATTGTATAACCCTCATATTATGACACAGGTAACAATAATATAGGTGTTTAATAAACATAGGTGTGATAATAAACTACTACTAGTAATATAATCAACAACACTTTTGATGTAGATACCATAATAAGTATAGTGGATCATTCCAGTGTGTGTGCGTGTACTTTTATTTGTTACCAGTTTAGGAGTTCTTCTGGCATACATTTCCCTCATTTTCTGACCTTGTCAGGACCAGGAGTCCTCAAGGGGACCAAAACCTGGTCCTAATGAGGCTCATTGCTGAGGAACTGGTTAAATTCAGGACTAATATTTGAATTGTGGTTTGGTTAAGTTTAGGGATAGGCATTAACTATGATTAAGGTTAAGGGATAACACTTTGTTCAGGCTGTCCAGATGAATGGAAGTCCAAGTAGAGTCTTAAGAAGAATAGTTGTGTTGTGTGTGTGTGTGCGTGCGTGCGTGCGTGTGTGCGTGCGTGCGCGCGTGCGCGTCACAGTATGTGGTCTTTATTGTTGTTATCCAGTAGCGGTAAGAATGAACTCCTGAAGCTCTCTTATTTTGCATCTTTAGGTGATCCGATGCAGTGTTTAACAGTCAAAAATGTTTTCAATATACATAAATAGAAAACTAAGCATACGTAAAACAATACGCTGCCTCATTGTTGAATTAATTCCAGTAGCACATCAGTTCTCTTTGCTGTTCCCCCCGGAGTAATCAGTCAGGGCCCTTAATATTTTTCGCTCATTCTCTCAGAGCACAAAGGCAAACAGGTGCAGTGGAGCTTAAGTATTGTAGAGCATGTTGTGGATTCAGTATCTGGAGATTTACCGATTCACTTACCAGGATGAAGCACTGCCAAACACAGCAGCATCACAGGCCTTCCATCCTTCACAACTTTCCAGCTGCCTTACTCAATATGTCTGTAACTGTAAACGCCTGACCCTGAATAACCTTTTACTGATCCTTCAGACATCATGACCAGAACATGAATATTCAAGACTGTTCGTTAACTATATATAGCTTTAGTTAAAGTATAACTTTTTAGCTTTAGCATCTCTTTCCATAAAGAGATCATGAATCAAGAATTGTGCAAATATTACGTGTATTTACATTGTTTATTTGTAAATGTAAAACAGGCTCTAAACACTAATGGCTTTGTGGAAACAACAGTTTGTAAAAACAACAAAAGACACGAGAGATTTCAGTCGGGATCTTGTTTCAGCTTTTCAGTAAGATGCCAAGATACAGGCACCGTATCTGCCCTACTGAGGCTCAGCATTCTCAAATAAACAAATCAACCATGTGGGGAAGGACGTCGGCTCTCTGTGAAAGTCAGCGAGATAAAACAATGCTTTAAATAGTTCAGCTGCCATAAAAACACAATATACAATAACAGGCCCACAGTTATTTGGGCTGCATACAAAACACACACACACACACACACACACACATAAATCCAAATGAACAATGACTCCATGTGGCTCAGTTTCATGATGCATCAGTTCTTGATAAATCATTTGAAATAATGACACAGCTGCCAAGAGGATCCTGCATTTCTGGCACGCCGTCAGCAGACCTCACACTGGGACTCTGAGCCTCTTCTGCAGCATCGGGCTTCCAGTTTCTGTTCTCTTTTATACACGGGAAACAGCAAAGAGAGAAGAGTTACTCGCAAACTGCATGAGTTCTTTATATACACTCAACAAAAATATAAACGCACAAACTTGAAATGGTGAACAAAAATAGAATGTCGTGACATTTGCTCAGATTCTTGATGCATTTGTTTATGGAATGATTTGTTTTGCTCAAACTCAGTAGTCCAGTGTCACTTGGCCACTCCTCCTATCGACTACAATCTCAGATTGACTATTTCAACTCACGAGAGTCATGGAGCATGGCAGATATGCGTGACCAGTACACAGACACTCCTTATGGTCTGGTCAATAAAAGGGCACACCAAAATGTGGACTTTTGTCACTTGTCACATATGCCACAAATCATGAGGGAGCGTGCCATTGGCATGCTGAGTTGAGCGTTACAGCTGTGGCAACACAACTGAATGTGCATCATTCCACTGTCAGCCGCCTGTGGACTCGTTTCAGAGAGACTGGAACGACAGCGAGCCGTGCACATGCTCCGCCGGCCACGTGTTACCACGCCCGTTCAGGACCGGTACATGCGGCTCCAGCACCTCCGTGATCGGTTCCGCCCATCGACCAGAACTGCCAGAGAGACTGTTGGTCTGCACAAGGGGCGGATTTCAGTGCAGACAGTCAGGAACCGCCTGTGGATCATCGACCCCCATTGTGTTCTTTCTGCCATTACTCTATGACTTTTGTTTAGAAATTGATCCTAATGCTCGCAAATTAAAGCCACTTTATTGATAAAGTTGTACTGTTGTTTTGGTATACTTAGTTTTGTCACATAGTTGTTCTTCGTGCATTTTGTTGAGTATATATATATATATATATCACAATCAGTAAGTGAGAGCTTTTCTCCTTTTGCTGTGCAAGACGGTAGATTTTTGTGTCTACGATACTTCAGTCTCTTATGTGTTGTATTTCTGTCCTTTAACAAAACATTACTTATTCAGTCTTGGGCTCTATCCACACAGAAACTAAATGAAATGTAAACTATCTGTTTATTTGTCATTTTTCTATGACATAATACTTTTTCCCAAAGGAGCAAATTTGTCTAAATGAAAACACTCATGTGAGATTTTCTCACTTTCTACTGAGACCATTTTAATAATGATAATAATAATAATAATAATAAAAAAGAGCTCCCAAAAGCGCTGATTCCGTGTGGATCAAACGCCAATGCAATAAAAAATAAAATAAAATAAACTTTAGCAGATTCACCTTGTCCTATTTTTGTGTGGGCAGCCCCTTAATCTAGGAACATTGGAGCTGCATGGTGCCAGAACAGCAGCAGCAGCAGTGGTGTTTGTTAGACTATGCTGATGTCAATCGCACACTCACCTCCTGTGTTCTCTGTGGGATGTTCGGTACCGTACTGAAAGCCAGTTTCCTTGTCTGCTGATTTCTTGAAGTTTTCCAACTAGAACAAATGAATCGTTTAGTGAATGTTACGTTATTTTAAAGGCGATATAATGTTAGAAGATGTGCTTTACCTCTGTACAAATAGATCCTGAAATCCAGCTGCCGAGTCGGTTGTTGTTATCTAATCTGCAGGTACTGTAGAAAAAGCAGAATCGCTTTGATCATCCCTCGCTCCAAAACAAGCATTAATAAGATCATATTTACTGAGTTTTACTTTGAATTTTGCGATAAAGCTGGTTCACAATCAACTGAGCTGTCTTCATTCTGTAAAAGAAGAAAACAGTTGGCTTTTTTTTATAGACATAATGAAATGAAAAAGGTGTCTGACAGTGACAAACAAAGGACAGACTCACTTGTGTGTCCTTGTTGTGAGCTTTGGGATCGTCGGGTTTATCCGTTTCAGCATCTTGAGTTCCAAGTTGTTTTTTAGCTTCTTTTCGGTGCTGCACCTTTATATAATCATATGTGCTGATGCCTTTGTAAACTGAACAAACAAAGAAAAACGAGGACTAATAAATGACGATTGCGACCAAAAGTCCTGTTCTAAGAGTGTGACTCACATAGGTAAAGGTGAAATCCCAGCAGCTGACAGAGCAGCATCAGGCAGACCATGCTCAGCATCACTGTGAGGAAGGCCAGTATAAGGAGAGCAGCTGAACTAGTCTCTACGGGTGCTAATGGTATAAACACCAGCCAAGTCCCATTACCCAGGATACCTGCAAAAAAACACCCACACACACAACTTTTAAATATGGAGATAACAGAATAACAGATATTTCTATTTCTATGTCCGAGAGACTGTGAACTCACGATCGAACTGTGGAGCAGTTCGTAGAATTCTTGGGTCCAGGTAATGCTGAATAAAGACGAACAATATGACAAGAACAAGCAGTAAGACGCCTACAATAGCAGAGGACAGGGCCGTGAAGAAGAACCTGAGGGAGCGACACACGGAAAAACCCGGCGTTAAAGAACGATACGTTTCACGACACATATTTAACACACAAATCGTCTTCCAAAAAACGTGATTCTCACCAGTAGTTTCTTCCACCCACGCAGGTGTTGAGCCATTTGCAGTGGTGATCAAAATCTTCCACACATTTGTTGCAAGCAATACAGTGTTTTACCTTTGGGCCTCTACGGGAGGGGGGGGAAAAGAAAATATGACACTATTAAATCTGCCTTTTCATGATCAACCAACATTCTAATTTACTAAACGATGAAGTACATACACATTGACATCACACAGATAACAGTGTAGGTCCTGGATGACATGCGGCTGCTTTGTCCGATCAAAACTTGGCACTGGGCTGGAGTAGCTCTGTTTGACCCTGACGCTAGCGTCTGCTGGGTCTATAGTAACTGCAGCAAAATGGGTGAAAATGTGCACAATAAATGCCGTGCCTGTCACCTGTGCGAAAAAAAAAAGAGTCAAGGAAAAATCGCACTCATGTGAACAATAAGTAGTAGAACTGCAACTAACGATGTTTTTTCGGAATCGATTAATCTGGTGATTATTTTCTCGATTCATCGTTTGGTCCATAAAATGTCAGAAAGTGTCGATCGGTGTTTGTCAAACACGGAAATGACGATGTTCTCGAATGTCTTGTTTTGTCCGCAAACCAAAATGATTCAGTTCTAATGTTTTCTTTGTTTGAGCAAAGAAACGAAGAAAATGTTCACATTTAAAGGCGCCATATGTAAGAATGTGGCCAAAAAGTGTTACTACACTCAAATTCAAAATACCGAGGTCTTTTAGGTTTGGTTTTCTCCGCCATTGTAGCTCAGACGTAACTGGCAACCCGTGGTTGCTCGGCACTACTGACTGCAATGATTGGTAGATGGCGATAGGTGGCGCCACATGCCGAAACATGATTTCAAAGCATAAACATGATTTAGTATCACTGTAAATGAAAATATAGTAGAATTGCACTACTTGTACTTGTAATTGTACTTACACGTGAGCTCCAAAATAGTTTTGGATTTCTGAGCCCTTGTCATATTTCTACTACCCTCACACCCCACGAAAAAGTAACTAAGTAACTTTAACTTAAAGTACATTTCAAATGTACTACTTTTTACTTCTACTTGAGTACATTTTCAGATGACTATTTTTACTTCTACTTGAGTAATATTTCATCAAAGTATTGGTACTTTTACTCGAGTACAATATTTCAGTACTTATTCCACCTCTGGCGTTGACATCACGCAGCATTCAACATGCAACAAAAACACCAGTGATCACGTCTTCTGGTCTTTAACAGAGACCACAGAACGTTGTTGTTGTTGTGACTGGAGCCCATACAGACAGTCCACACACAAAAGCATCCTTGTTACAACCTGAACAAAACCATAGCAGAGGCTGATGTCAGCTCCATATTCAAGTCTGAAAAGAGCCACTGCCACACTTCAACAAGGTTTCAGCTGCGTGTCAAGGATACAGAATAGAGGATATAGTTCCACGGCAGAGGCAGAAGAGGGATATAGATGCCCAAGCTGACGACGGCGAGGTAGCCGATCACCAGCCAGCCGACTACTTGCAGGACGTGAGGGGGCCACGACCATCCGTTCCTCCTGGCAGATTTGGAGGGGAACAGCTCATTGCTGCTGCTCTGCATGGGAGATGTGCGTCTTCGCCTTTGACTTAAACACTTCATCTAAGGCAGAGTGTAAAGAGACAATAAACACAAAGTGAACAAACACACACACAGGAAGCAGCAGCAGCAGCAGAGTCAAACATCCAGCGCCGCCTCATGACTACGTGTCAGGTGTACTACAGCTGCAGCAGAGTGTGTGTGGTGGTAATGAGTTAGGAAAATGAGCGCAGTGTTGTGATAGTGACTGTTCACTCTCTAATGGAGTGACTGAACGAGGTGCAGCAAGGCGTAGTTAACACGGGCGACTAATACAACAGTTAACTGATATGAATAGAGGTTGACAGCATTAGAGCAACAACAGCACCAGCAAAATCATGAATTACATTTACCCTTGTTACTGTAAATGAGTAGGTTATTCATGTACTACTAAAAGTATTTTACTTTTTACTTAACCCTAGAACACCATTGCCGGGTGGTTTTCACCCGAGCAAATAAATGTATGTGATTTTCATGAAAACCAAGTTTTCATCTTCATTATTTTTTTTTATTCCTAATTTTACCCAAAATATTTTTGGCTGTACTGTTGTTGGTGGTGAGTTCAATTTGTTATATGAACATTATTCCTGAGTCTCTGTGACATATTAGGAGGATTTTATGGCCAGTTGCTTTAGATTTATTACATAATGCTTTTAGACAGTTACGTTATGTTATGTTATGTTATGTTGGATGACTTCAGAGGACAATGACAATACCGGTTTCTAATCCTAATCTAAAAGAATGTGTCTTGTAACACTGTCTGATAAATAACGGGGTCGTTGTGACACAGAAAACAGTTGATCAGCGGAGAAAAAAAGCCTTGTAATCACAACATGAGCTGTGCTAAAGCTCAGTTCTTATGAGAAGGGCGCTTTTTACGGGTACTTGTGAGGACTCTGCGTTGATTTCCATTCATTTGGACGTAACCATAACAACTTAATAACCAAGCTGTAACCCATAGAATATCTAGAAATACTCCACCTATATGTTGTCGTCGTAGTTGCATGTTGTGTCATTAGTTGGGAATGCTGAGTTAGCATTTCCCAACTATTGTTTTCCTGTTTTCTCATAATTCTTAAATCATCATGTGCATCATGTGTTCATTGGAGCGATATCTGCCGCTACATCCTTCAAGGAACATGAAATATTTTTTTTTACGTTTTCTGCATTTTGTTTCTCCCAAAAAGGAAATGACTTGAGAGGGCAGATCAAAGGTAGACAAGGTAGATAGAACACACATAAAAGGCAGCAGGAGAAGTGCCTGATTATCATGTTTTACGATGTTCTTCTTCTCACTATGATGTGAGTGCACTGAACAAATATACACGTGTGCATGCAATCTCCAAAATGCACCGTAAAACAAAAACTGGATGGAGACAAAGAAAAAAAGCCTTGAAATAATGCACATAAGTATTGGAAAAAGAGAGGTAGAAAAGAAGGATGACGATAAAAAGACTGGAAACACTCAGCAAATACCAGATGACGTATACAGGGGTCAGAGATGTGGCCTACGTGAGGCCTGTCAATACCAGATAACAATACAAACACACTATCAACACCACGGGGGGTAGAGAGGTGGCAGGAATTATCCTCAGTATCCACGTCTGTCATCTTTTGAGCTTTAATTCAATTTAAGGATTTCCATTCAAGGAAACGGGTTCAATATTTCCAGATTGGTGTGAAGGACCAGTTTGATCTGCGCTGATTATATTCTGTTTCCTTCCGTCGTCGTCTTTTTCTGTCACCTTCTCTTTGAGTGCACTTTTAAGGGGCCTTGCCGTTACCATGACCACCAGAAAAGGTCCGACAGGTTTGTGCAGCTCTTAGATCACTGCTGCTGACGATTTCTCCAAATCCATGACTAAATTAATGTCAGTCATTAAAACTGATTTTTCAGCTTCTTGTGAATATGTTCTGATTCCTTCGCTCCACATAAAAAAAAAAAGGAAATAATTAAAACTGCATACTTTTAGTTTGTGGACAAAACAAAACATTTGACAACGTCATTTCCAGGTTTGGGGGGAAAAAAATGTCAACATTTGCTGACATTTTATGGATCAAACCAGTACTAGAATAATCAAGAAAATTAGATTAATGTTTTTTGCAGCCTCACTATTTGGACAGCCTAAACTAACCCTAACCTTAACTATGACTATAACCATACCCAGTTAATGCCAAACCCTAACTTTAACCTAACCACAATTTAAATCTTAGCCCTGAATTTAACCAGTGCTTCATTAGGACCAGGTTTTGTTCTCCATGAAGACTTCTAGTCCTGATAAGGTCAGTGTTTATTACAACACACAGACCTAAAGCTACTAGTTGACCTTATGCAGAATTAAATGTTTATTTAATTTCATTTTTAACCCATGAACAAAATAAACAATTCAAGTAAAGTGAACAATAATAAAGCATGATATATAGTATGTAATGACTTACTTTTTCCAGTGACAGAAGGTGATTATTCAATTACATTAAATTGATATTAAATGTTATTTAAAATCAATTTAACGTTTTTAAACGGCTGCTGTTAAAATGCCACCGAGCGTTTTTCCATCTTTTCTGGTGATCCACGTACAGTTTTGTCTGCTTCAAAAAGTGACAACGATAAAGTGAAGAGGAAAACGCGCGGCGGTGAAAAAGCGGCCGTAAAGACGCCTCCGAGCGCTCATTGTCCTCGGGTTTGTTTTGACGAAGGACGAGAGTCAGAAGTTGAAGAATCAACTCACTCAGCAGGTCGCACGGACGCTATGGAAACTATCGTACCGCGCATGCGCACTGGCGCTCTCCTCTCTGACTACACACCAAGCAAACACACACTGTGGTTCTCACACTGGAAACATATACACACTTTAAAATGTGTGAACGCTGAGATCTTCATTTATATACTGATGTTTATCCTTTTTCCACATTGTTACTGTTCTTTATGGTAGTGTTTATTATTATTATTATTATTATTATAATAATAATAAAGTCATCAATGTATGGTTGTGATAATCTTGTCAATGTTTGTCAATTTGATTGTTAGAGGTTCCGCTTGTTTTACAACTGCTGGAATATAGTTGTTTTAACTTGTTTGTGTTATTCGTCAAAAGCCTAAATAGGAACAAAGACTGCAAATTAGTCAAAAAAATAAAGACTGCTCCATGTTCTGTTCACATGAGCATCTAATACTTCTGCATTCACACGCTCATTTTTAATAGTTAATATATCTCATGTTACATTACTTCCCCATCGCTCAACACTGGACTAAGCAGTACACCTTGAGTTCCTGCATTAACAGCAGCTTCCATAGAGACTCCACTGTAAAATAAAGCTTACAAAAGACACATTTTTAAATACAGGTGCAATCATTTATTTTTCCGACGTTGCACTAATGTAAAAAACCTTACCACATACAATACAAAACAGTCTGTACAATCATTTTTCAGTCTTTAAAAACAGGTTACGGGCTCCAGCCGACTCCACAGTGTTCAAACAATTCAAACGAGTACGTAGTGCTGTTAACACCCAGATAACAAATGAACAGTGTAATGTTGTCAGCTGTTTGCAGAGCTCTCGGGCTCCGGAGACTGCAGGAACTCGTAGGGATCGTGAACCATTTCCGACTGGTCCCCAGCACCCAGGTGTGACGGGCTCCCTTTGGAAAAAAAGAAAAACATGGTTCTTCTTTCATTATGCTGATGTTACTATTGCATGGGAGAGTGTGGAAATTACACTGGAAAGGGCAGATGTGTGTTAGTGTAGTTAATTTACCTAGGTGGTGCTGGTCCCTCTCTGAGGCATTAGAGAGGGAGGACAGGTTGGATGAGGGTCTGGAGCCAACTCTGTCAACCTGTGCCTCATGAAACTCCTGCAGGAGTTTGTCTGCATCTTCAAAATGCTGATGGCTCTCATCATTCCCTGGCTCCTTTTTCACTGGTTTACCTGGTTAAAGAAAGAAGGAAGATAAAAGGGAGGATTTACATACAAACAAATCGAATGGACTTTTTTATTTTTATATATTATGGAATACACAATTAGGCTGACGTGACAACCGAGTTGTTTTGCTTGAAAACGGGTAAACCCTTGAAAGCAAAATCCAGCTGTAAGTGAGGTTTTTATCCTGAATAAAGAGGACTTGACAAATAACTATGACTATTTTGAGCTGTTCTGTTACTCACTTTACAATAGCAGCATTAGCATCACAGAGACACCAGGAAAGGATGCAGTGTAAACTCTGAAGTGTTTTAATCAGATTAAAACATTTTTCTCATTATTGCTGTGTGTTCTATCTGCTCTTGGGCCACAACTATTAGCTTTCTTCCATTACTAGCTCAATAACGTTACCACTGGATCATTTCTGTACATGTAAATGCAGCCGATGTGAAGACGAAGATAATCACCCAATGAGTTAAGCATGGAAATATCCAGAGACATGTCAGGATAGTTCTTCATTGACATTAAGTCCAGGACTGAGCTGCTCTCCCCCAGAGCGTTGCTATCTGCCATCTGAAGAACAACAAGTGTGAGTTAGTCAAGCTGCAGATTATTTTACAATAACTACTTAAAAGCAGTATTACATTTCATGAACTAGAGCATACCTGTATATCACAAATATTGGACTTGCTTTCATCAGGTTTGAGCACCATGTTTCTTTTCTGTAAAGTAAATGATAATTAGTGTAACATACCAGCCAAAGACAGTTTTGCAAGGAGATGGTGTGATCTAATTCAGTGCTTCTTATTTTTTTCTTACCTGTCTGATCTGATTGACAGCTTTAATGTGATCGCCTGCAGTCATCTTGTCCAGCAGCCCATCAACCCAGCGCTTGGTGACACTACCACAGCCCTTGACAAACTCCTGTACACTTAGTTATAAAAAAAGAGAAGAAAAATGTGTTTAACTGTGAAAATTATTATTATTACGAAAGGATTTTAAATATAAGTCTCCCCTACCTCAAAGCAAATTGTGCCCCTGTGTCATCTCCATAAGCCGAATAGAGCATGTCCACCTCATCAGGCAGCAGGTCTGGTAAGATGGAGTTCTTCTGAAGGCTTTGGGTGTTGTACGCACTGCTCAGGAAGGTCACTGCACAGAGCAAGACAACAGTGAAGACAATTATAATAGACATTGTAATATGCTTACTGGATGGGACAATTAAAGTGACATACCTTTGTGTCTCCTGTCGTCTTTGAAACCCAATGTCGTTAATCCAGGAAGGAGCTTATTTGACAGAGAACTCAGGTCCACTTTATGCACCTCCTCTTCTGCAAAAAAAAGATAAAATCACACATAATTATTGCATAATATACTAATATTGTATGGATCTTCTCAGAACTTTGGGTTTTGAACAATGTTTAATAATAGGCATCAAAAAGAAGCAAACCTTCAGCTTCAGGATCAAGCTGATTAACAACTGTATAAAGAAGAGAACCATCGGACTCCTTACGCAAGTGGCCCATCTGGAAAAACAGATGAGAGGGAATATATTGTCAATACAAATCACACATTTTAGTTGGCTGAGTCAAATTCTAAAACATGACAGACTCCTTGTCCTATCCAAGTGTGGTAGCTTAACAACCTCTCTGACACCATAATGCCATAGCTGGTTTAAAAAAAAACAAACATGATATACTGTATGAAATCAAATGTAAACACAGTAAGGTGGAAAACCTTTGAGTTTGGCATGTATCTGTTGATGCGATCCCGGGCTTCATCTGCAGAGTGTTCTACAAGTGCCAGAACATGCTCCTCAGCAGTGCTGTCAGTCAAACTGCAAGCATTTCCCTCTGGTTCATACAGATAACTGAGATGACAGAAGTGACAATGGGAAGAGATTATTATGTTTACAGGAGGAGGTGTCACTCAGTATCAGGTGCAGAGCAAACACAATTTCACACTTAAGTGAAATGTTACACAGGGTTCCCACCGCTTAATTTTTTTATGGGCCTTGAATATATATTTTTTTAAATTCAAGGGCCTGTGGGGACCCTGGTTACAAGACATACCTGACTTCCTTCATGTCTTTGACTGGTTGTTTCCTGGACTTCTTTGTCGATTCCACTATCATGGGAATGATCTCCGGAGGAGTTACATCAGATGCGATGTCCTCATCGCCCAATATGGCCGCCTGCTGAGTGAAGTCCATTTCTTGCATGAAAGACATGCTGCGCTTCAGAGCCAACAGCCGCTCCTGTACACAGAGCAGAAGGGGGAAAAAGAGCAACACTTTATTTAATGTACTTTGACGGGCACTATTACATACAGTTTATTATAGAGTGAGAAATGTGCTTTTTTTCTCGTTCACATCACTTTACATTTACCTTGCTCATCATCTTGAAACCAGTGTGCAGCAGTTTCTTGGCAGCTTTATAGTAAACCGTCTCTGGTCGGTTGTACACCATTGCATTGTCACACATCAGTTTAAAGTCTGCCTGAAAGCCGAAAGGTTTAAAAAGATATTAGCAGAAAATATGATTATGACGCCATCCTAATCCACCATGATATACTTACTTTGAATTCTGTTACTGTGTTGTAGTCGTTGTTCCTAATCTTGTCTTTCATTGTGCTGAAGTCCATAGGATGTTTGATGATCATTGAATAACCAGGAGCAATCGCATCCGTTACCGGAAATGAGAAGAATCCATGGGGGTCTTTCCTTGAAAAGGCAAGTGATGCGTAATCAATTAGTACATTTCCTTCATGCTGTGATTTTGTACATCCATCATCCATCTTCTCCCGCTTAGGAAATAAACAGGAAATAAGGGACTTTTCCCTATTTGAACCATGCATTACATTGCATGCAATTGCATGTCACATTTAACCAGAGAGAGGTGTAAAATTGGAAATATTTTAACTTCTGATGACATACAGGGAGTTCTGTGGAAATTTTTAATTTAGGACATTCCTAAATTAAGTTTCCAATGTTCATTAATGTCAGGTTCAGAGGAGAAGAGATTAACAAGAACATCAGAGTGGTCAGACATGGTTGGAGGGGACTCTTTTCTTTATGAATTGTGATTGATTATAGTCAGTTACCTCTGCAGCTGACGTAAGAAGTGCTCCAGCAATTGTTGTCGAGGCGTGGACTCACTCTCTGCAGTGGACAAGCATAAATATAGAGAATACAATTATATGTACTCATTGTTGAACCTGAATGTAATGTTTGCCTTACTGAAGGAATCTAATGTTATGTCTCACCTTGATGTGTTCTGCATGATCTGACTGGTCTGTCTCCTTGCTGCTCTAAGTCCACCTTCATACCAGGGAGAAACTCGTCCAGTTCAGGATCTATCTCAAACCTTTCTTTCTTTTTTTTCTTCTCTTCTGGCTGAGAAACATAAATGGTAAATGCAAACTCATATTAAGAATTGAAGTGCTCACATCCTCAGACGTACATTACACTGACTCACCTCTAAGTTGATACTTTGAGTTGATATAATTGTTTTTGACAATGTGAAAGGTTCCACAGGCACACCAGCACTGGCTGAAGTTGAAGCTGCTGCTGCCTCCAACTCATTATGTTCCCGCTCTCTCTTCTTCCTCTTCTCCTCCTGTGGGATAAAAGATGTATTAACTTAAAACCAAAAGACTATTCATAAGACAATTACAAAAAACAATAATGTCTACAAACCTTTCTCCTCCGCCTCTCGTCGTCATCAACATACTTGTCTTTATCTTTCTCAGACTTCTTCTTCTTTTTCTTCTTCTTCTCTTTGTGGCGTTCTCGCTCATGGTCTGATCTGTCATCATAGTAGCTGGAGTCGTGGCCAGAGCCAGAGAGCTCTGTCACTTCACTTCCTCCAACTTTGAGCACAAGCTTTAGGGGCTTCTCAAGAGCCTTGTCTTCATAGTCTGCATTCAAAACAAACACGATTAAAGTAATAGTTGACACAGGAGCCACAGTGTAAAGTAACATAAGATGAACTTATATCAAGTCCCCAAAGGAACATTCAAATAGACAGAACTGCACAAACGGTAGCAGTAGGATGCAATCAAATATAAATAAGAATAGCAGTAAGAACATGAAGAAAATAATACAAACAGTTTAAAGGTTACTATACATGTCTACGCGTGTTGTTGATTAACGATGTATACAATTATTATAGTGGATGATTACGGGTGAACTATCTTAGCAACACATTCAGAAAAAAACTTCACAACACATTCAATATAAAATAATTAGAGATTTAAACATAACATTGAATGAACAGGCTAGGCTAACATAGTTACCACAAAGCTAGCTGAAACAAAAGAGCTGATAATAAAAGGTGCATTAAAGTACCATCGACTTTTCTCCACTCCGGTTTATGTTTCTTGTGTTTTTTCCCCATGTCTCCGTGTCCCTGCCCACAGTCCTGTATTAATTCTAGAGATGTTTACACTGGTCGCTAACGTAGCCTTGGCTAACAACTCTTAGCATACAGAGCGCTAGCAGCAGGCGGAAGTGATTTGTCCCAACAACACGGTGTGTTTCCGGTTGAATGAATCAGCGCGCTGAATTCAACATACCGCTTTCTGGCAGCAACGAGCGGCGGTAAGTTTTTAATAATAAATGTCAACATTTGCTCATACTATATTTCTTTGTGACAGCGGATACACTGAACGGCTAAGTTTCACTTTTGTGGAATAAGACTAGTGTTAGCTAGCTACAACCTACCCCGCTAACGAAATGCAAACGTTTTCGTTGAGACTGAACTTAAGATTGTGCTGCTGTTAAAACGGTAAACGTGTTCGCAGAGTCATGGACATAGACGGTGATGGAGCGGAGGTGGGGAACATCAATGTGGAGGTTCATGTTAAATCACACAGGTGGGTGACACGTCAAACACGTCTCTGAATACATGTTTGTGACGCTCGTGAAGGCTGTCAATCCTATGCGGATAATGTCATTGGATGAAGCACTATATAAAAACAAGAATGTTTGGAGTGTGTGCATTTACGTAGAAAATGCAGCTGGGAAATCCTGAGTCTCCACGCTATGCGTGTGTCTATTTGTGTATGTCTTTGTTTTGCTCTGCTCATGTTGTTGCCTTTGATGTGCGTGTTCTACCTTGCCTGCTTGTATCTGCCTTATTGTTTTTAATGGCTCTGTGTGTGTGTGTGTCTGTTTGTGCTTCCACACTTGCATTTGCCTGTATGACCAACAGAGGCCACCAGAGGCTTGTTGCGTGGATGGGGTGTAGTCTGCCGTCTCTGATTGCCTTGTCATTTTTAAAATGGACAAAAAGTTGCAGAAAAACTTGAATATTTCAACCAAGTATTACAATTAGTAAACAACACTAGACGTTTTGGTTTATGAATTGTTGTTGATAACTAGGGGTGGGAATCACAGGGTACCGGGACACGTGATACGCGATACATAGTACCTGATAATATCACAATACGATTCTGTGATTGTCAATACATTGCAAGACCATCATATAGCGATACATCACGATATCGGTGTACCCCTTAACCCTTTTCACAAGTTTCCCTCATTCATTTGAGCAGAGAGGCCTAGCCAGTGAAACTAGCAGGGACTATTTACTTTATAGCACCTTCATTTATTCATTAAAATATAAATATTTGCACCCCTATTAATGACTGATTGGCTTTTCCCCACTCCGGGACCAGTTTTCATGAAATAGCATTTGAGGTCTTCAAAAATGCTGCATCTGTGTGAACATTATCAAATTCACCTTCTAGACCAATTTTAACATTGACACTCTTAAAGGATCACAGAATACTGGAAAAGTCACACAAGTAAAATACCCAGAAATGCTTTATTGTGCACAAATTTGCTCTTGTCATGATATATAATGTGAATTGGGCTGTCATTGATTCTTATCGTTAAACAAGGAGCCCCCCATGTAAAACAATTGTTGAATGACTAAAAGGTATGCTGACTTATCAAAACCATTACCAATGAACTTGGTCTCAAAATACAAAATTATTAATTAATTAACTAGTCATAGTTTCCGAGTGGCTGGTGAAATTGTAAATCATCCATCAACCATATCATCCGTATGTCAGATGTGAGAGAAACTGACAACATGTTCTGTAAGATTCATACAGTATTAGCATTGTATTGGCTATTAGAAGTTGGGGGAAAAAATGATGGAAACAATTCTAACTATACTTTCTTGCATTTTGTCTTTTTCTGTACTTGTTCATGTTTCAGCACCGCTAAACTGTCAGAGGTGAGGATGCACGTTCTGGCTCTACTGAATCGTCACAGCATGGTTTTTGGAAACTACAGATGGACGGAGTTTGACGAAGACTTTCTGAGGAAAAATGTGGAGTCCGTGGCCATAGTTGATATCGAGGAAATAGTAACACAGGTCTGTCATTTTGTTTTCTCTTTTAAAAGTATATTTAATTGGGCTGTCAAAATGAACACAATAAATATGCATGTGTAAATACAGCATGGTCCTATAACTATCTTCACTGTAGTCTTTATGAGAGAGGAGGAGGAGGAGGAGAGAGGTGCTCCAGCCAAACCTACGCTTTAGACTTTAAATTACATTTCAACATGAGACATGATTTTGTCAGGTAAATTGTGAGGGATCCTCTCCCTCAGCCCTGTCACTGATTGAGTGCATTGCAGCAGCACACATCAGTGTTTCTCTGTCAGTCAGTGGCTGCAGGTGGCAGCACACACTCAACACATTGCTCATTCTTCACTCCCCTATGCTCTCACATAACATAAATCACTTTAACTGTCTACTCCCTACTACAAGAAAATAAATGAAAACAAACAAATACACTAATATGGCACATATTGAGCATTAATTAATGCATAAAGCATGCATATTTGTCCACTCCTATGTTGACAAGAGTATTCAAACCTGGGACAATATCCCTTTAAGTTTACTCTAAGCAATAATGCAATTAATTTTTGATTAAATACCTGATATAATTTTTATTTTAATTCACCTTTCAGCCCCTTGATTTGAAAAGCTCCTCTGTGTCTGTTCACATCTTCACGTTGAATGAGGATCAACCCAGCACACTCAGTTTGGAAGACGACGAAGAGCTTTCAGCAGCAAATCACTGGCTCTTACCAACAGGTATCAATGTATTTCCATGTGAATTATTGATATAGAAATATATGATTTTACAGTATAAAGCAGTGGGTTATCAGTTCGGCACACAGAATATTATTCTGTATGATAATATGTGTGTGATAATGACTTGTTCTCTGTTTCCAAACAGCTGAATTCCATGGGATTTGGGAGAGCCTGGTGTATGACAGCGGAGTCAAAACCCAGGTTAAAAAAACACTTATAATGTGAGATGATTACATAATTTTCTCATGCATGTGTGTGTGTAAATATATACGTTCTTATATATGTCTTCCAGCTCCTGGATTATGTCACAACAACAATTTACTTCTCAGATAAAAATGTTGACAGCAACCTGATTTCCTGGAACCGAGTTGTGCTGCTTCATGGTAACTGAGATCGATTGCCACTGTGTCAGAGATAAAGCTTGTGTAAAATAACAGTTTCGTTGCCTTGTGTTTGGATGTTCTCAGGACCACCGGGTACTGGGAAAACATCGTTGTGCAAAGCTCTTGCCCAGAAGCTGACAATCAGACTGTCAAGTCGGTAAGATAGTTCTCATGTTAGTGAAACCACTTCAGCTGTAATTGTACCCCCCCTTTTTTAAAATCTCTCATTCATTCCTCTCCCCTGCAGGTATTCTTATGGCCAATTTGTTGAGATAAACAGCCACAGCCTGTTCTCAAAGTGGTTCTCAGAGGTACTGGACACCTAGACCCCCGCTTTTTAAGGGTTAACACATGAAACTGATAATATTTTGCTCGCTAACCATGTGTCTTTGTTGCAGAGTGGTAAGCTGGTCACAAAGATGTTTCAAAAGATCCAGGAACTCATTGATGACAAAGAAGCTCTCGTGTTTGTTCTGATCGATGAGGTAAAAATGTTGTAATCTGAGCCACAGATATCGCTTTACAGATATTGCATTTCTATTGGTTTTGTCGTATTTGCCTTCATTTGCACATTTGCACAAGAAAATAATATTGTTACTTTGTTATACGTTTATCATAGCTTGCCTGGGCATGTTTCTGTTGTGACTGAGGCTTTCTCATAATCTGCTTCATTGTGAATAGGTGGAGAGTTTGACAGCAGCGAGAAATGCCTCCCAGGCAGGAACAGAGCCCTCTGACGCCATTCGAGTCGTCAATTCTGTTCTCACCCAACTGGACCAGATCAAACGGTCTGAAAGCAAAGCTAAAGTCTACAAGATTCAGATCTAATCCCCAGCACTAAACATTAACTTTGCATTTATTTTATACTATGTAGTTAATTGATTGTATTTTATCATGTTTACCCAGGTTTACTTTGTGTTGACATGTGGGTTCTTACTTCAGACATTCAAACGTTGTGATCTTGACGACTTCCAACGTGACGGAGAAGATTGACCTGGCGTTTGTGGACAGAGCGGACATCAAGCAGTACATTGGACCCCCATCTGAGAAAGGCATCTACAATATCTACCTCTCCTGCCTCGAGGAGCTGATGAAGGTGACAACCCAGTAACTGTTTTTTTTCCCCCTACAATTTACAAGTATTTATCTTTTTAAAATGCAAAATACATTTGTTTTCTTAACAAGTCAACATCCACGTCCAAACATTGGAACAACAATCTACAACCTGCAGGCGCAATTATTCATACAGTAAATCAATTTGAATTTTAGAAATACAGACAGTAACAAGGCAATCAGGGATGGCAGACTTAAGCTAGGTTTATAGTCGCCGCAGCTTGGGTTATAGTCGCTGTAGCACGCCAGGTACCCACCAAAAATGACATATTCTGTGTTGCGCAGGGCGCGTGAGCTTAAAAAGGTGCGGCAGTAGAGAAGCGCACCTGTTAATTTTTGTAACTTTGTCGGCTACGGCACGCACCAACTCAGCCATTTTCAATGGAAGACTGGCCGAGCAGGTCCGCTTGTACACACGTTTGTATGACTCTTCTGTCCGAGAGCACAGAGACAGTCAAATGGCCTTATATACATGGAAGGAGATTGTTACAACGTTAGAAAAAGACAATTGTTTTTGTCGTAGGACATGAAATAAAAGAGGGATCTCTTTGTGAAGGGCAAAATACGAGCCCATAGAAAGAGTGGAGACCCAGGGGGAAAAGCCCTCCCGGTGATTCTGGTGGAACTGGGATGTCTGTCCCAATACGTTAAATACTGAGAGACGGACAACAAGGCTCTGGTGGCCTCTGTTGGTCATATTGGCAGTGGCAAGTGTGGAAGCACAAATAGACAGACAAACGGAGCCACTAAAAACAATACACTGGGTGAAGTGATGTGTCTTACCAATGTCTTCATACACACACTTTTGGACTAGATGAGCTTACTGAGTAGTTAAAAATGATTTGTTTTGCCGTGTGTGTTGTTACATTAAAGGAAAAATAGGTACGTGAGGTTTGATTGAGCATTCCTGTCTTTTAAACAAGACTCATAAGTTATCATCAATATAACAAAAGTACTAAACTGTCACCCACAGAGTTCTCTTCAGGGTCATTGTTATAACAACAAAATAGCATTATTACCACTGACTTAAAACTGAAGCAAACCCTTGAGATAACCATTGTGCACTGATTTATCTTAATTGTGTGATGTGATTGCGTGCAGTGCCAGATCATCTACCCCCGGCAGCAGCTGTTTACCATGTTTGAGCTGGAGACGATGGGCTTTGCTGAGAGCGAGGTGTCTGAACACAGTCTGAAGTTGAGGAACATTGCTGTGTGAGTGCAGTGTGCAATAATTCCCAAGTCGCTGGCGCTGTGTTTGCAAACATCAAATGTCAGAACTGAAACAGCCAGAGGCAACTGTTTTGTTTTTCTTTTCATTTCCAGAAAAAGCAAAGGTTTAAGTGGAAGAACACTGAGGAAGTTGCCTTTTCTCGCCCATGCACTGTTTGTGAGGGTAAGTAAATGGATTTGTTCTACAGAGCATGGGTAAAAAAAAAATTGCAGTGTTTTTTAATGTGGTTTGTTTGCCTGCAGTCGCCGACAGTGACCCTTGAGAGGTTTCTTGAGGCTATGGACCGAGCAGTGGAAAAACAAAGGGAGGAAAAATCTAATCTGGTCAATGGGTTCTGATCTGATTACAATGCTGACATGTGATTGTTCATGAGATCTCAGTCCTATTTCCTGTTTGCAGTTCAAAGAAACCATAACCCTTACTTCTTTTGTTTTTTAATCTGTGCTTTTTGACAGCACTATGTTAAATACTGTACATTTACAAGAAACATTGTTTAACAAATGTTAATTTGGTGTAAGATGGAATGCCCATCCAGTGCTCCATTTGTGTTATTGTTTACTCCTTTCATCTCCACCATGTTTAAAGTTTTAATATAACATGCAGCTTTAACTTTAATAATTCCTTTCATAATGGCACAGACGCACACACAAGCTCAGTCTGTGCATTTGTTTTTTGGCAATAGCAGCTTGTCCGACAGAAATAAGAAGCAGTTCCACGATGTGCCTGAGGCCTCAGTGGAAGGCGAAGCAGCAGAAGTAAAGAAATGATGCCTCTTATTTTTGATGGACAAGCTGCTGGCTGTACCATTACCTTGGCTTATTTTGTCTTCTCTTCTGGTTTTAAAAGGTGACATTTCTCTTGTTCAGTTCTACATCATCTTTGCACTCTTTGCTTTTTTTTTATTTTATATAAAACACTGTAATAAACATTACTGTTTAGAATTGTGATTTTTAACACCAGAGCCCTTGGCCACCACTTTTTAATCAACATTTTTTTATTTACCCACTCGACCTCTCAGATCTAAGTCATTCACAAGAGTGACCCAGAATTACAGGAGTACAGTGTAACACAATACACCATCAGGGGGAAATAGATAAGAATATGTACAAGGAAAAAGAGAAGAAAACAAGACAAAATTAGATCAAATTAAGTCAATAAATAATAATGATAATGGAATCAATAAGAAATAATAATACTGATGCAAATGAACACAATAATAATAATTACTATTATAATACAACTACTATAACACTAATTTTTAAAAGTTTTGAAGGGAGCCTTTATGGGTGTCTCTGATTTCCTCAAGTTTCAAAAAGTACATTGTGTCTCTAATGGAGCTGCATCTAACGATCATTTTCGCAATCGGATTAATAATTAGGTCCAGAAAATGTGTTTGTCAAACCTGAAAATGAAGATGTTCTCAAACGTCCCGTTTTGTCCACAAACCAAAATGATTCAGTTTTTAAAAATCAAAATAGTTGACCATTAATTTAGTAATCGATTAATTGTTTCAGCTCTATAGTCTCTAATCCATCTTGGAAAATTGGGAGGTGTTTGCAACTTCCAGGAGAGAAGAATGAGACGTCTTGCAGTCAGAGAAGTGAAAGCTATAACTACATTACTTTACCTTTAAGGAAGTGAGTTTCCGAGGTGAAACCAAATAATGCATATATGGCATTGGGAGCGATATTCAAGGCATTTAGGGCATTAAAATTTGTTTCAGGCAGCCCTGGGCCACCACTTGGTGGCGCACAAATGCCGTTACACAGTTATAGACGAGGAAAGACTTGAGTTTTATGTGGTGACTTTAATCAGACACACAATCATCACAGTGCAGATGATACATACTAAGAAATACGGTTTGCGTCACGTAACGGGATGATGATGTTTTTCTAAATTCTGCTGAATAAAACCAAAGCAAATGTTCCTCATGCAGCAGATAGAGCTATTTTGCCTCCATGAGACGAGCTCCTTCACGGGGCTTCACTGGAGATGTATCTGTCATATGCAGCGTTTACATGCACTCATCAGTGGCTCCATTGTTCATACGAACATGTTTTGCATTCTGTGAATGCTCCGCTGCTTTGCATGTCAGCTGCTGCGTTCAGACAATATGCCCTTTGTTTGTTGTTGGGCAACAGCTTTTTCACTTCACCACTTCAAAGGTGGATTCTGTAGACTGCTCTCGAATGTGAAAGGAAAGCAAACACAGGAGTTTTGTTTTGCATATTTAGCATTTAATAAATAATACTCGACATCACTGTCTGCTTTGAAATGATCCTCCTGTTGGCCGTTTTAGTCAGCACATTTTTGACCTGAAATGTTGATCGACTTACTTTACGGGCAAAAGGTTTGTCATTAAGATCAAACCAAAGATTCAGACTCATCACATTTTCTTAAGTACTGGGTTTCACAGAAAGCCCAACATGGATATCCCCTTACACAGAAAGCCCTTATTTAACTGAAGAAACTAAATTGTTGCGTTTGAATGATCCGTTTTAATGCTAGAGTATCTTGTATACCTAATTGTTTAGCACCCGCAATTATCATTCGTCAAAGACGCTCTGTGCGATGAATCACATGAGGAAGCTCTCCTCTAATCTGACGAGGGATCAACAAAGTGGGGAGAGAATAAAAGGCAGATGGAGGAAAGGAAAAGTCGCAGGAATGGGCATTGTAAATAAAACCATAATTGCTCTGTCTGGAGGCCATTTTCGTCTTTCGACTGTAGTTGCTCCAAAACCAGGCAGCTGTTAAAAGGCAATCAAGGCAGCGAAGGAAAGAAAAGTCAAAAGCCTTATTGTTACAGGGTTTTTTATCATTGTTTCAAGCTGTTTGAAAATGTCCGAAAAAAGCTCCAAACAAAACAAAAGCCTGATGTTTATCCTCCACACTGTTGTTCAGGTACATGACTGAAAGCACTGGAATACGTCTGCCTGTGCCAGTGGTGATTCACATGGGGAGGGGACACATTTAAACACACACACACACACACACTTATAGGAAATAGGAAACTTCACACAGCTGCACACAGAAACCGTGGAAACTATCACTCATTTATGTGAGGCTAAAATGTTCAACATAAGCCTCGAGATAATGATTTCGATTATTGTTTTTAAAAGTGTAGCACAGCGTCGGTCGACTCTGGATTTGGCCAGTAAATAAATCCACATGCTTTGTTCAAGTGCGTCAAAAATCGAGCTGTCAGAGCTTCTCAATTCTTCATCTGCGTGACAGCCTTTGAGGATAGAACCAGGACTTTTATCCAAATGAGCGTTGCCTTTTCAGAAAGACAAACTCTCTGTTCCCAGTTTAAACTATCCTGTCAGAAACTGCATGAGAGGTTGTTTCTGATTGAGTTCAGACATTTCTGCGTACCATATGTTTGTCATCCGTTTAAGCAGAGAGAAGAAGAGAGAGACCAGGGCTACATAAAGGAATGGAATTAATGTGGCTCTAATAAAGCTGCCATCAGTGAGCAATGCTTGTGTTGTCAGCCATATAGAGACTTTGATCTGAGGGTGTTTTCTGTGTGACGCTGGACGAAATTGACAGGAAGAGCCCTTTACTTACTCTCCACATTCATCAAGGTATGCGGCGGAGAGTCTGGGACACTTGAGATACAGTAGGCCCTCCATTCTCAAAGAAAATAAGATGTTCTTCCAAAAGCACATAGAATATATTTCTCTCCTGTTTTCTCAGGCAGAGCTCCTCTGTCGAGGTAATAAAGAATAAAGATGGGCCATAATTCCTGACATGACAGCAGCACTTTGGTGAGTTGACTTGAATGAGCGAGCAATTGGCAACCGGGGCGTATAATAACAGTTTATGTCTCGATAACATGCGAAAGATCAAAGCGACATCTGTTCTAGTTCTGAATGCAGTCTGCAGGAGTGGGATGTTTACCAAACACTAACATCACAGTCATGTTTTCATACTATCACAGATTTCAGAGATGCTGCCCAAGTAAATGAATATTCATAACTCTTGGCCTGCGTTCCTGCAGCCGGGGCCTGTTCTAACAAACCTGCCAAAGGAAACAAACTATAAAAGTGCTGCGGAGCTTTTGATCACCGCATGGTGGTTTGAAATACGGCTTGTTCTCCCTCAAACAAATGGTTCCTCTTTGGCATCTGCTGTTTCATGATGCAAAGCATAAACAAAAAAAAAGAAACGACTGTATTTTTGCCTGCGAACATTAACAGTCACGTATTGTTATCATTAATTGCACCTGTGTTTATCCCCACACACACAATACATGACAGAAATATATCTTCGTCAACGATACAAAACAGTGCGTCCTGATTTATGTCACTTTAATAATCACAGGCTTTTGTGGAGGTAGATTTAATTAACTTTTCTCAACTAATGTATTATTTGTACATCTTTAGGCTGTTTAAATGAAATAATCCAAGGTTGCAAATCTGCTTTCAAACTAAAATGATTCATAAAACTATTTAAGTTAACATTTTGTATGCTAGATGTTCATTTTTGTTGGAAAATTGCACCGGCAGAGGGCGTGGTTTTACAGTCATCTGCACACAAGCTGCCAACTCCTAAATACAACCGGAAAACTATGGAAACTGCTTTTCAAAATAAAAGCACATACAAAAAAGCATTTGATCAACAGAAAGAAAAAACAGAACAATACTGTACATTAAATATTCTTAAAAAAGAGGTTTTAATACTAAATATACAAAAAATAATAAATTGGCCTATATACTACTGAGTGAAAATACAATAATCCTTCATTAATATTACGTTTAATTTAAAAAAAATCATGTGTTTGCTTGACTTTACGAATCAGACTCAGTGTTATTGAGCAAATATGATTTAAATATTCTTTAACTAGAAAAGTCAGGATCAATAAACATAAGACATAAGATTAAGTTATGTTTACGTAAACCAGTTATTGTATAAGAATTAGCAAAAAACAAGACAACATAATATAACAATTAGAGTTTTAAAATGATTATTTAAGACAATGTTATATAAACATGTGTAAAATAGTATCTTGGGTGTTTTATTTTTTCAAAAAGCCCAAACCGGAAGTGCGTGTTGTATTTTGTGTGTCTTGACACACGCTCGTCGCGGTGTGTGTGTGTGTGTGTGTGTGTGTGTGTGTGTGTGTGTTTGAGCTCGAGACGCTCCAACATTCAGTAGTAGATGTGAGGAGGACACAGTCACGGGGAGCGCGCGCCCATCGTCTCTGTCCATTTCAGCCCCTCGAACACTTAAACACTAACGTGTCCGCACAGACACGCGCGCGATGCGTCAATGAGGAGGCGCTTTCACGATGAAGCGGGACTTTTTCTCGTGGCAAACAAACACAATGTGACCATGTTGCATCTGTGACCGCTTCATCCGCGTCGGATTTCGGACTATACCTTTACCGATCCTGGGAAAGAGAGACTTCACAATGGGGAAACTTCAGTCCAAACACGGTGAGACGCGACTTCAACTAAACACTCATATATACATGTTTTATGAATTTGTTATTTATTTTGTTGAGAAATTATAATAATATGTATAAGTAACGTTTGTCCTTTTTTTGTGTGTTTCTGAAGCGTGCAAGCGCAGAGAAAACCCTGAAGGTGAGGACAGGTCACTTTCACACAGTGAGATGTGTGGCTGCTGAATGCTGCTCACTGAATAAATGATGACAGTTTTGTAGATGTTTGGACTTCCTGCTGATCACCGCTGTTTTCTTCATTTTCCCCCAGGAGACAGTTTTGTTGTGAACGCTTTCCTGCGCAGAGGGATGGAGGAGTGTGAGCGGTACAGCGGGACTGAGCATAAGCTGAAGAACATGCAGGTACAACATCAGCCTTTCGTCATGCATCTTTTATCTATATGTATGTATCTATATCTAAATATATCTCTATATATAATGTATATATATACATATATGTATATATATGACAACAAGTAAGAAATAGGAAGCTTATTTTGAGACTAATGTATGATTTTTTAATCTTGAAGGTGCATTATGTAATAAATCTAAAGCAACTGGCCATAAAATCCTCCTAATATGTCACAGAGACTCAGGAATAATGTTCATATAACAAACTGAACAGTACAGCCAAAATATTTGCATTAAAAAAAAAATTCTTTTGCAGACTGCAAATCATGTTTTGGCATGTGGCGCCACCTACCGCCGTCTACCAATCATTGCAGTCAGTAGAGTCTCAGCTGCCGAGCAACCACGGGTTGCCAGTTACATCAGAAAACGTAACCTAAAAGACCTCGGTGTTTTGAATTTGAATGTAGTAACCGTTTTTGGCCACATTCTTACATATGGCACCTTTAAAGGTGCATTATGTAATAAATCTAAAGCAATTGGCCGTAAAATCCTCCTAATATGTCACAGAGACTCAGGAATAATGTTCATATAACAAACTGAACTCACCAACAACAACAGTACAGCCAAAATATTTGCATTAAAAAAAGCTTTTGCAGACTGCAAATCATGTTTATGTTTTGAAATCATGTTTTGGCATGTGGCGCCACCTACCGCCGTCTACCAATTATTGCAGTCAGTAGAGTCTCAGCTGCCGAGCGACCACGGGTTTCCAGTTACGTCAGAAAACCAAACCTAAGAGACCTCAGTATTTTGAATTTTAATGTAGTAACCGTTTTTTTGACCACATTCTTACATATGGCACCTTTAATCACAGACCAGGAAGAACACATGGTCACTTTTATGATTTATTCCAGTAAAGATGATTTACTTTTTTTGACAAAATGATAACTTGTAAACCTGGTAAAGTGCTTCTTATTTGGTGTTGCTGCCTCCTTCTTATTCCTTTCCACACTCGCTCAAGTGTGTCTCCATCACCTGATCTCATTGAAACACCTATATGTGTGTGTGTGTGTTGTATTTGCTGATGGGATGAATATGTCAGACACTTCAAAGTTGTCTGGTTGAAGTGGTTACATCCCTCTCCCCCCCCTCCCCTCCCCTCCCTCCCTGAAAGACGAGCTGAGAGCTCCTTAAAGAGGAAGCGAGAGCTGCGTTCACAAGCGCGTGTGAAGATGCTGTTGATGTTGATGTCTTTGGCTGAGTTGTCTTCTGCTGTTCTTTCTGTCTGTCGTGTCTGGCTTCAGACACAACGCTGCAGTGGTTATTCCCTTCCTGCCAGCTTTCGGTGGATGGCTTATGACAGCTATGAGTCCCGTGTGTGAAGTGGCTTGGCCAAGCAGCGCACACACACACACACACACATAGACAGGATGGAAAAGGTAGTCGTTTCAGACTGAAGAGTATGAAGTTTGCTCTTGTGGCTGCTGGCATCATGACTCAGGGGGGCTGTGTCTTTTTTCCTCAAAGCCTCCCATTCTTAACGCGGCCCGCAGTATAGGCAGCTCTCAGCGGCATAACATTACATCACTTCAATTAGCGTGTCATTTTCATGAGGGGCATGAAAAGTCCTGAGATCTCAGAGTGCGAGAAGTTCACACAGAGGTACCGGGCTATCAGTGAGGTGGGTGGTTTTGCAATGGTAGGAGAGTGATGGATTATACCAAGACTGTAAAAACCGCCCACTTGTGGCAAATTAAAAGAGAACTCTTCCCCGCTTCAGAGGAGCTGGAGTTCACACTCCCCTGAGGGGGAAAAACCACCACAAGCTTAAACTTGGCAGTTATTAGTTAAGCGAGTCCCACCCTCACTACTATCAAAGTCACGGCCCTGATTTATACAGAGTCGTGAGCTGGTTTACAGTAGAGGTTACTCTACGCTCTATCAGGGTCTGACTCTGCTTTCTTTCAGACTTCCTCTGGATTGGTTGAGCAGGAGGTGGAGATTCACATCTGTTGTTGCATATTGGTCTATAAGTGTGTTGTAATGCTTCTTCTGTAACACAGCAAACGTGTTTTTTGCCTGCGTTACCTTTACTGTAACATGACTTTTTCCTAGTTTTTACGTGACATGTAAACGTATTATCTCTGGGTTTATGGCTGATGTTTGGACAAAAAGTCCGGAATTTGAATGCTTTGCTTGAGGCGTAATGTATATTTTTCATGATTACAGTAGACATTATAGACCAGAAGTTAAATCTTTAAAAAAACTCAACTGCATCCAGAGCTGTGTAGAATCAAAATATTGGTTTGTTTAAGCCCTGGATGAGATGCCGCGAAAGTACGAAGCGTGATTGAAATCCATACCATGATGATATATATGTTCGCTATTGTGCTGCAAATTCAATATGAGGCTGTCTGCTTTTATATACAGTGACAGCTCTATTCACGCTGTTTGAAATGAGCCTGCATACATTAGTATAAGGATACATGTCCCTGGGGATGGTTTTATGTCATAAAGTTTCCCATCGAACATAAGGACATATGATCCATCTCTGCTGTAAACCAGGAACAACATTTTCCCGCTTGATCCCATTTACTGTTAATTAATCCCCCGCCTGGAATGGATTACATTGTCACGTTAACAAATTAAATTATTAGATTATTATGGTACATTTGGATGTTGTGTTACTTTGTTGTTATTTTCTGCTCCTGTATTCCAGTATATCACTTGTCAACAGACATGCATTTTACCGCTTAAGATAGTAGTTGCAGGGACAGTTTTAAATGTACCTATAATTTCATATAGAAAGAGATTGGCCAAACAAACTATCCGTGACCACTCCCCCCCCCCCCCCCCCCTCCTCATTGTCAAATGGGGGAGTAGGATTCCTGAGCTTTCTGGCTGTGACTTCAAAGCACTGAGCTGTGAGTTATAAAAGGGCTCTGATATCAGTGGAGCCTCCGAACCCTCACCCCTTCTATCCCCCTGCCCTGTCCTGGGGGATGGGCTGAGAAAAGCTGGGAAGAAAAAACAACAAACAAGCACTAAAGCCCAATTTATACTCCTGCGTAAAGTGCTCTACGTAGGTTACGCAGAGCCCTCTGCGTCGACGGAGAGCCTGTCGATGAGCCTCTGCGTCGTCTCCGACTGCACAAAATATTTGAAAGTGTCAGTCACTCCGTCAAGGGACAACGGAGACGGCAAGGGCTGTGATTGGTCCTCAGGACAGGCCGAGGTATCGCTGCTCTGTGCCGGTCACAGTGCGCAACGAGCGTCCACAGAGGCGGAGCTGACTATAAATATGTCATATCTTAAAGGTGCATTATGTAATAAATCTAAAGCAACTGGCCATAAAATCCTCCTAATATGTCACAGAGACTCAAGAATAATGTTCATATAACAAACTGAACTCACCAACAACAGTACAGCCAAAATATTTGCATTAAAAAAATACATTTTGCAGACTGTTTTGAAATCATGTTTTGGCATGTGGCGCCACCTACCGCCGTCTGCTAATCATTGCAGTCAGTAGAGTCTCAGCTGCCGAGCAACCACGGGTTGCCAGTTACGTCAGGAAACAAAACCTAAAAGACCTCGGTATTTTTAATTTGAATGTAGTAACCGTTTTTGGCCACATTCTTACATATGGCACCTTTAACACACACAACACATGTTTAGACTCTAAATGGCCAATTTCTCGCCTCAAATTATCTTAAAACTGCGTTCCGGGACACAGAAAAGTGAGAAACGGCCACTGTTTCAACAACAACAGTCTTTCTCTCTCGGACGCCGTTGCTCACTGTAGCCAAAAGCACAACAACCTTGCGTAGCGACCCCTACTGCTCGGGCGAGAAATTGCAGTGCGTATCCGTCACCACGACGGAGAAGTATGAAGGCTCGAGGGGTTTCTGTGGTTACGCAGTCGGAGAAGTATAATGTGGCCTTTAACGGAGCCCGTACCCAACATCGTGCTGCCTGGATCTCCTTTTGGTTTTAATCCACCGCATTGTGAATGCTTTCCTGTGCTTTGGCGAGACACGAGAACAGATCAAAGGACGTTAAGTCTTGTTTAAATATTGATATTGAAGTTTTGCAGCTGGCAGCTTGCCCTCAATTGCGCGATCCTTACAGCCTCCCTAAAAGTGTGGCGCGAGGGACAAAGAGAGCGAACCATTTAGCGGGGATGACTTGGCTTATTATTGCGCTCAGTCATCAAGGTTTTTTTGACTCATCTTCGCAGGTGTTCCAGACGGGTCACACCTGTCCAAGCACCTGGTGTAATGCAGAAATATTACAAGTAAGATCAAAGCGACAGGTCAAGGTGCAGTCGGCGCAAAAAAAAAAGAAAAAGTGAGCTCAAGTCTGTCGTTATTGAATATGTAAAATGCAGAACCCTGTATTTATCCAAACCTGTTCATTAGTGGAAGAGCTCCGTGAAGGTTCACTGTGTTTCACCTCTGGAAACATCAACACATCAACAGTCCAGACTCTCTCTCTCTCTCACACACACACACACAACTTCACTGCTTCATTTTGGAGCTTAAAAGCAGACATGCTTGGATGCCCAAATAATGACAGCCTAATTCAGCCTTTCAGCACCATCTTTTGTCTCAGAACTTCTCACAGACTCGGTCTGTGAGTGGTGAGTGTGCCAACAGCTCCGAGACGCAGATTTATTTTGACTTATGGAGAGTTACATAGCACTCACCCCGCAATAATAAATTAGGTTTAAGAGCGCTGTTCCCAAGCAGCTCACTAAACTAATTGTACGCTAATGTTTTTTTAACATTCATTCGGAATTTGTGAATAAGAGTTTCCCCTTTTATAAAAGTCCTCGTTTGGCGATGCTGCTCAAAATGGATGTTTTCTTTGGGCACTTCCACCACTGGGCAATGTGGGTATATCTTCTATCGTCACCGTGTTCATTTTGAATTGGCAGTATTTGATTTGGATCTGACGCTGGGATATCTGTGTCATCTTAAGGCCGCTGCCCTAAATGACTTGATATTTTTCAGCAGACAGCCACAAGTTTCAAACGGATTTTCTCTTTTTTAGCGTTTGTGCTATGCGTAGTGCTCATAATTGTGCACATCCTGAGGCCTTGGAGTACTTGGAGAGGTTTTTTTTTTGTTTTTTTTTCAAGGAATATTGTCGTCATCGACATCTCGTGACTTCTTCACTGCTGCCTCTCATACAAGCATAAATAAAACAGAAGGGTCTGTCCCTGCTGCGGCGTTACCAAAGAAAAACACGCGGTGGAGAGGAGACAAAAAGGTGTGCTCATACTTTTATACTGTATGTACTGCTTTTGAAGGAACTTAAAGGCATTTGGAGAGTTTGTTTTTTTCCACCCCTTCTTTTTTTTTTTTTTTTTTTTTTTAAATTGGCTTCACAAGAAGGCGAGCTGTGAGCCTTCATCTCTGAATGAAAAGCATGTGGCTGGCATCCAGAACAGCGGGGTCTTTCAGCACGGCCCCGGCAGACATCTGTTCCTGGTTTGTACAGCAAAATCCTGGAGCAGGGAGAGGGGCTGTGGTGGGAAGGGGGTGAGAGAGGGTGGCGGGGAATAGGAAAAGAGAGGGGGGGGGGGCCGGGCAGTGGTGGTGGGTTTAAGGGTGTGTTTTTTTTTCTTCTATGGAGAGATATTTGAGGGGCTTTAAAGGTAGTGGGGGAAGGGCAGTAAATGGAGAGCCTCATCCGCCTTGTCCGCTTCATTTTTTTTTTTTTGTGTGTGTGCCAGGAGCTGACCACCGATCTCACCTTTCCTTCCATACGGACTTCTAACAAGTGTCAAACATGCAAATCACGCCACTTTCCTTCTGGTCGCAGTTTGTCTAGCGCATGTGTAAACATCATCACCTGGTCGATCTCAGCTCACCTCACAAGTGCCGGTTGCTTGTTTTAGCCATTCTTTCATGTTGGGGTGTCGAAGTGTGTATCGCCCGCATGGCTTCGCCTGTGAGTCAGAGGTTGAGTTCCCCCTCTCTCTCTCTCTCTCTCTCGCTCTCTCTCTCTGCGTTACTGAGCGAGTAAAGAGGCGACGTGTGGTTTGTGTGGCCTGCACCTAATGGAGAAAGTCATCAGAACACTGCAGACACATCAAATGTTTATTTTTCTGAGCATATTTTCACATTCTGAGGTACTTTGAAGCAGTTTGCCCTGGCTATGAAAAGAGTGGAGGGGGGAGGGGGGGGTGCTCTTGCTTCCACCGGGAGGAATCAAACAGTAATGTTTCCATGCACACTTAAGTGGAGCTATAGCATGACGTTCAGTTGAACATCTTTCTTGTCCCAGTATATATAAGATTTGTTGACTGGAGCGTGTCTAACTCTGCTATGCTATAGGAGGCTATATGTCCCTGTATCGCAATTCCATTATCTGGGTTTGTTAGTAATTCAATTAAGTTCCAGTTCGGCTTCCAGTTTCTGCTTTATGCAGAAATTGGATTGGAATTTGACTGGAGAAGACACAACCGTTTGTTTCCTGACGTATCACACATCGGTTCGCAGGCTTTTGCCACAAATGAAGACCTGTTAATCCTGGGTATATGAGCTGAGCACCTGTGGTAAACCCATACTCATACTTTATTGTTCACAAAAAAAATGTTTTTCCACACAATCTGATTTCTTTTCTTGCTGAAAGTTGAAGACTTGAGAAGACTGATAACTGCTGTTGCTGTAGTACAATAAATATGAGGATAGAGATGGCTGGGAACACAGGAAGACGTGATCTTGCCTATATACTCACATGAACAGTGGCTCTAAATCAGGGCTCTCAAACTGGCGGCCCGGGCGCCTCATGAGGCCCCCCCCCCCCAATCAATTACATGCGGCCCCCCACTTAATATCATCTGATAATGAAAACATGGCCCACGATCTCAGCGTCTTTTAAACACAGTGTGTAGCTGAGGAACAGCTTCCAGCGAGGTGATAGATTATAATATATGTTTGCTAGCAATGTTTTTTATAACAGTAATAATACGACATTTAGTCATAATTATCCCATCATTAAATGTATCATACACAACATTCAATTACAAATATAAATACATACACTTGTTAGGGCCCGAGCCACGAATGGTAGTGGCCCCGAAACGGCTCCCGGTACGAATTTTAATTACAGTTGTCCACACTATTATTTATGTAATTTAAAATAAATGTCTGTTTTTGATATTAATACATTAATTTTGCAAGTATACGTGGGATATCATGATGCAATATTGTGAACAGTTGTTTTTTTTCCCTACTTTTTTTCCCACTTAGGCCGGCCCCCTCTTGACCACAATAGATGTGCATTGGCCCCCAGGTCATTTGAGTTTGAGACCCCTGCTCTACATGAAAAGAACAACACAACTCTTTATTTGAGCAGATTCAGTGTGATAGTGCTGCATCTGAGAGGCTCTAGCAAAAGAAGACTGGGACATTTGACAAAGAAATTGAACCCGACTCGACGTGTGCCACTCTGCAATGTAACAACATAAATGTCGTACACAATAATTAAAATGTCTCCCCACAGTACAGAGGAGAATATTTTTAGACAAGATGAATGGCAGTCACTCCACTTCCTTCATTATAAGAGCTTTTTTCTTTTTTTATCTGCAGACGTATGGAATGAAGCTCTGTCGCCTTTAGAGATATCTCAGCTCCGTGACAGCCACTTTGAAGTCGCTCACTTCCTGTCACTGCTTTTCAAGATATTTATGAGATATCTGTTTGTGTGCTTCACAGAGATCCGCCGAGCTTTAAAGGACCGGTTTTTTCCGTCGTCATAAATGCTGTATTGTGTGAATAATGCGAGCTTCACTGAAGGCAGCCCATCCCAGGCTTTCACTTGACACTATGTGCGACCGAGACGTGCATGGTCACCGACGACAGCTCGGAGACCTCACTTCCTCTGGATGATTAGTGGGCTTGGTGGCTGTTTGGGGGCAGCCTCTTTGAGGGTTAACCCTGGTCTATGTCTTTTCGTTCGCTCCTCGCCAGGGGAAAGAAAATACCTGAAGCTGGAGCCCAGTGCTTAACGCTGACATTTTTGGCAAAAAGCTGCTGGATCCGAGTCTGTGTTTGATCTTGACTTTATTCCAGCCAAGTAAAACACCGGGAGACTCAAAGGTTATTACATTTTAGTGTGTAAGGTATGTTTCCACATAAACCCCTGTTCCCCCTTAGAAAGTGTTCGCTCTTCTCTGAGTGGACTCTATTCTGCAGGCCTCAGAGCAGCCAAGGGAATATTCTATTTTTTCAGTCATGTTGTTGGCGGTGTCATTGCACACTGTTATGATAGGCGTTGCTAATTGATCGCATTGTTTTTAATTAAAGGTGCCATATGTAAGAATGTGGCCAAAAACGGTGACTACATTCAAATTCAAAAGGTCTTTTAGGTTTTCGTTTTCTGACCTAACTGGCAACCCGTGGTTGCTCGGCAGCTGAGACTCTATTGACTGCAATGACTGGTAGACGGCCGTAGGTGGCGCCACATGCCAAAACATGATTTGCAGTCTGCAAAATATTTTTTTTAATGCAAATATTTTGTCTGTACTGTTGTTGTTGGTGAGTTCAGTTTGTTATATGAACATTATTCCTGAGTCTCTGTGACATATTAGGAGGATTTTATGTCCAGTTGCTTTAGATTTATTACATAATGCACCTTTAAATTTGAACTGAGGGTAGACTCCAAACACTATCAGACAAGGCACCGCACAACTGTTTTTCTACAATATTTTGTTTCCGTAAATATTTACAGATAGAAGGGGAGCCTCGGGGGTTTGCTTGTTTGTTTAAAGAAGTCAAGGGATTCCTCTTTTGGACATGAGTTTGTTATCCTATGAATTCAGCGGAGGACATTTGAGATGGTCTCCACAAAGGTCAGCTTGCCGACTCACTGTACGTCTCACAATGCAAGCTCCGGGGAAGTTGCTTGCAGCACAATATGCTGATAGCTATAAATCTTGGACATGAATACCCCCTACTTCTCCTTGTGTTAGTGTGAGAAAATATGGAACACAAAGGGAGCAGCAGTGCCAGAAACAGAAATACTCTATATGTATAACATTTTAGTCAGATTATTCAAGTGCTTTTCATGTTGTGATGCAGCGTTGCATCCTCTATGATATGCTTTCTGTGTATAAAAGGCCTTCAGAGTCACCCCTGCTTCGAAACTTCATCCTTACTCTACATTCCTGAACCTGACGCTCTGTAAGGTTTGAGTGGAGGAACACAACACACACACACACACACCATTAATCCTGCCTTCTATTTTGCTAAAAGGAAGGAAAAAAGTGGAGGGTACCCCACATTACTCATTCGTGTGATGCTGAGCTGTATTAGACCACATCTTTGCTTCTTTTTAAGTGTTCCACTTATAAATAAGGCTTTCTCATTGAGCATGGCATGTCTACACTGGGTACCTTGATATCTTTAAATTAATTTAATGTTCAAGCCAAAAAAAAATAAAAAAGTGGAATTCATAGCAGCATTTTAACCAGTATCCATCATCTTGTCATGCAGTTTCATGCACAGAACGTTACATGGCACAAGATTTATAAAACACACACACACTCGTGTGCAGAACCTTTGAGGAACTCTGCGTCGTTCTCTCTCTGCTGTGAGCCGAGCTTCCCCTCTTTGGGACCCCAAAGCCTGCACATGTGTAGGTATCGCTATTACTCAGCTCATAAAACGCCACAGTCCCATCTGAAAGTGGTTAGCTGTTGAAACACACGAGCAGCTTCAAAGCTTGGATCTGGATCTCTGCAGACGAGCGCAGGCTCAGCTCTCCTCATTGCACATCTCAGTCCTCTCCAATGGGGAATGGCTGCGAACTCCTGCTTTTGTTACACAGACCTGTTCCCGTCATCAGGAAACCTCAACGGGTCTCCGTCTAAAAGGAAGTGGTTTATTTTTGTCCTGGGTGGTAATTTTTTTTTCTGAGGGACTTAATAAGGAAATAAGGGTTTCAGTCTGGCTCCTCTGGTGTGTTTCAGGTACAAAAAGGAACTCGGCGGTTTTCACATTCTGTGTTGGTTTATGTACCCAAATGCCTTTTGTGCTCACTCTATACGTGACAAAAAGAGGGGGGGGGGGGGAGGAGGATGAAACGGTGCTGAAAGAGGCCACTGTTCTCATTTCCTCTGAAGGCAGCCTTCTTTTCTTCCCCCCCACCCATTTCTTCCCTGAGCTCGTCCACTTCAAAAGCTGACCTGGCCCTGTGTGTGCCATGTAACATGTTTACTTAAAGACTTATTTCAATAAACAGCAGCTTCTCTCTGCCATGCTTGTCCCCCCTCAACCGAACACCTTTTGGAGACACATCTGCTCATATACGGTGCTTAAAAAAAGACGGCGCGCTCTTCTAAATCTGGATTTTATTTCATGTCGATCTCTGCGAAAACGACTTGTGCAGTTTCGTCGCTTTTACAGCGGACCGAATTGTAAAATGTAACTCGTAAAACTCAATACTGGAATATGGTAGCGCCGCGATGACTTTATCTGTCACCAGCTCCTACTTCTTTGTGTTGATAGGGGCCGACTGATCCTATCACTTCAAGAATGCCAGTGTATCAGAATATCTGAACTTTTACCCCCAGTACTAATGTGCTCAGCTTTGAGAACTGCGCCATCCTGGTTGCACCTGATTATCTCATAGCTTTTAAAGTGTTATTGCACATCAACACCCTCAGCTTTTTCAAGCATAAATCCGCCTTCAACAACTTTTATCAAACGCTAAAGTGGTCACACTTAGTGCTTTCAAGTGGGCTTGCCTGCAGACCTGTGTGTGATAGAGAGCACGACTGCATCAGGCTTGTAGCTCTACACCTGAGATAAGATAAGAATATACAAGCAGCTAAGCTAATGCAGCCCATGTTTAAGTGCGGAGGCTTTCATGGCCTCACATCCCCTGTTTGCAGTAATTATGGCTGTGAAAGCAGCAGCTTTCTGTGCGCCCTGCTACAAAGAGCTGGAGCTGGGGGGGAGGAGGTGGAGCAGCGCTGAGCTGCCCTCTGCACCGTAGCCTTTTGATCTCTGCTTGTGCCATGGATGAATTACGTTCCAGAATTTCACACTGGGGAACTGTGCTTCAGAAACACACACAGCTAGTCTGTCAGGTCTCTAAAGTGCACACATGGCAGCTTCAGCCTAAAAGGCAAAAAGGGCAGATGTTGTGGTCTTGTGAACTCGAAAAATCTCTGCATGCTCGGTATCTTTATTTGTGATGCATCACAAATAGAAATCTGAGTTCATGATTTTCTTCATGAAGCCTTAAAATTCCCGACTTGTAGCTATGATTTCAAAAGTAATTTGTCACGTCTTTTTAAAAAAAATACGACCGGTGATTTTCTTTGAGAATTATTCATCAGAAATATGAATGAGTTTTTTGCATGATTTTGATGCATCAGTAACTGGCTTTCATCTGTCCATCATCAGCTTTTAACTCTGCCCTCTTTTTGATGGGATGTTGGGTCTCACATGTGACCCTTTGGCAGTGGTCCATGTTACATATTCATGCTTCCTTCTCATCATCTGAAGATCATGGAGTCTCTTATGTTTCCTATACCCTGCAGGAGTGTATTTTTAGGAATACTCAGGAAAACACTTGATGTTGACCCTGGGATGACCCCCCTGTCCAGTTCCAGGTCTGTGAGGAACTTCACAGGTTGGAATTAAGCCGGTTCTTCCAGTGTCAATAATTGGTCTTTGAGACTGTTGATCCCTAACAGATGGAGGAGACAGAGCAGCGCAGGACAGTCAGAGACACTTACAGTAACAATGGAAAGAGATTGAAGATAAAAGAGCAGCAGCCACTTTAAATATGCAGCATTTGAGATTGAAGATAGTTTGTGCCAAACTGTGCAACAGTCTGCAAAGCCATTTTTTAACCCAAACTATGTTGGCAGGATGGCTTCAAGCCTTAAATATTTCATAGTAAGGAGGAACAGTACCAATTATGCAAACGAGTGGCGTCCCATTGGACTTGAGGTTTGGCAAGTGTCAGGGAGAATAGTTATGCCACATAGTAGATGAGTTATTCGAGGCTCTGCCTGTGTGCTCGCGATGTCTACCTTGGTTGTCTGTTGTATCCTGCTCTGTATTTTGGCTCTGACTAAGCAGCGATCCTGAATACCCTAGAGGAGAGAGCAGGCAATAATAGTACAGTACAACAGCCGTCCATCCTTGTTTGCTCAATATGCCTCGCAGATGGACGTGTTCATGCTACATTACTGGCTGATTGGTCATGGCTGTATAAGCTCCTCTTATCACGCTCAGTCGTATGGATCTGCGCTTCTGTTTTTTAAGTTACCCTAAGGGAGCTGTAACTAGTGGGCCTGAACCTACTCTTATCCTGCTGGAGGACATTTTCAGGGAAACCAGCGAGTAGCTCGTCTACCGCACCATTGGCCCTTTAACAGCAGGAGTGCCATAGATGTGAGTGGGCTGCCAAAACATCATTGACAGCATCCATTCATGTGTGTGTATTCCAGTGATTCCCAACCAGGATGGTTTGTGGTTACAAATGTGGTTGTATGAGGTCCAGATACATACCGTATTCAGTTCTGACTGTACTGGACTGGAAACAAGCTTGAGACATGGATGCACGAGTGAGCTTAAAACACCGATTTCTCCATGGGTTTTGGGGGTAACTTCACTTTCCACTTAGAAAAGGATGTCTAAAGTAGAAGTTAAGAGGCATAAGCTGTCATAGACGGGTGTCTTTTCTTAAGTGGCTTAAATTAGGGTGAATTCCAATTCCTTGCTTAACCCTCAATCTCAAAAATGTGCGCTCCCGCTAGTGCAAGTGCTGTCCCGATTCTCAGAAAAAATCAGTTGAGGGGCAAGTTTAAGGGCTGTATCGCCCTCAATATTGAGATTTTCCGAGACCACCCTTGGGAGGAAGGGCTACCCAGACCCAGTTTTCATATAACAAAGATGGCGTCGAAAGCAGCTAAACGAGTACGCTACAAATGAAGTATTTTCTTTGTTAATAGAGATATAAAAATTATGAAAACCATTGTATTATCTTAGTTTAGACCCATTTTATGGATTACTGACGTCATTGTTGCGTAACATTTATTTTTGTTTTACGATCTTTTGTCGGCCGCACCCGCCGCGATCGTTTGATATCATTTACTTTTCAATAAGCCGTGGTGTGTGGTAACTCACAGCTGAATATGTGGTTGTGGTATTTATATGAGTATCATCTTATAACTAACTGACAACCTAATAACTTGACTGACAAACGGATCGTAATAAATAATGGTGACGTAAATGTGTTCTTCTTCTTCTTTTTTGGAGTTGACAGACTGGATGCAGCTTTCGCGTTATTCTGCCCCCCACAGTCTGAAGACGTATCTGCATTGTCAAAATAACCCTCAACACTTGGTTTTGAGGGCCAGTTAAGATTCAGGGTTGAGCTTGAGGGTTAAGATAGGAATTGGAATTGGCCCTTAGTTTTTCCTCATGTTTCCTCATGAGTGTCTTGAGGCTGTTTCTCAGTGCAGAGGGGCCACACGGTTCCGTACCTCTTACTTCATACCCCTTCACCTCAAAAAAAAAAACCCTGAACCATCACTTTAAAGTAAAATTATTGCAGCAACATCTTCTTGACTCAAGTGAGTAATCCACTCTCAAGAACATATCTAGAACATGATGGTTGGTGTCGATGAAGGGCTACTCGGCTCGGCTCGGCCGATGCGGCTGACAAAAGCGTTTGGGAACCGCTCTACATGTGGAGCATGGGCAATGTTGCTGGTCTTCCACACTGGTGTACAGCTGTCTTTCCCCACCATGGTTTGTTTACATTTCCCAGTCACCCACAGGAGCCCTGTAATGCCTGTAGTTCCAACAGCCTTCAACTCAAACCACAGAGCCGCCACACCCCTATGAGCTGCCAGGGTTTTCAAACCTGTGACTCAAATCCCTCTCAGCTTAACAAAAGGAGCGAGTGAAAACAGTGATGTTGGTGGTTATCTCGCAGGTGAGAGCAATTATAACTGACACCCCAGTACAGACGGCGAGATAACCCGACACTAACTACGGTACATTGAAAGCACTTTTACAGATGGGAGTGACGTGTGATGAAATGGTTTTCACCCAGCAAGACCAGGCAGAGTTGAGCCGTGACTATGATTGACAGGTGACAGTTTGAGGGGGCACAAGAGATCTGCTGCAGCTGATGAATTTCATGTACTGCTCAGCTGGGACACATGCGGTCACCTCACCCGCCACAACCTGGTATTTTGAGATCCACTGTGTTGTTTAAAGAGCCTGTGGAATGTGAAGCAAATCCCCTCAGCTTTATCAGCCTGGACGCACACCCCATTGGCTCGGCTTTAGAGCCAGGGGCCTGTGCAAAAGCTTACAGAATTTCACATGCAGGCCAGAAACAGAGGAACATCCTGTTTGAGTCTAACCGTCTGTCCTACGCGGACTTTGATATGCCGTCCCCTTGTGCGCTCGACCTCTTTGTTGTTTGTAAGGGTGTCGGGGTGTGTGCTCGTTTCCCATCCTGTATCTACGTGTTTTTTCTTGACATCTGGTCTTGCAGTACAGTTACTGCTGGTAAAAAATATTGGAACAAGTAGATTGAAAAAAAAACAAAAAACAAGCTGCATCAACTTTGATACAATATGTATTTATTTGTCAGAGAATGAGTGTTTGGGTGTGACAAAGAAAAGGGCCTTATTCTTTGAGGCAAACGTGACATACTTTTTTAACTAATCTGTAGACTAACTGGTTTGTCAAGTGATTAAATAAGCAACCAATTTGCTCATTGTTACTTTAATAGAATGTTCTATAGGGGTGGGTCAAAATATCGATTTGGAGGTATATTGCCATCGATATCGCAATCGATATACCAGGGCAAATATCAATATTTTAATTAACAAATGAATGCGCTCTAAAGTAAACAGTCCCAGCCGTTTTAACTCGCCAGGCGTTGCCACTTCATGTCTCCTCGCGGTGGCGCTGCTCAAATAAATGAGGGAAACTTGGTTGAAATTTACCTGGCCAAAGACGAGCCGTTTACGGTGGGATAATGGCGGAGAAAGCTACGTTAAGAGATGCCCCATCCACGTTCAATACATAGACTTTATGCACTTTGTTCTCTATGTTGTGAATAAATAGAGAAACGGTTTAACTTTTCACGGACGTATTGTTTTCTCCAGTTAAAGGTGCATTATGTAATAAATCTAAAGCAACTGGCCATAAAATCCTCCTAATATGTCACAGAGACTCAGGAATAATGTTCATAAAACAAACTCACCAACAACAACAACAGTACAGCCAAAATATTCACAAATCTTATGCGGGCCGCAAATCATGTTTATGTTTTTGAAATCATGGTTTGGCATGTGGCGCCACCTACCGCCGTCTACCAATCATTGCAGTCGGTAGAGTCTCAGTCTGCACCAAAATGGAGGAGAAAACGAAACCTAAAAGACCGCGGTATTTTGAATTTGAGTGTAGTAACCGTTTTGGCCACATTCTTACATATGGCGCCTTTAAACAGGTATCATAATGTATCGATATATGATTATCTTGCAAGATGTTGATTATCACAGAATCGTTGATATCGCGATATTATTGGTATCGTGGACCATGTATCGCGTATCGTATCGTGAGGTAACCCTGTGATTCCCACCCCCTAATGTCCTAGCATGAGCTGTGAGACTTCATCTTTTCAAAACCCTACTTGACTTTATTTAAAGCCAGGCCCTGTCTCGAGTTTAGAAGAAAAGTTGTTCTTCGTGACTGATAAAAGTAACTCATTTTTCTTTTCTTTTGAGTGTATTACACATGACATTAGTCATAAGAAAGTCCACAGAGAGACAATTGCATTACACCATTAGTCCCAGTTTCCTCTGAATTACAGCCTTCTCTCTGTGGTGCTGTCACGTGTGTGTGGCATCAGACTTGAAACCAAATTGAATTGTTTTGTGTTTCACATAGTCTAACATTTTTGTGTTTTTTTCCCCCTCTATTTAGTATTTGATCAAACTGTGTTATGATCCATGTGTCCAAACTTGATTTATATGCCTCACCCAGATTCATGTGTGTGAGCCCAGTCACTGGTATGAGGCACATGCTTTTTAAGCCCCTGCAGTAGCTGCCTGTGTGACAGCTGATGAGAGGACGCTCATTATATCAGACTCCTATCAAAGCCCACTTTAATGAATGCAAGTTGATTACAGGACTGGTAACAGATGCAGGGTGATCGGCCAGTGATGCTAATCTTTGTTTATGCCGTCCAGCAGGTCAAACGCAAAGAGACAGAGAGAAAGAGCAGTGATATGACAAGGAGGGGTTCAGACTTTAGGAGATAGTCTTTCCTGATTGAGGGGGGAGTGGGTGACTTTCAGTGGTTTACATGCTGTTCTTACATAGATATGTTAGTATGCTCATCTTTCCCCACAGCTGTTGTCATACTGGTACCAAAGAGGCTTCACCCATTGATTCATGTCCTGCCAAGAGAGAGGGTTTTGCCTCCTGTTTGACCTCAGAAAGAGCCCCACTGCCCTGAAAGGACCATATCTGTGGGCCATCTTAGCCACAGGGAGCCAGTCCTGATAACAGTGATGGCATTTTTGCTCTGATCTTATTTCCATTCATAGAAAGACATGTCATGGCACACACTACATGGATAAATACCCTAATTAGTGGACAAAGGCAAATATTATCTGTCTTCTAATGACAAGTGTTGAAAAGGTAGGGTCGGGATTTTTTTTTTGCGAAGGCAAACTTGGAAATATTCCAGCTCCTTTTTCTTCATGATAACAGTGCATGGACAACAGAAGTCTAAAGAACACGCACGTGTTTATACTGTGATTAAAGTATTACTGTGACTTACTCCGATCCAGCAGTACGCGGTGTGTGCAGTCATGTTTGTTTTAATATCGCTGTGTTCACGACTAGGTGAGCTCTGTTGACTCATGAGGACCATAATTACCTTACCCCACCAACCTGACCTGGAATGAAAGCTGATCCCCGATCACCTAAAAGCAGAGAGGGGCTTTCAATTTAGCCGTCAAAAGACCAAAGTATTGTTGTTTTACCGTCTTGTAGAGGAAAAGAGACAGTTGTGCAACAGGCCTCCTTATTTCCAGCCCCAGCCCCTTCCTCCACTCTCCACCCCTTGTCTTTCTCTCTTTTTCTCTCCGTCTCTCCTTGGTACGACTGCTCACATCTGGTTTTGAGTCAAGGCCAGGTTGGTTTCTTTTGGAATGGAGAGCTTTTATTTCTCAATGACCCCACTACCTCTCCAATTTCACTCTGCGGCGTGGACTATGAACTTAATATGCAAACCGGTGTTCCTTTCTTTATGTTGATACTTTTCAAACCTCATTTTCATCAGGGAACCCCACAATTATGTACAATTAATGGCCAGTGGAAGTGGGAATGCGGGTCGGATGTTGGTCATCGAGGCTTTCTTGTGGCGCCCTCCTCAGTGTCTGTTCCAGGTGATTTTGTACTTTTGGAAACTGCACATCCTGGACAAACCTCTGTTAGCCACTAAGCATTCGTCTCCCAAGGCACTTTCTGCATTACCTCAAGGAAATAACAGAGATTGTTGGCCTGGTTTGAACAAGGAACCACAGCACAATGCAAAGAATCCCTGTGTTTGAGTAACAAAAGTAGAGACGCAAATAGAACTGTACTGGTATGTCTTTGCTAATTACAACATAAGCTATTTGAAGTATTTCAGTAAAAACCACATCGCTTTGAAATGAGGACATTTCCAAACAGTATCCCCCCTTTTTTTTGTATTTTTTCCAACATATAATATTTGCTCTTGGATACGCATCCACACTTCAGATCAAGTTGCCATATTTCATACCCCGAGGCCAGAGGAGCTGTGTAAACAATCTTCATGTTAGCCTCCCTTGTTTTTGAAGATGCAGTTTTCAAGAAGTGTTGTGCATCGTATGATTTGGAGAATGGACGAAAGGAAGTGTTTATACTTACATATTTAGGGTTTGAGCTGTGGGGGGGGAGGGGGGGGGTGATAGAACAAAGATGTGCAGTGTTTTCTAGTGGGAGGATGGGTGGTAGAGTGCAGGCAGAGAGAGAGAGAGAGTGCTGGGGGATGTCTGATGTCACCTGGTAGGGAGCTATGAAAGCTCCTGGTTACCCTATCCCACACAAAGGTCTGGCAGCAGGCTGAGGCTTTGGGTAAGCTTGGCAGGAATGCTGCATTAAACAGGAACAAACGTCACACATCGTCTCTGTCTGTCTCTTGTGTCAAGACGTCTGCGAAGCAGGACCTGTTGTCGTGGAGCGCTGTTGGTGCTTATTTGCAATGCACTGGTTTTTTTTTTTGAAGACAACGCAGGTCTCGTGCCTTATCGTTGCCTTGTCACTCTGGGTGATGGTGCGAACTTTCCCCCCCCCCCCCGTTTGTCTTCCCCCGTAATCTCACGCAAGGCACGGACGTGAATGAAAAAACGAGAAGAAACAAGAGTGTTGTGTGGCCTACAGAGCAGTTTGTGATCTGATAGTAAAAGAATGAGAGCCGCGAGATGCCAGAACACAGTTAATTACACATGTGGTGGGCAGATTTGAGCCCGACACTGTGGGCGATGGTTATGGAGATGCCATGTGTTTAGACGTTAAACTGCAGACTGTGGTCAGACCCAGCCTTCTCTCTCATTAACTCCACCAAATGGATGTAATGGAGGTGTGGAGGGGGGAAGCCATGTGTTCAACACCAGCTCTGGTCCCTTGCTTATGCAGTCAACAAGATGTCTCCTGATTGTAATTAGAGATGAGATTTACTCTTGACAATTGGTTTATTTGCTTGGCTTCATGATATGGGCGAGGGTTAGTTCCTGTCTTTCATTTAGAGGTGCTTACGTGTACGTTGCTCTGCATGCTCCTGGGTACAGGGATGAGAAGAATCAATGGCATGGTCTTTGATGTTCCTCTGAGCTGCGTAGCTGTGTGAACTCCATCTTCCCTTACACACTGCCCTTCATTAAGGAACTGAGGTAAAAAAAAAAAAAAAAGAAGAAGAAGGAAGGAGATAAAAGCATCCAGCGCAGAGAGGGAAACAACTAGGCTGCAGAAACCACAAAAGACGGATGTGTAGCGATGCACGCACACTCGTCTCGTTCCTAGTTTGCGTAATTGTAATCTTGTCCGTGATTTAAGAAAGCTGGCCATTTGGGGCCCAGGGAGTGGTACCAGTTGTCTCCACCTCTCCTCAAAGCATTTCCAGAGCCTGTGAAAAAACCCACCTCCACCTCTCTCTCCCACTGAGCTCCAGGAACTGCATGGAGTAAGCAGTAGATAGGCCCTATCTCCCTTCAAACAAACAGCATCCTCCTCTGCCCCTGTTCTTATCTGCATTTCTCTTCTTCCATCTTTGTTCCTCTTGTGTTTCCTTTCCCCCTTTGTGCTCTCCTTCCTCTGCTTCTTTTTTTTTTCTTTATTCCTCCTGCTTACTTCCTGCACCTCTTCTGTTTGCCCTCCGTCCCCCCCCCCCCCCCCCATCAAGACTTGACTCCCATTCCTTTGCTGCATTCTCTCAATGTCTCCAGTGGCCAATTTGCAGGGGGGGGGGGGGTGTCCGAGCCTTGACCCTGACACTTAACCGACTCTCCCCCACTTCAGCGGTGAAGGTCAGGGCCAGATTACAGGCTTGGAGGTATCATCCTCTGAAGTGAGGAATAATCACGGGGTATGAGATTGTTAAATAGAACCACCAGCCCTGGCACTGTCATTACTCCGAGAAAGAGGGGAAGGGGAAGGAAGGGGTGGGGGGGGGGGTCTCGCTCACCTAAACACATGCAGATGTTCTGACTCTGACTCGAGCCTCAGCTCTGTTGAAGGTACATGGAGTTCTTTTGTTTTTTTCGAGCATCTGTCTGTTTTTTATTTGTCTCGTTTTCAGTAGGCCTCCTTGATTCAGTCTGGTGAGGTTTTATTTCAAAGTGTGTGTGGAGCAGCTCAGAGGACCAAGAATGACGTAAACAAGATGAATCATTTGTTGTTTAAATACTTGTGGTTTAGGGCCTGTGCTGCACTTAATTTTCATTGTTTCCACAATCCATTTGTTAAGAATGGCAGTGTGTGTGTGTGTGTGTGTGTGTGTGTGTGTGTGTGTAGGAATGGAGGCCCCTTTGCCTCTGCATTAGCACATGTGTGGTATGGTTATGAATTCATTGTGGTTTTTGCTTTATGCAGGATATAGATTATTAACATATGACAGCAGAGCCTGTTTCCCCTTCCACCCCTTTGTCCCACTTTGACTTTATTGCCACGAATGTGTGCATTTGATCAGTCCCATCCTATCTCCATGGACATTTCCATCTGGCAAGTATTCTCCATTCAAAAACAAATACGCACACACGTTGCTGAGCACGTTTGTTCTACATTAACCAATCAGAGTCAGGTTTTCAATGAGAAACACTCCTTTCCTGATCTCTGGACTTCTTCCATCAAACATCTCTCAGTGGGTTCAGACCGGATGAAAATAAACAGGTTGGCTAAGAGAGAGCTCGGATGATGAGGTGCATTATGTTTTTTTTCTTTCTTGATGGATACGAGAGGTCCATTTAAAGAACTTGGAGTAATCTTGAAAGCTTGGCTGTGGCTGCACTCGCTGTGTCCCAGACAGTGAAACACAATAAGCGTGCAGATGTTCAAAGTGTTTGGCTGCGCTGGAGCCTCCAGCTCTCTCGCTCTCATCTGAGTAGGAAATGCTTCAGCTGGAACTGTTTGTTTTCTCTGTGTCTGTGGTTTTGAGCTGTAGATTCACTTACATCTCTGCTTCCTCCTCGCCTCTCCTCTCCTCTTCTCTCCCTCTCCTTGTCTTTTTTTTTCTTTCTTTCTTTCCTTTTCCCAGGAGTTTCCAAGCGGTGACCTGAAGGAAGGACAATTCACAGATCAACACTGTCCCCTAGAGGGTAAGTGGAGAAGGAGGTTTTACACTCATTGATGAGCTTTGTGCGAAAAACAATCCTTGAATATTTTATGCGGCTGAGAAGGGATCTAACATTGTATGAAAGTTAAATAATACAGCCTGGGAGATTATGTATATATATATATATATATATATATATATATATATATATGTATACATACATACACACACATATATGTGTGTGTATAATTTGAGGGAATTGGTCCTGGAAAGTCCTTGAATTTGAACCACTCAAACTGTTATTCTAATCTCTGGTACACTGAATTGCTCCTCTTGTGTTTCCAGTTGTTCTTCCTCCTGAGAAGGCGGAGGGCTGTGAAAGCTACCTGCAGTACCTGCACTCAGAGGACGGAGAGCGAGAGGCACTAAGAGATGCCACCAAAACCCCTGGGAAGAAGCGCATCAGTCTGGATGTAAGTGTAGCGCCCCCAAGCATCAACTTATGGGAGGAACAGGGACACTAATAACATATAGCGAGGTTCAGGGTAGGGCTGCAACTACCACTTATGTTCATAATCAATTAACGTGTTGTAATTATTAAAAGAAAACTACTCAAACCAATTAAATCAATGATCAAAATTATTATTTTACTTAATCAGTCATTGCGCTCTCAGTTCAGGGAATGGTTTGCCTTGACACACTCAAGAAGAGTTAAACACTTCATATGTACTTTGCCTCAATCATTGAACATGCACAGTACTGTCTGTAAATACAACGTATTAAATAGGAATGGAAATGGAGTTAAGAAATAAATAAAAAGCAATAAAACACTGGTTTAGTCGGCCAAATCTCATATAAAGAGAATACTATTTGCTATCTATCTAATCCTGCAGTTACTAGTCAATCCACTGTGGTACCAGTAACTCAAGGGAAATGCCCTAAACTAAAGCATTGAATGATTTTTGCTGTATTCCTGTAGCACTTACATCTTTAATGATGAATGCTTTTGAACTAGTTGTCAAAAGAAGGATAAACATGGGGTGTATGATGCCACTGTGACACTGTTGAATCCTGTTCTTGGGCATCTGTAGGGCCTGAAAACACATGCATGTTTGTGTTTCGTTGATTTTTTTTTCCATCTGCTTTAAATTGCACGCAGCCCCACGTTTTAGCTGGAAAGCTTCCTGACTTATCTGTTTTTGACTTTGGCACAATCTGTTTGGCTTGTTGATTTCTTAACTATGAGGTCACACAGGACCCGGGTTAATGATACTGTCTCTGAACCACTGATGTGTTCAACAGGCTCACCCCCAAGAGTGTGTTTGGTCCCTCCCGTTATCTGTGCTCTACACTAACAACTGTCAGAGTCACTTTGAGTCAAGGTTCCTAATTAAATTTGCTGATGACTCAGCTGCAGGACCCTGAGCTGAGCCATGGCCCGGTCCTTGACGAGCTTTTTTAAAATTCTTAATCTCTCCAAAACTAAAGAGATGACTTTTGATGGACTCCACCCACTACTGTGTCAACAATCATCAGCCGTACAGCTGTGGAGAAGTACTTACGTATCATTGTTGCTGACAAATCGACTGACAACTTGAGCCAAAAGGCCAACCAGAGACTGTTCCTTTTGAGGAAGCTGAGGGGATTTAATGTTGATTAAAACTCCTTTTCAAAATGTTTTATTCATCTTTTATTGACTTTCGCAATGATATGTCGGTTTGGCAACCTCAGCGTTATGAACCAGAAGAGTCTGGGACATATTGTTTAAGCTTTGTAAGAACATTTTTGGCATTGTCTTGATTGACCTTGGCCATATTTTCCAAGTGAGAGGCACTCAGAGAAGACTCAGGTCATCCTGGGAGACCCTCAGAATACTCTGCATGCAGAATTTAGACTTCTGCCAAGGAAGAGGTTTGGCTAAGTCAGGAAGGCCAAATCAAATAGATATTTAAAATCATTTGTCCCATCAGGTTTTTTTTATGAACAAACTTTAGTTTTCATTAGGTCACATGGCTCATTGTACATTATCATGATGACAGTCATTGTATTTATATCCTATGCAATGTATACTCTGTGCTGTATGTTTGTGCATTTGTGTGGTAAGAAAACAAAATTGCACCTTTGGTGATAATAAATATTTTTTTGTATATCCCTTTTTAAAACAAGGTTATTGCTTTTCATGATAACAAAAGAGTAAAATAATGAATGCAAAATTCACACATTAAAAAAAAAAATTAAATTAAATAAAAAAAAAGAGCATGAAACCGTCAATCAATAAAATAATCAAAGCTGTGACCCAGTAAAGGCAAAAACAAATTAAAACAGGATATGGAGTTTGCCAGTCTCCATAATTAATTCATGAGTTGGGAATGATTAATGCATTATTAATACATTATTACCTTGGTACTTGGAAGTTATTTATACACTGTTGCTTGAATAAGTCTGGCGACTGTATCTTGCACAGTTGTGTCCGTCATGGTGACATAATCTGTCCATGGGATCACATTTGTTAGGATGATGCACACACTGAGAGCAGCAGTAACCCTCATTATAACCACTACTAATCCTTCGTACCTTATACCAATAACCAATTACTTGAAATGTGTCCACCAGAGTTATAGCCTCAAACAGAAAACACACACACATCCTCTTTAAAGTGGACCTAGACTGGAAGTTCCAATTAACGCTGTTTTTTAGTGTGTATCTGCGTCATTACCTTGTTTAAGAAGCCTTGAAGATTCTAAACAAACAGTTCAGCCACTGCTGAGAACGCTGTGTTTTATTGTAATCTCGGGCTCAGCGAGATCTCTGAAAAAACCCAGTCCGGTTACGTAAACACCGGTTTTCCTGAACAGCAGTTCGTCCTGCTCCGGGCACTAGTCCGGGCACATCCGGTTGCGTACATTGAACCGCAGAAGCAGAATAACGTCCGTTAAAACAATGTTTTGATATGAATATGTCACTTCCGGGTACTGGCCAATCACAAGACTCTGTCTTCTGGGTGAGAGAGTTGAGTCTAAAATATCGCGGCTGGGGAACAGCGTCAGAAAAGAGGATTTCTTTTGGCTCATTTACAGCAACTAGGAGGTTTTTGACCATAAAAACAAGTTAATGTATGTAAGTAGACCTCCATAACTAACATATATGTGCAACAGTTATTTGAACACCGGTCAGAAGATAAATGCATCCCCTCCACCACTGTATGCCCTCAGCATGTGCACAGAACATCTGCCTCTATGTTGACACTGCTCCTGACCATATCCTGATTGAATTTGGGGACCAATAAGTAGAATAAATAGATTGTAATGTTTAGAGTAGCTTGTTTTAAATAAGTGCTCAGATCTGCCCTTTGGTGATCTCTGCTGGTTATGTGAGCTGAGGAGATATTATGGAAGGGTGAACGTCTGCTTCTCTCTCTGGGGTCTGTCTCCTCCCTTGTAAATGCACACGGCCTTTCACGTAGTGTCATCTCTCCACTTTGCCTGCAGCACAAGCCTATATTCCAGATGTTTATTTTTCCAATTATGGCCATGTTACATGAGATACATCTGAATCTATGTTGCTGCCAAAGAGTCGTAACTGAGAGTGGGTTGTGCTTGTTTCTTCCTGGAAGACGTTAGGAAGACAAAGTCGTAGTAGAACTCTCTCTCTGCTTCAGTGTGAAAACAATTTAATGATTTGTTTACCTATCAAACTATTTAGCCGTCCCTTTCCTCTGCCATAAAGCTCTCAGGTATGATTTTTTATTTTTTATTTTTTTATCTCCCACCCTTACATCTGACAGACTTAAGCTGTGTATCTTTGGCTTGTACAGAAAGTCTTTCAAGTTACCTGCAGATCTTTTGATGTATCAGTTCAAAGGGGACGCTGTCATGAATTCCAGTTTCTGATGCAAGATCAAGAAAAACAACACCCTTTTTTTTTCTTCTTCTCTTTTTTTAAATGTTAATGAACCACATTGAGGATAGTGGCTGAGATAAGTGAATCTGATGGACTTTGCTGCCCCCTGCTGATACTTAGTACACACTGCTGTCTTTTGACTAATCATTTTAGTCAAAATGCACAGTGTGTAGGATTTAGAAATATCTGTTGGTGAAGATTCATGTTGCAGCTGAATATCTCTCACCTCAGCCTTTCCTTCCAAGCATGTTGGACCAGTCTATTCAAATGGCGGCCCACGGGCCACATGCAGCCCATAGACAACTTCATAGTGGCCCGAAATCACCAGAAATAAGCACTTTTCACTGTCCCTTAAGATTTATACATCAGTTCCTGTAGTCGAGGTTTGATAGCAGTCTTTTCGTTCTTTTGTATTCTGTTAGAGGCACTTTGAGATGTTTGTGGGTGGTATATGACATATTTTTGTCTCATTTCAAAGAGAAACAAATGCTAATATTGTGCACCTTTTTGATTTTATGCACAAAGTTTATTTTTCATTTAAAATAGTTACAGCTATGACCAAAATAATAGTATTGCTAGTTCTTTTATTATTGCTTTAATGCATTGTTTGATGTATGTTTTAAAGGTGCCATATGTAAGAATGTGGCCAAAAACGGTTACTACACTCAAATTCAAAATACCGAGGTCTTTTAAGTTTAGTTTTCTGACGTAACTGGCAACCCATGGTTGCTCGGCAGCTGAGACTCTACTGACCGCAATGATTGGTAGACGGCGGTAGGTGGCGCCACATGCCAAAACATGATTTCAAAGCATAAACATGATTTTTTTAATGCATTAAAGTATTTTGGCCTACTACTGTATTAAAGTATTTTGTACTTTAAATGTGTCCTCACCTGCTGCTCACTGGCTGCAGGAAATGTCTGGGCCAGCTAAATTTCTAGGTTTGAAAATGCGGCCCAACTGAGTTTGTAATTGAATAGTTCATTAAAACTCAAAAGGTGCCCATTAAAAACACAAAACTGGCAGCCTTCATTAAGAGGACCTCCTCCTTATGTGAATACACAGCGCTCGTTCTGTTCTTCAGAAAACACAAAAATCCATAAAGCACACGTATGATTTTATGTTTATCAAGGGCATTTATTGATTTTCAAAGTATGTGTTTGATTGGACAGGACTTGGAGTGTGATGTGTCTATGGAGGACGACAACCGTCAGGAATGGATCTTCACCCTCTATGACTTTGACAACAGTGGAAAAGTTACAAAAGAGGTGTGTGTGTGTGTGTGTGTGTGTGTGTGTGTGTGTGTGTGTGTGTGTGTGTGTGTGTGTGTGTGTGTGTGTGTGTGTGTGTGTGTGTGTTTCTGTCACCCCTTTTCAGGGCTAAGACCTGGTTTTAGGGTTAGGGTAAGGGTTACAGAATGTCCATGATCGTCCTCACTACGAATGCAGCTCAAAATTCTCCTCTCTTGTGTCATTGCAGGACATGTCCAGTCTGATGCACACCATCTATGACGTGGTGGACGCCTCTGTGAATCACTCCTGCCATAACAAGAGCAAGACTCTGCGTGTCAAACTGACTGTCACTCCAGAGCCAAGGTGCCACAGAAGAGAAACAGGTGCAGGTGAGTGAGAATAAAACCTTTAAAAACCTTTAACTGTTCTCACCTTTAGTTTAGTCTGTGAATCTACTGGTTATTTTTGTGTGAATTTTCAGAAGATATAATTTGTTCTGATGTTCACATTGCCTTGTTTTTGTCAGATATAAAAGGACTCCCTGATTATTTTTAATTTTTTAATTTTACATGACATATATAGTTCTCAGTGTTTGGACATAGCTTTTCTAAGCTCCTGCTCTCTCTTACTTCTGCAGATCGCTCTCACCAGGAGGAGGGGCGCTCAGCTGACAAACGACTGTCCTCCTACATCAGGTCGGTTGCCGCCGAAGGTCAATCCTTTGCGCAGAGACTTGTATTCGTGTATTTTATCAATTTTCTCAGATTAAATGTGTTAACGCTTGGTTTAGTCTTCTGGCCACTCAGAGGAGTGAGATACTCCGACATTTTACTGAAGTAAAAGTACAAATAAGCAGACAAAAATATACTTAAGTAAAAGAAAAAGTACCTCATTGACTTCTACTTGCATATGACATAGTAAAGAATGCTGCAAATAATGTTATTTTAAGGGTTAGGGTATCACATGTAACAAAGTACAAATATTTGCTCATATATCTTGTGGAGTAAAAAATAACTGAAAATAAATGTACAGTAACAAAGTGAATGTTCTATCTTACATTCCACCACTGTCAACCACTCAGTGTTTGTATACATTTTTACCAGCAGAGGGCAGAGCAGCAGTGAAGCACCAGCCACTGAGGGTCAGCATTACTGTGTGGATGAAAACACAGAGAGGAGGAATCACTACCTGGACCTGGCTGGTATAGAGAACTACACCTCCAGATTTGATGGTAGGTGTCCTTTCTTTATCTGGATGTTGTGAATGTAGTAAATCCAAAAAAAATCACGTCTCTGCACTTTCTCTTCAGGAACCACCCCTCCCCAGGAGCCCCAAGTCCGGAGCTCCCAGAGCCAAAGCCGCTCCCGCTCCCAGGAACCAGAAACCCAAGTTAATCACCAGCGCCGCTCACAGATCATCGGCGACAGCTACAACCCCGCGGAGTCTCGGAGCAAGGGCACCCAGTTCCTCAAATCGCCCAAAGGAAACTACAAGGGAAACGGTGGCAATAGCGGAGGTGGCAAATCCACTAAATGTCACGGCTACCACCCGCCTCTTCAAACTATGCTGCACAGTGGCAGTGCGGCGGGCCACGGGGCTCAGGATGTGTACCACTTGCCGCACCAACAAGTCCAACCCTCCAGCCACCACCAGCACCCTCTCCAGTACAGTCACAGTAAGCGTCTGAGGGCCAAAACCAGAGACGCCCTGTCCCCGACCAAAGCCCAGCTGTCCCCTCAGTCCCAGTCCCAGTCCCAGCAGCAGCAGCATCCTGTGCCCTCCGTGCTGCCGAGCCTGGAGAGAGAGCAGGCGTCCGTTCCTCCCGGCAGCCCGGGGTTTGTGGTTCCCATGGTCCAACGCCACGAGCACCACCATCACCACGAACACCACCACCACCACCACTACCACCATTACCACCAGACATGACCACCCTCAGTGTGCAGTGTCTCAAACTGTACAGGACCAACCACGACCAAACCACAGCCCCGTCTGAATGACTTAACGTCGTCGTCCCAGTGGGAGAGTCTCACACTCTTGTCTTGGATCTTCTCGTTCCCCTCTTGCAAACTATACAGATATAATCTGGGATTAGATGTGCTGAGGTGCAGTGTGATGGCAGATGATTTAGGACCAGAAGGATGATTTTGCCAAAATAATGTGTGGCACAGCTTTTGGTTTATTTTTCTTGTTGATTTTCTGCTGGGACTGCGTCAGTCGTTGCCTGTTTTCAGCAGGAGGGGCATAAATACAAGAGAGAAACTTTTCAAGTGTCATCTGTTTCCCCTGTGATACTGTTTTTTTTTTTTTTTTTTTTTTTATATAAAGTCCCACGAAGCTATACTGTATATCAGAGTAGGTGTGTTATTCTTCTGTGTGAGACCTTTCCAAAACATGGATCTCAGGTGTAAAGGTGCTGCTGCTCTCAAGTTTCCACAGAGGCTTCTTTCTCTGGGAGGCCTGATGTGGACTGAGGGGTTTCCTTGTTTGGGGAGGGAGTATATTAAAAAAAAAAAAAAAAAAAAAAGAAAGAAAGAAAAGAAAATCACCACTGCCAGTTTTAATGCAAAAATATCTTGCTATATGTATAAAAAAAAATCTATATATGTAAACACATTTTATTGTATAATTATTATACTGTATATGCATATTTCATCATGGATATATTATGCATATATGTAATTTGTCTTTTATATATTTTAATAAACATTATACAGTTCATTTATATCATTGCCGCTAATGTTTGCTTATTTTGTTTTTAAACTCATTAAATCACTGTTAAATCAAATCATTTAACGGTTGAAAGATAAATCAATAGGTAAATAGCAAGCATTTTTTTAATTGTAGAAAAAGGCTCTAATTTACCATCAGATGCACCAGAATATTCTGTGACAACGACATAAAACAATAATTTACTCAAATGGAAAGAAAAAGACTATTCAAGGCAGAAGGTAAAATTTAACCTGGAGTTAAAAATGTTCACATTTGGTGCTGATTTCACCTCCACTGGTAATTTTTGTTCCACTTGTGTGCAGCATAACAACTAAACGCTGTTTCACTATATTTGGTTTCAACTCTGTGCTCGACTATGTGACCTGACCCTCGGTAGATCTCAGAGCCCTATGAGCTGTATATTTATCTTATCATGTCATGAATGTATTAATTTGCCTCACCCCAATCTGCATGTCTTTAGACTTTTGGACCTGGAGAAAAGTGCACAAAGGGTAAGGTCGGTGATGGATGGATGTCATAGTGAATATAGTGAACACGCAACATCCAGCTCTTATCTTTTGTGCACGTTGTAGTAAAATGTCAAGTAAATAAAACTCATTTACTGCAGGGGCAAGAGACAAAATTTCAAATGTGGGCTCGAACGCTCGTTTTCAAGGAGGAATCTGAATCAGCGGCCACTAGGTGGCAATAAACCGTCATTAAAGATACATGGAGGCAAAGCCAAAAGATGATGCCAAGCTGACCAGCTGATACCAAGAGGTGACAGATACACTGTGTGTAGACTGTTCACATTGGATGAGTCTTGAAAAGACTGACATAGACATAGAGTGGAATATTTGACACAAACTAAATTATAAACACATGGGACTTAAGTGCCAAAGCATTTTCAGCAGGGGCCACACCCCAGTCTGGGATTTGTTGAAATGGTGAACACTGGAGGAGAGTGTACATGCCCCAGTCTGTGTCTGAGTCGACACACACACACACACTGTAATGACACGGTGTCTGATCCACGCGTAAACAAAACATTGCTCCACCAGCAAAACACAGAAACGCACAGTTAAACCTGGTTAGAAGTGATGAAATAATCACACACACACACACACACACACCCCATGGTCCAAATATTGGCTGTTTGAGCAGTCGATCATATCGTTTGAACTTCATCAGCAGGTAAATGTTTTCATTTTTAAATGTATAATCCAGGTAAGAATTATATACAAGTATTTTTTATCCACAATGACTTAAAAATCTTGATCTTGAAAGGAGCAGTTGAATGACACAGTTATAATATAATCCTGGTCAACAGTCCCAAAAAAGCACTGTCAAAGACCTCAATTAGTTCTAAATATATGTAGAAACTGCATGAAAACAGACCTATTAAAAAACAGACAGTTTTGGAGCCTAGTTGCAATTAATGTGATAAATGATGAGTTCACTGATGTCACTTATTGCTTTTGTGCCCTTATGTACTGTAAGCAGTACAATTATGTTGTCATTCTTTGTGCTGGTAATCTTTACTAATAATAACGTTTTTCTTGGTGTGTATTTTATTTGACTTAATTGGATTTAGTTAAAGGTGCATTATGTAATAAATCTAAAGCAACTGGCCAGAATTTTTTTTTAAAAATTCCCTAATATGTCACATAGACTCAGGAATAATATTAATATAACAAACTGAACTCACAAGAACAACAGTACAGCCAAAATATTTGCATTAAAAATATATATATTTTGCAGACTGCAAATCATGTTTATGTTTTGAAATCATGTTTTGGCATGTGGCGCCACCTACCGCCGTCTACCAATCATTGCAGTCAGTAGAGTCTCAGCTGCTGAGTAACCACGGGTTGCCAGTTACATCTGAGCTAGAACGACGGAGAAAACGAAACCTAAAAGACCTCAGTATTTTGAATTTGAGTGTAGTAACCGTCTTTGACCACATTCTTACATATGGCGCCTTTTAAGAAAATCAGAAGAAATTAAAGGTGCCATATGTAAGAATGTGACCAAAAACGGTTACTACATTCAAATAATAATAAAAAAGAGGTCTTTTAGGTTTCGTTTTCTGACGTAACTGGCAACCCGTGGTTGCTCGTCAGATGAGTCTCTACTGACTGCAATGATTGGTAGACGGCGGTAGGTGGCGCCACATGCCAAAACATGATTTCAAAACATAAACATGATTTGCAGTCTGCAAAATATTTTTTTGAATGCAAATATTTTGGCTGTACTGTTGTTGTTGGTGAGTTCAGTTTGTTATATGAACATTATTCCTGAGTCTTTGTGACATATTAGGAGGATTTTATGGCCAGTTTCTTTAGATTTATTACATAATGCACCTTTAATTATTATTATTATTGTTGGTGTAACAAATAATATGAGTTCACATCCTTTGGGAAAGGTAGGGTCAATATCTACAGTATATTATTATTATTTTTATTATTATAATAACCTGAACCTGAGAGTGAATTGTTTTTTCCATCGTGATGACCTGTCACGTGGCTGATCACGCCTGTTTCACGTGTGCGCGCGCACACCTTCACCTGCCTGTCATTGAGAGAAAAGTTAGTCGTTGGCACAGCAGCAGAAAACACTGTGAACTCACGCTGCACCTTGTTTTTACGTTTCATTGTGCAACAGATAAATAAAGTGAGGCGACATTAAACGTTTCTTTGTGTCGTCGAATCAACGCGCTGCTGTTGTTGTTCAGTGGCAGCTGAGCTGTGGAGAAGCAGCAGCAGCAGCAGCAGCAGCAGCAGCAGCAACATTCCCTGCTCTGCTCTGGTCGTTAGGGATTTAAGGGAAGGACTGAATCCGAGCCCCGACTGAGACAAACAATAGCAGCTATGAAAGGCGAGGGGAGGGCTCGTCCCAATGCAAATATCCACTTTGTGCGCCCTGAAGAACCTGCGCCAAACACTGACAACCACCAACCTCCGCACAGAGTGAGTTTTAGAGCTTCCACACTCTGCGCGTTAAACGCACTTTAAAAGTCTGTTTGAGACTGTTTTTTTGTCGCTATTTGTGTTCAAAAGTTTGTCTTTCATGGAGGCTTCAGTGATTCTGCAACAAGTGTCGGACTTTCCAGTCTTCCGTGGTGACAACAGGAGACGAGGACAGTTAGTGGAGACAGAAGAAGCATCAGTGGAAAAGTCCATGTGCACCTGCTGAAGGACGCGACACAGAGGTATGTTGTCCTAAAAATACTCATGTTGTCTGTCTGCAGTTTAAACTGTCTAAGAAGTACAAATATTAGTGTTTACTTCATATATATATATGTGTGTACACAAATGAAAGTTTGTGGAAGGAAAACTGTGTTTTTCCCTCTTCCTGTACAGCAGTTATCACTTTGTCCTCCCCCCCCCTGTGCGGCTTTTTAAAGCCTGTCCCGGGAAAACATGATTATCCTCAGACCATTGATACGCTGCTTTCATTCAAGACATGCATGAGAAAAGGCCTCGCAACATAATAGGTCAGTGGGAGCCTGTCTGCTTGGATACGCGTGAACCCTGCCTGAATATTGGGAAATGCTGTGTGTGAGTGATTGTGTCACTCACACACAGCACTTTGTTTGTGCAGTTTTGAGATCCCTGTTTATTCATTTTATTTATTTATTTATTTATTTATTTATTTATTTGACCTATTATTTAACCATTTAAGTCAAATGAGAACACAATTTGTCTCATTTACCATGATTATATGGAGGCAGCATAGAAACAGCCAAAAACAAAACAATATTAAACCATTCATAGCAGTCACGTGCATGAAGCAACAGTCTGTTGTGTAAGATTGGACCACAATGCACAAATAATAATGCAATTACAATGTTTTTTATATGTATTATCTATCATTTATTGTCATAAAATAATGTAGTGGTTTAATTCTGCACTCTATCTATCTATCTATCTATCTATCTATCTATCTATCTATCTATCTATCTATCTATCTATCAATCTATCTATCTATCTATCTATCTATCTATCTGACCTCCATCATGACTCCTTGTGACATGTGAAGTCTCGAGTCCTTCTTTGCATAATTCCCGCAGTCTGCACCCTACTTTTTTTCCCCCCTCTCTCTCTCTCTCTCCGTCCACTTTTTGTCGAGGGAAAACTAACCAGAGTGAAATGCTACTGTAAAAGCCCAGCATTTCCCCCCCAGAGGAACATCAAAGTTGGCTCTACATGAGGCCTTTATCTGAACAATTGCTCCATTCTACCCCACACCCCCCCAACCAACCCTGACCACCCCCACAACCCCCTGTTCCCCCATTTCCACTTGATTAAGCCCTAAGCTGAGCAGAGTTGAATCTGGAGGGAAAATGGTTCTCTACAAGTCAGACTCTCTCTCTTTCTTTTTCTTTCTCTCAATTCAATTTCAATTCCAAAGGGCTTCGTTGGCATGGGAAACACATGTTTAGACTGCATGTTTAGTGTAAAAATAAAACAAAATTATGTAGTGACCAAAAAAAGCATGTATAAACACAGAGAGGACAATAGAATAATGTAACAAATGCTGTCACAATAAAAGCATATACACTAACATACATATATGACCATCCATGTGCAGGATAATTACACTTAAAGTGTATAGCGTGCATATAGATGAAATATATAGATGAACATAAGGAGGAGGAAGACCTGAGGTCGGACTCTCACTCCTGGTTGAAGGTGGTTATAGTGCATCAGAATTTCATTTCCTGTCACAGCCGTTCACAAATCTTGCTGCAGTGTTTGCACGGTGTTGTACTTCAGCCAGCAGCAGCTATGGACGTTTGTTTTCAAAGTGTTTTTGATAGTTTTCTGTGATCAGAGGGAAGTGTGTGTGTCTCTGAGGTCTCGGTACAGCTGACAGGTTGTTAGTAAGTGCACGTTTTGCAGACATTTTTTTTTTTTTTACACCATTATTCTCAGTGAGTATATACACTAATCTATGCTCTAATCAGAAATGGTCATCTATCATGAGCAATGAATTACAGGAATTATTACAAATTAACCGACTCAAACCATCGAGTTGTCAGATTTTCACTGGGATTTAAGACGCCTATTTTGTTTCAATACAACTGGAATTCAAGGTTAACATTAGGAAGTCAAATCTGAAGTTCAAATAATTTTGGTGAGGGACACCATTATTCTCATTTTCATTCGAAAAACACATCTAAAGTGATAATTGTGTGATGTGTGCAGAGCTGAGAGACACAAAGATGATCTCTTCTGTCTGTTGAATGAGATGTGCTTAGATCAAGACAATAATCGATCTATAATGATATTTCCAAACATATTTTGGCTTTAACAGATATTGTGCCCCTAGTGGGTGCACAGTCTGTCTTCTTGTGGGCGCCAGGTCTCAATGGTGAGGCTGTGCATGGTCAAGGATTTGCTCAGTTTTAGTGTCAGTCACAGTGTTCATGTATTCTGCCACTGTGCATCCTCTGTTTAAGGCCACTTCCAATTTACTATATTGTGTAAGATAATTTTAATAATTTGGTTTAGTGGAATTGTGAAAATTGTGTTTCTGTTTGTTTCTGCTTGTATTTGTGAATAGAGTCCCCAGAAGCAGCTGACTGAGGCGGTTTTCTCTGTAAGTGAGAGCGTCTCAGGGTCACTTATGTTTTTATTAAAGCATATTTTAATGCAGAAATGTTGTGATTCAGGATAATTGCTTTATGTTGTCTGCTCATCATATCATCAGACACACAAAGTACAGTACAACATCATTACTAGAATGTAAAAAGCATATATATATATATTTTTAAGACTTTTCACTTTGTGGTGCTGTAAAGACCCGTCATTATAATTTACGACTACTGTTAACACGTCTCTCTGTTGCTGCGGTTTAGAAACCCCCTTGTGCTTGTGCAACATCAAATATCATCCTCATCCTGCATGTTTTGCGACTTTTTGTGTTGAAATCTGTAACGTGCTGTAGTTTTTTGCTGTAGTCGTGATCTGGATTGGTGAGCGTGAGCAGAAGCCGCCTGCAGACCACTGTACACATTCTCTGTCCAGTGTGAAGGTTGCTGGGCAATGTGAGCTGCTTTATGAAGGCTGCTCCAATAACTCTTTTTTTCTCCCCGAGGCCTCTCCCTCCACCTCTTTCTGTCTTACTCCCCCCCACCTCCTCTCCTCCTCATCTGCATACTAATAGATGGAGCAAAGGCTGATTACAAAACCGGCCTGTCAAACTGATTATTGATATTCTTCAGTTTGGGACATAAATTTTACGGGAGCTATTGTCGCCGTTGCTGTATTTATAGTTTCCTCTAACGTGCTGTGAAATACAGCAGACAGAGAGTCTACCACAGAGTTTGTGTGTCTTTGTGTCGGCCACTAGAGGAGGACAGCGTTCAAGCTCACTTCAGACGCAGGAAAACCCACTTTTTTTAAGTCCCAGTGCCTGTGTTTGTGTGTCACGCTGCGTCTCCTACAGAGAGCTGAAAACGCTTTTTTGCCCCAGACTCAGCACCTTTCAGAAGCCACATAATTTCAGGAGGCTATCTCCACTGCATCTCTAAACAGGAAGGAGTCATTACGCTGACAGCAGCTCACAGACGGAGAGCGAGTGTTTGGTTGATGTTAAAACAGACGCTCGCAACTGCAATATGAGACGAATGCACCGACATCAGTGTAGAACCATGAGGTTTGTTTTAAAGGAACTCTAGTTTCTACAGTCATAATAATAAAGCAGCTTATTACAGTGTTCTCACAGTTGCAGTCAGAGTACAGATTTGATTTAGAAATGACTATCTCATTTCATCATCAACTACCGCTTTATCCTCCACAATAAGGCCGCGTTGGTCGCTGGAGCCGATCCCAGTTGACAAAAGGTGAAAGGTCACGAGTCCATCGCATGGACCCACACGCAGAGATCAACGACCATTCACTCTCACATTAAAGGGGTCATATTATACCCTATTTCTCTGAGTTAACCTAGTTCCCTGGTGTCCTAATGAACATGTCTGTGACATGCTTCGGTCAAAATACCATAAGGATGAAGCACCACAGCAGTTCAATCACCCTGTCAAAACAGCCCTGTTCAGAACGCTCTGTTTAGTAGTATCTCTTTAGGTCCACCGTAAAAAAAAAAAAGTAAAAGGAAACTTCAGGGACAGGAAATGACATCAGCCACAGAGGCTACTGGGAGCTAACAGCAGTTAGCATTTGGAAAAGTGATGATTTGCAGGCTCTAGCAGGCACATTGCCTGGATACATATATATAACATGTATCCACTGGACAGATAAATCCTCTGGGGCTGGAAGTTTGTGTAGAACTCTGTGCTGCACTGTGGAGCCAAGAATAGAACTTTTTCGCGGATTTTGCGGTCTTCCGAATTTTCGGATATTACCCTCGCCAGCACTCTTGCATTTTTTACCAATGAACGCAGAAGTCAACATCGCGTGCTTTATCTCCTGTACTTAGACTGAGGAGGACCACAAAAACATGACTGAGTCACCTTTTTTACACTTTGCCGACTGATGGGACCTCCAGAGTCCCAGCTATAAGGATTTAAAATGATTAAAAAGTGGATGTACTTTTGGTACTTATCACTATATTTTTGCAGGTAGCACAGTACACAATGTTCAGTATGTACAGAAATCAGACTGCGTGGGTTTGACTTGTTATAGAGAGACCCGTGTTTAAATTAAAAACTTACTTTTTAGTGAAATGAAATCTGTATAGTTGATGGAAACACAAACAAATGGAAAGTAAAGAATCTCAACATTCTTTTTTGTCATTGAGTTCCTCAATGACAAAGTTCCTCTTCCTGACAGGCCTTATCCTCCAGAGACGGGTATAATTAGTGCAATGAAAACAGGAAACACCTCGCCCTCCCTATCGCCCCCCCCCCCCCCCCCTTTTACTACCATCTTCTCTCTCCCTCTCCTCTGTTCGTAGATATGCATTTTTTCTGCACAAATTATCAGGTACAGACACTGAACAGGCTCTTTAATGAGTTCTGTGATGTTATCGCTGCGTCTTGAGTCCATAGTTTGACTGGAAATGAGGAAATGTGTTGTTGTTTTTTTACATCTCTCTCTCTCTCTCTGAAGGAAATGAACAAACTGTACATTTAAGGTGGAAAAGAATATGACCTTAACTTTTCTTTAGCTTTTCTTTAGTTTGTAAAGAAGATTTCTTTTATTTCATATTGGTGTAAAAACAAACAAACAGAGAACCCAAAGACAGTTTCCAAAAAGGAACAAAGAAGGAAAACTGGACTGGTACACACAGGGGAAAACTCCAAAATAAAACAGGAAACAATGAATGCTGAAAAGCAGACATAAGATCATACATAAAATCTCACTTTTAGTAGCTCTTCCTGCCAAGTTTTATAACTGACTAATTGAGTCTGACATGTTTGTGTCTGTTCCTTCTATAGATGTTGCACTCATCATTCCAAGCCGTCTAATCTTAAACCTCCCAAACTCGCCGCCTCCTCTTGCAGTGCGTTGCCTCAGCTTCGATTGTGCGTGTGTTTCATTGGTGATGAATGTTAATGCTCCCTCAGCTGTGAGGGGACATGGTAGAGGGGCCTCTAATTTCTGCTCCTTCCTCCCAAAGATTAAAGACCCTGTAGAGGACCAGGTGTACAGTGCAGAGCACTCCCCTTCATCTTCTTATACCATAGTAACCGCTCGTGTGTCCTTAACACATTACATCTTCTTTTTTTTTTTAAGCAGCCAAAGTTAACTGCGTGTAATTAATCCAATAATGTTTTCCTCTGCTTTAGCACGCAGCGTGCAAAAAATAGAAGTTTTTTTTTTTATTTTTTTTTTATTGATGCACAGGAGTGGCTCCAACCTTTCCCCGTCCTGGTGTGGAATGCACACCTGGAGGTGTTTGCTGAGTGGCTTTAGTAATCCATATAACAATGCAGTCTGACATCTGGTGCCATCACAGGTACTAGAGGAAGTTTGCGCGCGTGCAACCTCTGCGTTGCATCTCGATGCCTCGTCTGTTTCTTTAATTTGAGCACTAACTGGAGATTAAAGAGCTCACGGGATTAACGACGATTATGTGTGCTGGTTCGACAGCCTGCTGAAAATGATTAGAGGAGGAAGTTGTGAAGATGAATAACCTCCGATCAATATTCTGCACGCAATAAAGGATCCCGAAGGCGCATATCCCGAAGTGCAACTGTCTGGACTTTTTTTTTTGTTGACACGGCGGGTCAGTAGAGTTGCACTGCTCTCGTTCCCCCCCCCCCCCTCACAGTGTACACACACACAAGAGAGATGGGTGCAGATAAAACGACAGGGTTACGCCCCGCTGAGGAATTGGGATGCCTGGGGGGGGGGGGGGGGGGGGACTTTCTGCCTGGCTGGCCTTAATATTGTGATTCTTCTCAGTCAACAAAGCAGCGTGTTTGATGGAACATGTCAGGTTCCTCCGGGACATACAGGGGCTGGTCCTCTCCTCTGGTTAGACAGCTGTCAGCACCTCAGAGAACCAGTGACTCCTCCATGTGTTATTAGAGACTAAAGAGCAGGAGACTGTGAGTGAGGTGAGTTCTGACTTTTTTTCTCCAGACATGGGCTCTTCTGTGTTTGGTTGTTGAGTCAGGTTGACTTATGACGTAGCAGGTTCAGGCTACAGTCAATGTACAGTTTAAATTCTTGTTTAAACAGATTTATGGGTGCTAAGGCGCCCAGGCAAGTCTGTGCAGGAAGAGTAAAATCAAGCATTGGTGCGTACAGATTAGATTAGGTTTGGACTCTAAAGCTGCAGTGAGTACTTGACGGTGATTTTTGTTGTTATTTTGCCTCCGTTTGTTTTTCTTCCCCAACATAAATGTTACATTATTTGTGTGCTGCATCTGAAAACAGGCTCAGTCAAGCAATACTATCAGACCTGACTGAGGGAGCGTAGGGGCAAAAGCATTCATCTCGTCAAACTGCTGAACGATCAGGGTTAGAATTCACTTCTGGAACATTTTGCGGGTTCTTCTTTGTGTTCTCCTGTTCGCAGCTGTCTCGATCACAGCGCAGACCGTAGCGTAACACGTGTCCTCGGTCAGACCGAGTGTGTCCTCTCCCTGACTCCTTGACGATTTCAACTGTGAGAGCCAAAACGCTTGTAACTCGACCTCGCCTCCTTCGGCCACCTGTGCTCGCGTGCCCAGAGAAAACAGTGGCTTTTGTGTTGCGAGTGAGACGTCCACACAGTGGGGGGCTAAGGTACATGGGGGGGGGGGGGTTACAACAGGTGGCGCGATCTTTTCCTGGGGCTTTTACCCGGCTGTAAAGAGCACGGCTATGGTGGAAGCTGTTGGTGGAACAGCTGCATCACGCTGCAGTGTAGGTGGGGGTAAAAGCTCATTCTGACAAAGACGTCAGAAAAAAAGTGTCACTGCGCTGAACTTTGATTTAAAAAACACATCAGTGTAGTCTGCAAAGCTCCATGCAGATGAGTTGACTGTGAGAGGAGACACAGTGTCGACCCCACTGACCGTTTTTAGTAGCTTGGTTTTGGTGGGCAGGGGCAGTAGCTGCGTTGTGCTGCCTGGATGGTGATGTGATGTGAACTCTCATGGTTGTGTGAGGTGAAACAGAAGGAGAGTAATGACTCATTCACTCTGTCCTCTACTTGGACTCAGCTTCCCCACTGCACAATACAAAACAGAGCTGTGAGTATCAATCCTGTAATTGATTTGTGCATTTGTTTTTATTCCAGTAGTTGCTCTGTGTGAATTCCATGATGAACGTTGACCTCTGCAAGAGTCAGATATATGGAATTTGCTTTATTAATATGCACAGATTTTTTGTGCGTGTGAACAGCAACATTTGGAAACGGCAGTTTTATTAGAAAAATGCAGAATGTTTGATCGTCTCCTTTGTTTCTCAAAAATAAGAAGTTTGTCTAACATTTACGCACATGTATACAGTATATACGTATATAGGCTTTTTACAAAACATTTATCAGTGTAATTTTGTCCGCTGATTATTCAGTTGTGACAATAATTGTACTCGCTGCTCGAGCGAGAGTGAAGTTTTTGTAAGTACTGACAAAATATTGCCACTTAAAAACACATAAATGGGTAAAATAATGTGAAATGTTTTAAAATAACAGTTGTGGGTGGCCTGTGTGGCACCGAGATGTTGGTACGAAGTGAGGTTGGACCAAGGTGTCACATTCACAGTTTGGTGTGTGTGTGTGTGTGTGTGTGTGTGTGTGTGTGTGTGTGTGTGTGTGTGTGTGTGTGTGTGTGTGTGTGTGTGTGTGTGTGTGTGTGTGTGTGTGTGTGTGTGTGTGTGTGTGTGTGTGTGTGTGTGTGTGTGTGTGTGTTGTGTGTGTGTGTGTGTGTGTGTGTAATGACCACCCATCTAGTATATACAACAGAGAATGTACTTCTGGTTAAACTCTGGTTAAATTCAAGTGACTGTTCTCCCAATTAATTCCTCCTTGTTGTTGTAAAGGTTAATTAAAATGTAATTATATGAGTGTGTGTGTGTGTGTGTGTGCACATACTCGGTGCTAAAATCTTTTCAATCATTATCCAAACAGCAACTTCACGTCCATCCTGCCCCTTAAATCGGTCTCATATTTTTTTTATCTGTGGTCAGATATGACGATGAAAAATGACGAAACTGCAGCTCTCATGTCATCTGACTAATTTGTTCCCTTGGTAGATTTTATCAGATGGTGTGGCACCCTTGGGACTGGCCTATCTGTTTTTTCAGATCACATAAATAATGTTTACCAGAAGCCTGCGTAAATAGAGCCATTTTAAACTTTGCTTGTAAAAAAAATACAAAAAAACAACAACAGGAAAGGTTTAATTCTTGTGGATGTGCAAACGTATGATTATAAATGGTGTCACTGTGGAGAACTTGATTGCCATCATGCTCTGAACAAAACATACTGTAGATAATGACGTGAAGGATTAACACAGTAAAATTATCTTATTATCAGTAGATTTTCCAGGTTAAAGAAATTGTGGTTTTAGACTTTTTATGGAGAAAAAACTAATATTTGACACATCTGAGAGAAAAGTGATTACACGTGTTCTATCTCAATGTGTTT